>NC_073390.1:37489930-37809305 GCF_028641065.1 Leucoraja erinaceus
AGTATCGAGATACCCCCAAACCAGTACTAGAATTATTTTTTGAATAGTTTCCAAGAAGCGATTCACACAGTATTTAACTATTTATTCTGAAGTTTGACAGCTTCATAGAAATACATGCCTCTCCCAACCGTAGTCCCAGTACAGGAATAGAATTTAAATTTATTAAATCACTTCCTTTTCACTCAAGTTTACATAATTTCTGATCCAAATAAAATACTTAAAAACCAAATCTCATACCAGGATAAAACAGTATTCAATTATCTGGATTTTAAAGTTCATTTCACTAAATCTACTCCATCTCTGCAAGCAAGATATTGCAGAAATCAAATTGGTCACCTTTTTTGTTTTTGTACAGTGTCTTTCCTAATTCTACACGGTAGAATGTATTAAGAGACGGAATGCAACTATCTAATGATTTGTTATTTAACTACACAGGTATTAAAATTCCAAAACATTTTCCAGATTATAATTAGAGTTGCTTCAGCTCAGGACACATTTACATTTTATCGAATATTCTTGTTTAGTTTAGGTTAGTTTAGAGATACATCATGAAAAACAGGCCCTTTGGCCCACCGAGCCCACACCGACCAATGATCACCCTTTCACACTAGTTCCATTTTAACATGCTGGGGACAATTTAGTCGCCAATTAATCTACAAGCCTGCATGTCTTTGCAATGTGAAAGAAAACTGGAGCACTTGGAGCAAACCCACGCAGTCCTAGGGAGAACATACTAACTCCATATAGACAACACCCGTGGTCAGGATCGAACCTGGGTCACTGGCGCTGTAAGGCAGTGTGTTTCACCTCCGCCACCTTATAGAACAAATAAGATGCAATACATGGAAATAATTGAAGAGGAACCATAGCATGGTCTGTCGTGTGCATTTTACAGGATAAGCTACAAAAACATTAAGATGAAGTACAGGAGGAAAAGCATATTTTGTCAAAAAGTTTTTTGTATCTACTTGAGCAACTTTCATACTCACATGAACATCATTTATCAATTCCAATAATAATTGATTTCTGATGCATGCCACCTCACTAACATTTACAACTTTTATGTGACCTAAAAGTTGTTTGTCACTTTTATAAAAAAAGGTATTAGATTGGTGATGAGCAGTTGATCAATGCAAACTTGGTACACAAACTTTCTGATGCAATATTCAGTGCCATAGGTAATTTAAAATCTAGCAGGAAACCTTGGGTATGTTATGGATTATGAAAGGTCTTCAGAGTTGATCCAGGCATTGGGCTTATGAGGTAGGAAGTTGTGAGACTGCAATGGCTAATGTGTAATAGAAAAATTAGAAGAGGCCACCCTGTAGAAAGGTTCACATGATAAAATTCATGCATAAGCATGTCATACACACAGAAGCCACATAAGAAAATTAATATCATTTTTGGGAGTATATGAACCTTTGTTCACCCTAACCTATGTATCTGGACTTCCAGAAGGCTTTCGACAAGGTCCCACATAGGAGATTAGTATACAAACTTAAAGCACATGGCATTGGGGGTTCAGTATTGATGTGGATAGAGAACTGGCTGGCAAACAGGAAGCAAAGAGTAGGAGTAAACGGGTCCTTTTCACAATGGCAGGCAGTGACTAGTGGGGTACCGCAAGGCTCAGTACTGGGACCCCAGCTATTTACAATATATATTAATGATCTGGATGAGGGAATTGAAGGCAATATCTCCAAGTTTGCGGATGACACTAAGCTGGGGGGCAGTGTTAGGTGTGAGGAGGATGCTAGGAGACTGCAAAGTGACTTGGATAGGCTGGGTGAGTGGGCAAATGTTTGGCAGATGCAGTTTAATGTGGATAAATGTGAGGTTATCCATTTTGGTGGCAAAAACGGGAAAGCAGATTATTATCTAAACGGTGGCCGATTGGGAAAGGGGGAGATGCAGCGAGACCTGGGTGTCATGGTACACCAGTCATTGAAGGTAGGCATGCAGGTGCAGCAGGCAGTAAAGAAAGCGAATGGCATGTTGGCTTTCATAGCAAGAGGATTTGAGTATAGGAGCAGGGAGGTTCTACTGCAGTTGTATAGGGTCTTGGTGAGACCACACCTGGAGTATTGCGTGCAGTTTTGGTCTCCAAATCTGAGGAAGGACATTATTGCCATAGAGGGAGTGCAGAGAAGGTTCACCAGACTGATTCCTGGGATGTCAGGACTGTCTTATGAAGAAAGACTGGATAGACTTGGTTTATACTCTCTAGAGTTTAGGAGATTGAGAGGGGATCTTATAGAAACTTAAAAAATTCTTGAGGGGTTGGACAGGCTAGATGCAGGAAGATTGTTTCCGATGTTGGGGAAGTCCAGGACAAGGGGTCACAGCTTAAGGATAAGGGGGAAATCCTTTAAAACCGAGATGAGGAGAACTTTTTTCACACAGAGTGGTGAATCTCTGAACTCTCTGCCACAGAGGGTAGTTGAGGCCAGTTCATTGGCTATACTTAAGAGGGAGTTAGATGTGGGCCTTGTGGCCAAGGGGATCAGAGGGTATGGAGAGAAGGCAGGTACGGGATACTGAGTTGGATGATCAGCCATGATCATATTAAATGGCGGTGCAGGCTCGAAGGGCCGAATGGCCTACTCCTGCACCTAATTTCTATGTTTCTATGTTTCTATGTTTCTAACCTATCTTACAATTTACTTCAATTGAAACAAATGATGTCATACTATGCCAGAACTGAGCAAGTGTAGGGTCTAAAAGATGTATAGCCAACATTTACTCTGGGAAATAGCGCAAGTCTGTGCACCACTCTTAAGGGGCTGTCCCATTTGGGTGACCTAATTGGCAAGTTTAGAAGAGTTTGAAAAAATGACATGTTGAAGACCTCCTTTGACTGTGTAAAAGACCTCCTTCGACCGCCTTCGACTATGTTGATGACCAGCTTCGACTAATTTCGGGAAAATTGGACACCGAATAGCGGAGAGTGAAGACGACCTCCTTCGATCATCTACGATCTCCCTTCGACTATGATGAAGACTATCTACGACTAGCTTTGACTACCTTCGACTACCCTCGATTACCTACGACTAACATGCCGACTTATTACGTCCTACTACGTCCTACCACGACTAAACCTACAAGTAAAAAAATGTATTAATTTTTTCCATGGCAACCTTTTTTTACTCTACGGCATTTTTTAACATATTGAAAAAAACCGCCACGATCTAGTTGAGGCCTCAAGTATGTGGAGACCACTCTCGAGCATGAAGGAGAGTTACGAAGACCTTCTACGACCTCGTGTCGACCATGCTGTGAGTATGAGTTGAGGGCAAACTCGCCAGAACTCACGGATTAGGTCGCCCAAGTGGGACAGGCCCTTGACTCCACATGACGTACAGACCTACATGATGATAGATGTGGGCTCTCTCAGTAACCTAGAAATTACCACCTAAAGTCAAGACTTGTTCTGTTGGATCGGATGCACTCCCAGCTCCCCACCACCAGAAATATTTGCCCCAAAATGATCTTCACATGCTGATGAGTAGACATGCTCCCCATTAAATCACTCACCCACATTAAATGGAACCATAATTTGGAGAGAACTTACAATAAGGTTTTGTTATTGTAAATTCACAGAAAAAATAATGAGTTGGTCACAAAAGCATCTCACTGTGATTTCAGTAAAAAAAAATTAACATCTTTTTTTTCATTTAAAAAAAAAAAAAATTATTAGTACAGTAAATTACAGTAATACACATCACATATATTTTATTACATTTTGTTGTACCACTTCGTTTTTCGAGCTTTAATAAAGGTAGAAATAAAAGAAGTAAGGAAAGTGAGCAAGAATCGTGAAGGTGCAGGAAAGTGTTGGGAGAAGAAAGCCCCTTGGGGAAGAAGTTAGAGAAGGAAGTAAAAAAAGGAAATAAGACCCTAGAAAGAAAAGAAAAAAAAAAGGAAAAACAATCGCTCTATTGTAACACAAAACTCCGCAAAAAAGGATATACCAACCGTGTTTTTTTTTAAAATTTATTTTATACCCCCCGTTACCAGATCCTGGTACCATTTATATTTTAAATTACTATTGCACCTTATGCTTGTAATCGTTCCGTAAATGCAGACCACGTCTTTTGGAAGTGGTCTGCTTTGCCTGCTAGGAGGAGTCTCATCTCTTCCAAGTGTAGTGTTTCATGTTTGAAACCCACATTTTTATTGTTGGTATTGGAGCATTTTTCCAAAATTTGAGTATTAGCTTTTTCCCCCATTATTAGCCCGTAATTAAGGAAGTTCTTTTGAAACACATTTAATTCTGGGTTACCTTCCGATATTCCAAAAATTATCCATTCTGCTTTTGGTACAAGTTTTATTTTAAATAATTTTGTGAAGATTTCAAATATTTCGTTCCAGAATTTTTGAATTTGAATTAAAAAAATTAACCTTGAGTTTAACATATTTGCATGACATTTTGTCTATTTTAATGAGTAGTCAACCTGCTTACTTTGTGACGGTTAGCACTTCATCAAGTTAGCAAGCTAGTATCCAACCTTTATAGAGCAATAGATATTTAGGAGTGACTGTATCATAGCTCTGGGTTCAGATATCATCATAAAACAAGATACTGAAGCCTGAATATATTTCCATCATCTGCTTTCTGAGACTAATAACTTCCCAGCAGATTTACCATATGTTCTCAGCATTGGATCATTTTGTTTACCTTTGGAATTTGTGCACTAAGGGTGGTTACAAGTCAGATGTCGATAGCTAGTGTTGTGTTTACGTATATTAAGTACTTGAAGAAGCATTAATGATTTTGAATGGATCACTTCAGGTTTATGAAAAGGACATTAATGGTTGTTGATTAAGGAATGATTGATTCAAAATATACAATGGAGAAAAATTGCAAATCATTTCAATGCAGTTCTACATTTTACTGAACCATAGTGAATAATACATTTGGCTGCATCATTTGTTTGTGGTTGTTTGCCAATTTATCAATTCTAATCTTCCAACTCCTGATATTATTTACAATTCAATGGTTTTCTACTGATGTCATACTGAAAGGCCACACACAGACGAAAATAGAAAGAATAGTTTAAGTACTGAAAAGACTGATTTAGTTCTGGTTACATTGTTAATCACTGGCTAAGAACTCCGTCACAATTTAGCTTTTAAAATTTTACAAAATATACCATTAGTTAATATTCTGCTATAATTTTGATTCATACGTAGTGCAAAAAATATATAAAAAATTCAAAAGCCTTTTTAATGATGCTTTGAAAATTCAAAGTCATAAAGTCATAGTTACAATGCACAGAAAACTGACCCTTCAGCCCACAATGTCCATGACGACCTTATTGTCCATCTCCACTAACCCCTAAAATCCTGGTGGCTTGAAACTTGTGAAGTCCATGCGAATGTACCACCATTGTATTTAAATAATTGAAGCAAGTCTTTTCAATTTAATATATGCTTTGTGAGTGTTCTCCTGATTGGTAGATATTCAGGTGCAACTCCAGATATTAACTGCAATCAGTGGCGGACTGGCCAGGGTGTCACCTTGCCCGATGGCAAGTGGGCCCCTGATGAAATGGGGCCCCCTATATCAAGTGGGCCCCTGATGAAGTGGGCCCCCTTTGTCTCCTGGCAACCAATATTTTTAAACCCAGCCTGCCACTGACTGCAATACTGTATCTCATGTCTGAGACCACTAGCAATTATATCAATATCACATCAACCAGTATCCTCCTCACTAGAATTTATTCTTCACCCTTCCACAAACTTTACCCTTGTCAACCCTGGCTGTTTATTCATTCTCCACTTTCCTTCATTGACAACCATGCATAGACACGAGATGCAAGAGTAACTCTGCTGGTTAGGCAGCATCTTTGGAGAAAAGCAATAGGTGATGTTTCGGGTCGGAACCTCTCTTCAAAACCACCATCTGCAGTTCCTTCCTGCACATTGCACGTGCCTTTATTTGCCTGGGTCCTATGCCCCTGAATTATTTTTCTCCACCACTTTCTTCTTTTTTAGGATCGTGCTTAGAAATTATCATTATGAGCAATCTGTGTCCTGATATCTCCTCTTGCTCTTTGACAGTTGATTTATTGATTATGCTCCTGAGAAGCATTTTTCTCTGAAGAAGGGTTTCGGCCCGAAACGTTGCCCATTTCCTTCGCTCCATAGATGCTGCTGCACCCGCTGAGTTTCTCCAGCAATTTTGTGTACCTAAGCATTTTTCTACGATTGAGATGCTATATAAATTTAAATTGCCACATGGAATTAAAGAAGATTATATAATTTTCCTGCGGTCAACATGACTGCAAGGGTTGTTGCTGCTTTACAAATGGAATCTCATATACCCACCCATTTACTGCCACCATACCCATACCCGCTCTGATGAGGTATGAATGAAGGTTCCACCAAGACTGATGCCTATAGAAATGGTTAAGAAGGAACTGCAGATGCTGAAAAATTGAAGGTAGACAAAAATGCTGGAGAAACACAGCGGGTGAGGCAGCATCTAAGGAAATAGGCGACGTTTCGGGTCGAGACCATTCTTCAGACTGATGTGAGGGTGGGGGGGGGTGGGGCTGGAAGAAGAAAGGATGAGGCCGAGACAGTGGGCTGAGGGAGAGCTGGGAAGGGGAAGAGAAAACAGGGACTATCTGAAATTGGAGAAGTCAATGTTCATACCGCTGGGGTGTAAATTGCCCAAGCGAAATATGAGGTGCTGCTTCTCCAATTTACAGTGCGCCTCACCCTGGCCATGGAGGAGGTCCAGGACAGAAAGATCGGATTCGGAATGGGAGGGGGAGTTGAAGTGCTGAGCTACCGGGAGATCAGGTTGGTTATTGCGAACCGAGCGGAGGTGTTGGGTGTAGCGATCGCCAAGCCTACGTTTGGTCTCACTGATGTAGAGCAGCTGACGCCTAGAGCAGCGGATGCAATAGATGAGGTTGGAGGAGGTGCAGGTGAACCTCTGCCGCACCTGGAAAGACTGCTTGGGTCCTTGAATGGAGTCAAGGGGGGAGGTAAAGCGACAAGTGTAGCATTTCCGTCGGTTGCAAGGGAAAGGGAAAGGAGAGGGGGTGGTTCGGGTGGGAAGGGACGAATTGATCAGGGAGTTACGGACGGAGCGGGCTCTGCGGAACGCAGACAGGGGAGGAGATGGGAAGATGTGGCCAGTGGTGGGATCACGTTGGAGGTGGCGAAAATGTCATAGGATTATTTGTTGTGTGTAATGGCTGGTAGGGTGGAAGGTGAGGACAAGGGGACTCTGCCTTTATTGTGAGTGGGGGTTTGGGAAGTGAGAGCAGAGTCACGGGGTATAGAAGAGACCCTGGTGAGAGCCTCATCTAAAGTAGAAGAGGGGAACCCCCGTTCCCTGAAGAATGAGGATATCTCCAATGCCCCGGTGTGGAACACCTCATCCTGGGTGCAGATGCGGTGTACATGGAGGAATTGGGAGTAGGGGATGGGGTCTTTACAGGGAGCAAGGTGGGAAGAAGTGTAGTCCAGATAGCCATGGGAGTCAGTGGGTTTATAGTAGATGTCGGTCAGTAGTCTATCACCTGCGATGGAGATAGTGAGGTCTCGAAATAGTAGGGAAATGTCGGAAATGGTCCAGGTGTATTTGAGTGCCGGATGGAAGTTAGTGGTGAAATGGATGAAGTCAGTGAGTTGTGTGTGGGTGCAGGAGGTGGCACCAATGCAGTCGTCGATGTAGCGGAGGTAGAGTTTGGGGATAGGGCCACCGTACGCCTCGAAAAAAGATTGTTCGACATTGAAATGGTTGTCATTTGCCGCATTTGGATGTGTGATTTTTTTCTGGAGGGTAAAAGATGGGTCATAATCTCCACCAGGAGTTTTGACAGAAGTAATTTTGATCTCCTCATGTCAGTAGCTCTTTAACCATGAGGAGATTCATGGGACACCCCTTTGCCAGGGGCAGTGGCATTGGCAGATACAATAGTGCCATTTAAGAGACGTTTGGACAGGTATATGAAAGTGTAAGGAATAGAGGGATATGGATCGTGTACAGGCAGATGTTTTAGCAGTTTAACTTGGTCAAGATCAGCACACACAATGTGGGCCGAAGGGCCAGTTCCAGTTCTGGGCCCTTCTATGTTCTATATCTCACCCCCATCTGACCCTGACAAGATGATTTCATGCATATTAATAAAGCAAAAGGAATAACTCAATGCTGATTGGAAATAAGAATATATCAGTTACAGAGATCCTTTGATGCTTTTTTGTGCTCTTGTCAGTGCTAATGTGATTGAGTTTTTCCATCAACGTAGTTAATTATTTCAAAAGATTGTTTTGCTTAGGTTTTTATAAACTAATATAGCAAAGTAATTATTTCTTCTACTTCCCACCATCAATAACAGTGTACTTAAATAATTACATTTTTCTTATTACCATCACAAGATAAATGGATGTCGCAAGCAGGTAATACTAGATTCTGATTGTCTAGTAGTGACAGGTTTAAATAATGAAACAATAAATTCCGGTTTTATGCTTGTGTAATGTGTTAATGGCTTCACGAGTTACATTGTTGTTTCTCTCTCTCTCTCCGCCAGTCGGTGCCTCAGATACAGGAGGAAGTTTACTGACAGTGAACAAGTCTGGTGAATTTTGGAGCGCATCTGCTGCGCACATTTGGAACTCAGCAGGAGATTCTATCCCCCGACAAAATCGCCTCACGCTTGAACGTCTCTTTACAGATTGTGATGCAGCTCAGATGCTGGGCCTGGCCTGCCTCTCGGCCAAATAGCCAGAGACTGAGGATGGATGGTGATGCCTTGGCTGCGGTGAAACTTTGCGTCAGTTTCCTGAGTGAAGAGTAGGACGTTGACAAATAACATGTGATCAGCTGACCTCTGGCAGTCTTGGCTGAGACGCAGTTAAAGCAGCTGCATCTTGACTGCACATCTCAATCGCAAGCATCAACTACATAGAACCAACGTCTGTAGTTACGACCCGACTCGATCGCAAGAAATATTTCTAAGGATGTTCAGTTCTGAACTGAGAATGGCACAGCCAGAAGCCTCAGGGCCATCGATTTAATGGTTTAGCATAACTGCAGCCAGAGTCATCTTGCGACATAAACAGTTGGAGAACATTTCCCCAGTGATTCTGCATGATGGCAGCAGCATACAGACTCGTTGTTAGCACTGTGAACTGTTACAACAGCATCATAATAGACCAGCGTTTCCAGCACACTGTACACTACTGTAATGGGTCCTGCCAAGCCTTCCCGAATGCTGCTGGAATCAACTGCAATGTGGTCCATTATGCCACCTGCTCAGAGCTGAGTCCCACAGCCTTACCTTTGTCCAGCCTACGATTTGCAGGCGCTCAGGACCCGACCCACAAGTTTTCAAGTGCTGAAAGCGTGGCAGCTCCTGCTGAAGTCTCAGCTGATGATGGTCATCAGCTTCTGCCTGGAATTACCAGGGTCAAAAAGGGAACGACAATGCAAGGTTCATCCAGTCTAAAGGACATCACGGGTGACACCATTAATCTGGCAAGTGGTAAAACTAAAGAGTTTGCATTTGAAAAGGTGAAGTGTCCCACAAGTCATGTGACCTTCAGGAAAGGAAGGAAAGTGAAGCCAGATATGGCCAGCAGAAAATCTGCAGACTTTGATCTACCGTACAACCATATTGGCAGTAATGAGAATTGTCCACCTTCTGATTTTGCACAGAAAACACCTATTGAGGAAAAAGACACAAACCTTAATGCATTGCACAAACAGAGTATCAGTAATGCCACACAGTTATACTTCCAAAATCTCTCAGAAAATAACATAATTGCCAAAATTTTGGAAAAGCACAAATTGGATAGTTCAGACACAGGAGAGGACATTAGAGCCTGTTTGGACATTCTTCTGAAGTGCTCTGAAGACCTAAAAAAATGCACAGACATCATTAAGCAATGCATTAAAAGTAAGTCACTTAATAACGACAATAGTAATGCCAGCGACAATCCGGATCTAATCTACAGAAATGTAATGGCAAGACTTTCAAGCTACCTGAAGAAGCTGCCTTTCGAACTTGAACATGGTTTATCTGAACGAGGTAACCAGCACGATTTTGCTGAGTTGGTTAACAGCCTGAATAGTTTGCGGCAAATACCATATCCTCCATTTGGTAATGATCAGCCACCCCGATATGAGGATGTTGTCCAGTCTTCAACATCCCTATCTACCAATCTACCTCTTTCTCCTGTGGATTCTCAAGTTGTTCATAGAGCTACCAACTGTAACAGTATGAAACCTGTTGAGAATGTCCATGGCCCTTCACCTAATGGTAGTCTTCAAAACAGTGGTACCCAGCAAAGAAGCTCAACTGCTGTTAATCAAACCCATGTACTACCTCATGTAATTCCACCAAACCACTCGAACTCCAGTTTACGTTCCACTCAAGATTTGTTTTTGCCCAGAAGTAGTGGTAATATTTCTAAGGTGTCTATGGAGCCTCTTTATATTCAGGAGGATTGTGATGTTGCCAAGATTTTAGCCCAGGAATCAAGAGGGAACGATTATTTCAATATTGGATTGGCTGGAAGTCTTGAGCCTCATCAGCAGGTCACTCCAGCTGAGGCTTGTGGGAGAACAGGAAACCCAGGGGTTGGAATTAGAGATAATATGGGAGAAAATAGATCCTGTGTCCAGGTGACATCCAATTCACCCAGATGTTCTAGTAAAGTAACTAGAATCCATGATCTTACAGGACCTTCAATATCAGAATCCAAAAGTAAAACAGAGAACGATAAGGTAATCCAACAAGAAGACATTGAAAAGTTACTGATGGATTTGGAAACATTTTCTCAAACAATAGATGCCAAGCAGAAATATGGTTCTCCGAGGAATACTAACATTGACTTGAAAACTCATGGCCAGCCGTTGGAACAAGTTAATTTCTTGACTGCTGAGTCAGGAACTCAGCACAAGGAGGAATCACAGAGCGACATTGCACTTTTATCTTCTCCCACAAAAGGAACAAATGTAAATAATATTAACAAAAACGAAGCCGATGATGCGGCCCTGCTCTTGCGCATCCTGGAGAGTATCGAGGGGTTTGCTCAGGAGCTGGTTGATCGAGGGAGTAGCAAAGGTATTTTGGCGAGAGAAAAAGAAGTTATGTGGATACTCCAGGACACATTGTCACAGGCTTCAGAGTCTTGCAAAACTTCACAACACTCAACGCAGCCACTTGTAGCTAAAGATACAAGCTCACATCTGTCCGTTCAGCAAACACCAGAGGTGATCAAGGTAAGACTCTACACACCGTTTGTTTTACGACATACTGTATATATTCCTGTTTAGTTGTTGTTCTGTAAGTAATTTTCAACAGCCTACACGTATAACATGGTCAATATCAAAAGGACTCTGGGCCTTCAAGTTACTGTTTTAAGTTTAAAACTATGCCAAGGGAGTACCCGTTCCTTCTTTCATCCTTGGTGTTAATTAGATGTCTTTCTTCCTCACGAATACAATGAAGCACATTCCGTGTGTCAAACTCTGCCATCAATATCATTTTAGGCTTTTACCTTTGGTGTGTAAAGGGTAGCCATGTCTAGCAAACTGTATTCTTCATGCAATATTTCTTATTATTTCAGACCATCAATTCGTAATTTATTTATTGTAGCAAGAATCCTGCTATAACATTTGGATTACAGAAGTCACAAGTCATGTTGCTTCAGAGAAATGGGAAAAGTGAGAAAGATTTGGTCCAATACTTTGGGTGCAGTTTTTCAACTTATTACTAAATCTTAAAGATTCAGATTAATTCATTCTAATCCATTATTTTTTTTAAATGCATCAATTTTCCCTTCTACAGGCATAAGATATATTCATGTTCTCTTTTCGGCTTGTGTTCTGAATAAAGGAAGCGCAGAGATGTAAGAGTGTAGTTCAAGAATAGTTCAATGAGATTTGATTGCATTTGAACAGCTGTCCCCGTGACTATGGGAAAAGGGCAAGTTAGTGTAGATCTAGTGGTGGATAACATGGCAGGGGTGAAATTGGACTTATGCAGGAGGACAGAACACATGTTTTACAACCCATTCAATCTTCTTTTCCTTTTACTTCACATCACAGATGAGCTGCCAAATGTCTTTTGCTTGTGTTGCACTATAACCCAAGATAAATCTTACTGGTCACACTCACACCTGGTGGATTGTTTCAAATTAAAATCCTTTTGTAGTTATAGTCAAAGTAAATTAAAAACATAGAGGCAACTGGCAATATTCAGGAAAACTATGATACCTGAATATGTTGCTGACCATCATAAAGTCTTAATCAATTTCCTTACTGAATGTTATATTGTTCTAAAGAAAATCTACCGTAAAATCTGATCATACATAAATGTGAAAAGAGAACAACATACTCTAGGAACATACACTTTAACATATGAAAGGGAAGCAACTGACAAAGTCCGGTCTGTATCAAATTCCAGGCCCTACCAATATGTTCAATTTGGTTTAGATATACAGCGTGGAAACAGGCCCTTTGGCCCCTGAGACCATGCTGACCAGCAAGCAACCGTACACTAGTTCCATGTTATCCCATTTTCACATCCTGCACACAACCTACAGAAGTCAATTAACCTACAATCCTGCACGTCTTTGAAATGAGGAAGGAAACCGGAGCACCCAGAGAAAACCCACACAGGTACAGGGAGAACGTACAAACTCCACAAAGACACCACCCGTAGTGTGGATCGAGCCCGGGTCTCTGGCACTGTGAGGCAGCAGCTCTAACGCTGCCCCACTGTGCAGCCCTAACATGGCTGCTTTTAAATGGGTCTAGCAAAATGCTCAGTAGTATAAAAGTCATGTTCCTGTGGATGAAGTAGAAATCCCACCAGCGGCACCTTCTCATGAAAAACAAGGATAGGAAATAGGCTTGGCTGGGCTTGGCGATCGCTTCGCCGAACACCTCCACTCGGTTCACAATAACCAACCTGATCTCCCGGTAGCTCAGCACTTCAACTCCCCCTGCCATTCCGATACCGACCTTTCTGTCCTGGGCCTCCTCCAGGGCCATAGTGAGAACCACCGTAAATTGAAGGAGCAGCACCTCATATTTCGCTTCGGCAGTTTGCACCCCAGCGGTATGAACATTGACCTCTTTCAGGTAGTCCCTACTTTCTCCTCCCCTTCTCAGCTCTCCCTCAGCCCACTGGCTCCACCTCTTCCTTTCATCTCCCCCCACCCCACCCTCGCATCAGTCTGAAGAAGAGTTTCGACCCAAAACGTTGCCTATTTCCTTCGCTCCATAGATGCTGCCTCACCTGCTGAGTTTCTCCAGCATTTTTGTCTACCTACGATAGGAAATAAATCCCTGACCTGTTCAGCAATGCTTGTATCTTTAAAAAAATAAATGCAAATCTCAAGTAAATCTCAAGTATCCACATAGAACTGGAAAGTATTTCAAACAAGCTCTGTTTTGTTTTCTAAAATGCTCCCTTCACCATAATGCTATTGCAAATTGGACAGTGTGTTCCATTAATATGAAAGCAGCATTGAATGATATACGGACTGTGCTAAAGCTATTACCAGTTCATGTCGTAGGCTCTGATGAATTCCTATTCGAAAAGCAAATCCCAACATCATTTGCAGCAGCCTCATCAAAATAGTGCCACAGTGCTCTTGACTTGAAGTAAAGCCTGATTTTGAAAAGACGGTTAGCATAAAAATGTGCCTTATGTATCACCTTTCACATCAGAGCTTATTATTTTACCCGTAATGATAGGGAGGTAGAAACATTTTTCATCATGCAATCTCTATTATGTTAACATAGTTCCAGCTCTTATACACAAATGGCCATGGAGACCTTATTAAAAGGACATTTGAAATATATGTTCCATTTAGATTGTTGCACATATTAGAGGACTCCGCACAACGGCAGTTCATTATTTATTCATAACACTTCTACATGCTAAGTGAAAGACTGTCCATCCCTTATACAGTCACAGAAGAGCTTAAAGACCAGTTAAATATATTGGTGGATGAAAGTTTCATTTTATACTTACATCTTCCTTTGTAATTATATGTGTCATCTTATGACAAATAATGAAAGGGGTAACTCTTCTCAAAGTTGATGGTTTATGGAATGTGACTTATCTGCTTATTGATTTAATTTTTAATTTAAATTCATGAAATAAATTCGGATAAAAATGATCAAAGAACATTGCTAAGAGCTGCAAGTATGTGCATACATTTAGTTTAGTGAATCAGCATGGGTACTTTGACAGTTACAAGGAATATGTCATTATGTCCAAAGGAAAGTGTAAAAATATGAGGTTATAGGATTATTTGCTCTCTCTGTGTAAATATAATCATTTGCATCAGAGACATATGACTGCAAATATATGTGCATCATTTTATATATTTCGCAATATTAGGTAGAAAACTTTCAGAGCAAAGGCTTCACTGAATATTCGATTGGTACAAATATTTTAAACTCTTAAATACTTGGAGTTGCAGACAAATTAAAAGACCAGGAAGCATTATTCAAGAATCATATTCAATATGATTTCAGAGTTTGCGATAAATTTAGACAGACATAATTTCTAACTGATTATACTATATAATGCTTTAATACATCTTACACTGAATTATCTTGCAATATTATTCTCAATTTCATTGCTATCAAATTGCACTGGGCAAATATAAAACTGAAGTTCTAATTACTGCACTATTGAGTTTCTCTTCCAACTTTCAAAATGCACATACATCTGAGGTTCATTCTGCTCAGCTGCCTCAGTGGGAAACCTACACTCTCTCTCATACAGCTGGATTTGCTGGCAGTGAGAGAGAAAAACTATAGATAATGAGATTCATCCAAAAAACCAAAGAATGTCCCATGTCAGCCAATGCAGAAAAATGTGCTCTTGGTGGTCGACATGTGCTATTTAAGGTATGTTATTCATTGACTCTTTGTCCTTACAACATCCATTATCCAGATTATACTGCATGCCTTTTGATTTGAAAAACACCACCAATGAAGGACTCGTTTTTTTTCAGTTGATTTCAGAATTTGATTATTCTCACTACCCATCCATTGCCACAGCCAGAAGTATAGAACAGGTACTGTTTCACTAATCTATTAGGGAGACCATAAAAACAGTGAATGCTCACTTGCTCTTCCCTCTCATTTTCTGCTTCTGCGTGAAGCATTTGGGAATGGAAACTAATCTTAGTTAGAAATGTATCTTCTATTTGCTTACCTCAGACGTTTTACGATCAAAGCGAGGAGGGAGTAAAAGCTGAACGGGGGGGTGATATCATTATAAGAGGTTAAAAACGTCATCCTTCGATGATAATTTAAGTTATAGCGTGCACTGTTACACTGTCAAAAACACAGTAAACAGTCAATTAGGCAGGTGGCTTTCAGGATAAGTCATAGGATTTATTGTGTGAGCCAGTGCTTTATGTAGAATTAAATAGTCATTTGTAATCTATGAATATGCCAACAATTAAAAAGCATTTATGGAAAGAGAAAGGCTACTGGTTCACATTGCTAGTCCGCTTTGATGATAAATCATCAACCTGTGTCTTATTCTCAGTTACTGTCTTTCCATAGATGCAGCCTGACCTGTTGTTTTTCCAGCTTCCTCCAATATGTTGGATTTCCGTCAACTGCAGTACTTGGCATTCCACAATTCAAGCATGGTTTCATTCTCTCCCCTCTGCCCTCATTCACCTCTTTCCATTTCCACCAAACCTTCACTACAACAGCACTGTTATCTTTTGTTTTGGTGTTATTCAATCTCTAATCTCACACTATCACAGATGCTATTTTTGATATCTCAGCAGATTCCTCTTCTCAGTTGCCTAAAATATTCAACATCAAACCTTTCTTGCTTCTGGTGAAACATCAGTATGAAATGTCACTCTTTCTTTCTCCACAGATTCTGCCTGAGCAATTTTGGCCTTTTTAATTTAACGTGCCATCTATTTGCCTTAAGTACTTGCATAATGATTTTTTTTCAGTAATGGTTAGGTTACAATAAGCTATAAAGATTTTCAATTTAACTGTTCGTCAATTATGTGGATGCCAAACATAAATGATTTGTGCAAACACCCTTATCAGATGCTATTTAATTATTTGGCCCAGATTATGCAATTAATTAATCTGCTTTTGTTATCCACACTGTGAAATTGGCTGCAAATTTAGAGTTCTTATGTATTCTTAGGTCAATGGAGTAATCCATATGTTTATATCATTTATCCATCAATAGGGTGAATCTAATTTTGTATCCTTCTATATTAGAGTCAAGGATGCCAGGATATTTATTAATACCCTCATTGCAAAGCACTCTAAAATGTTGATGCTTTGTTACATGAGGTGTAACTGAATATTTAATGGTATATTAGACTGTAATTATTATTTGACAAAGAACATTACATGCCCGAAAGAACTGACTTTCTATATGTGGTATATAATTCACTCAATGAACTATTTCAAAATGTCATGGACTTTATTGTGGTATTTCTGTTTCTTCTTTAGTCATATGCTTCTGTTCCACTTGCTTGATTTGTGGTATTCCCCGAGGCCTTCCTGTATTATTAGTTTGTAAGACATCTTGCACTGTCTGAAGAAGTCATGCATCAGTCTGAAGAAGGGTCTCAACCCAAAATGTCACCCATTCCTTCTCGCCAGAGATGCTGCATGTCCCGTTGAGTTACTCCACCATTTTGTGTCTATCTTGCGCTGTTATCCTCTACTTATGAAACACGTACTAGACTGATCAACATTGCCCACACAGCATTGCAACTACACTGCAGACAAAGCGGAACAGCTACCTTACAAATTATAGGACTTGTTTCACTCATTAGAGTATGATCTTGGTATTGAGGGAGTGCAGTGTAGGTTCACAAGGTTAATTCCCGGGATGGTGGGACTGTTATATGTTGCTAGAATGGAGCGGCTGGGCTTGTATACTCTGGAATTTAGAAGGGGATCTTAGTGAAACATATAAGATTATTAAGGGTTTCGATACGCTAGAGGCAGGAGACATGTTCCCGATGTTGGGGGAGTCCAGAACCAGGGACCACAGTTTAAGACTAAGGGGTAAGTCATTTAGGACTAGGTGAGGAAAGAGAGTTGTGAGTCTGTCGAATTCTCTGCGGTGGAGGCCAGTTCTCTGAATGCTTTTGAGAGAGAGTTAGATAGAGCTCTTAAAGATAGCAGATTCAAGGGATATGGGGAGAAGGCAGGAACGGGATTCTGATTGTGGATGATCAGCCATGATCACATTGAA
Organism: Leucoraja erinaceus; assembly: GCF_028641065.1. Lineage (NCBI taxonomy): Eukaryota > Metazoa > Chordata > Chondrichthyes > Rajiformes > Rajidae > Leucoraja > Leucoraja erinaceus. Next base: position 37,507,174 of record NC_073390.1, read on the forward strand.
TGGCGGTGTTGGCTCGAAGGGCCAAATGGCCTACTCCTGCACCTGTTGTCTATTGTCTATTGTCTATTGTCTAATACTGGTTTAGTATTCAACACAACTGAACAATAGGTTTAGGTTTATTATTGCTATGTGTATGGAGGTACAGTGAAAAGTTTTGTTTTGCACGCTATCCAATCAGATCATATAACACTATGTATAAATACAATCAAGTCAAATTCAAGTACAATAGATAGAGCAAAGCAACAGATAGAGAGTGCTAAATATAGTTCTAAGCATTGGAGTGCATCAGTTCCATAGACAAAGTACAATGTCCGCAATGGGCTAGAGGTGAATCGTATGATACACTAGCTTATGAAAGGATTGTTTAGAAGCTTGATAACAGAGGGAAAATAGCTGTTCCTGAGTATGGTGGTGCACACTAAAGGGCCTGTCCCACTTGGGCGTCATTTGTGTGTCATGCAGGTGGCGCGCAAAAATTTTGTGAATCTCAAAATCCTGGGGCGCCGCGCACGTCACTGCCTGCAATCACCAGTCTCCATTTTCACAAAATAATAAATATTGTTCCTTTTTATAATAATGTACACCCCATCCCACTCTTATCTTACCCTAGTTGGGGTAGTGAATGGGAAGCAGAATGACCTGATCACCAGTTTGAAAACCTACGACTTAATCCCACTGCTGAAGTGCGGCGTGTTTATTTTTCAGCAGGGTTTTAATTTTAGACCGATTAGCTATCCCACTGACGCCGTTAATGTTGCTGAAGGAGGCAGCTGTTAGAAGAGGAATTTCAGTTGTGACAGAGCAATGCCATTTTCTCGGTTCTTTTTTTGACTCAGTGTAGTGCGCAGTGCAGAATGTCAACATAGCTGAGTAAATTGAGCACTGGATCTTGGATATATCCATTTGAAGTAGTGTACCGTAGACACCATGTAAATATGGCAATGCATTAATATACAGCTAGTCCCTGGGTTACATAAGAGTTCCATTTCTGAAAAAAACAAAGACACATAATGCTGTGGTAACTCAATGGGGTAGACAGCATCTCTGGAGAACATGATTAGGTGACGTTTCAGTCGGGATCAATAGACAATAAACAATAGACAATAGTCCCTGGCCCTGCAGGAGTAGGCCATTCTGCCCTTCGATCCTTCTTCAGTCTGACCCGAAACATCACCTATCCATGTTCTCCTGAGATGTTGCCTAACCCACTGAGTTGCTCCAGTAGACACAAAATGCTGGAGTAATTCGGTGGGACAGGCAGCATTTTAACCTTGGACTGATTGGCAACCCCACAGACACCATTTATTTCGGCTTTTCAGGTGCATTGGTCTATTTCACTACCAACAGTTGCCTCCAAAGGAGGCAACTGTTGGTAGTGAAATAGACCAATGCACCTGAAAAGCCGAAATAAATAAAGTACAAGGCTGACCAATAGCTTTCTCCCCCATGCAATTTTCCATCTCTGTCACACGTTGATTGCATTAATCGTACTTTTGCATTTTTTTTCCTCAACCTTTTTCCCCACCTCTGATGATATTGATTTGTACTTGTGCATAGTGAAATGAATGCCAAATGAAGTGATGAAATGAGTTCCAATTCCTCATCCATTTTTTTCATTCATGACACCCGACACTGTGAGGAGAAACTTGCCCTGAACTGTCTGCATAAAGTTGTGTGAATATCAGCTCCTGGTTATTCTCACCTCCTGACATTCAGCCCCAATGGAATCAATGATACTAAGCATGCAATAATGAGTACAACCATTGACTGAGGCTCTTAGTAAGAAGTTAGTGTTTAATTTCTCCTTGTAGGCATCAGTATGATATTTGAAGGTAGACAGAAATGCTGGAGAAACTCAGCTGATGAGGCAGCATCTATGGAGAGAAGGAATAGGCAACGTTTCGGGTCGAGACCCTTCTTCAGATGATTTTTGGTCTTGTTTGGGGGGAAGAAGGGGAAAAAGGGGTTGGAGGAGTGGAATGAGGGTGTGACAATATAATAAGGTCCAATGCTGCCATCAACTAACGTCCCTGTGAGTGTACCAACTGGGACTCTGGACAATGGGGGAATTGAGAATTCTGGCCTTTAGCACTCACAGATCAATCATACTTTTGTGACTGAAATCAGTCCGCACATCATTGATCAACAACTTGGATCCATGAACAAGTTTTCTCTACAAACAAATCACACGTTAAAACAACTTTGGGCAAACCAGAGATTTTTTCGAGGTAAATTTACCTAACGGGGGAATTGGTTGGGCAATTCATTGTATTAAATCTGATGTTTTCCCAACACATAACAAGACCGCAAGTTGCTCTGCACACATTTTGTTTCTGCCAATGTAAACGGAGGTTTTCAGGGGCAAGTTATGACCTTCATTGAACACTGACAGCACAACCAGGTGTGTCGCTGCTAGTTTGTTGCATTTCTGACAGCTTAAAGGGAGGTTCGGTTGATGTCAGGAGACTTGACTGGCAGCTTCAAAACTCAATGCAGTTCAAACAACTCCTTAAGGTCACAGAGTGTGCTTGAACAAACAGCGAATGGTTTTGTTTTCCGTACTCTGCTGCTCAATCAATGAGTGCCTTGTTGAGATGTAATGACACTGCTAGCAACACACCTCTCCAGTTGAGGCAAGGTGGGGTCACCAACCTCTGTACAATGGAAGGCATTACTCACAGTAAACATGAACACAGTGCAATATTACTAATGTATCTAGAGTTATTTAGAAGGAAAAAATAATGGTACCAAAATAGAAAAACCATAATATTTTACAATAACATTAAACCCCAGTGCCTTACTTCTTTAATGACCTCTTCTGTGAGATTCAAAGTCCAGCAGTATACTTTAGGTGTTACTTTAGTCTTTACAAATATAGCTCGGAAACAGGCCCTTTGGCCCATTGATTCTGCACCGACTATCAATCACCCTGCACACTGGCACTATCCTGCACACAAGAGGGACAAGTTGCAAATGGAAATAAGTCAATTAACCTACAAACCTGTACGTCTTTGGAGCGAGAGAGGAAACTGGGGAAAACCCACGTGGTTACAGGGAGAACGTACAAACTCCGTACGGACAGCACCCATAGTCAAGGTCGAACCCGAGTCTCTGAGGCTGTAAGGCAGTAACTGTACCACTGCATCACTGTGCCGCCCTTGCATCATAACGTTTTCAAATGTGGCTCCAGTTTAGCTAAAGAAAAGTGATTATTTTTCACTGAGTCCACACTGTGCTCCTTGCTGACCAAAGCCAACCTCTTGCCCCTGATGAACAGACTTTGGGCTGCTAACCAGGGTCAATAGAAGGTGCAGTACAGGATAGCTGGCTGAGGGGGATGGGTAAGAGTACTCCCCGAGAGGCAACAATGGGAGCTGACTTGTTAACCTTCTGAAGGGAGGAACATTAGTGCCTTAAGACTGCAGCATGACCTGACAGGTGACAGAGTGGACAATGGCATGACAATCCACCAGGGAAAGATGTAATAGGAACCTGCGGGGTAACTCTTACAACAAGGGTGGTGGGTGTACGCAACAAGCTGACGGACGAGGTAGTTGAGGCAGGCACTATCGCAACATTGAAGAACCATTTTGACAGGTACATGGATAGCTTTAGAGGGATATGGGCCAAACGTAGGCAGATGGGCCTTTCTAATAATAAACATCGATCATTAAGGACCTCCAAGCCATTCCATTAGCTTCTCTAGCTTGAACTCTAAGATAGATAAGCTCTTCATGAAGGGGTTAAAAAATGTAGCCTGTACAATACAGAATCCCACTGGAGACGCACTGTTGCCACTGTGAAAATCAAAACGTACCAATCTGGGGGTCATTCCCGGGGTTGAAATGCCCTCCGAGAATGTGATCTGTTTCTGGCATGAACAAGGTATGAAAATTCACACTGGCACCTTCTTCCAATGTCTAAAGCCAGTGATTAAAGAGGATGCATAAATCATAGTAGTTAACACACAGCTAGATGCGTGCAGAATAATCAGCAGGATTCTGCCCTCCTGACTTGTCATACCTTTATCCATGATATAATCATGCTGTTTAATACCTTTCGGTCAACTCCTTTGATTAGTCATTTAGAACCAAACTCATTATTGAATTGATATTTTGAAAGATTCCTTTAAATTAAATTACTCTACAAGATTGGTATCATTACAGCTCATTCTGGTAGAATTCAGGATTATTGACAAAAGACTTCTTAAAGCCTAATGGTGCTGCAATAGTCAATATTTGCAGAATTGGGGTTTGGCAGCTAAGATCTTCTTATCAAGTCCACATCACAAGTTTAGAAATTGTTCAGCCAGAGCTGAACACACGTCTTGGCATCTGCATACAATGGTGTCCTGCACTTCTTGTGTGTAGTGGTGGAAAGATTGGTGGAAACAGGGCCACGACGTGAACGTTCTAGCCTTGACCCTGGCAGCTAAGATGAATCAACATGAATTAATAATAGTAAATGGCAATATTTGGAAATGTTACATCATTACTTCAGCAAATAATTTCCAATCCAGATACCGCTCATTTCTTTGCCCCACCTTAGTTTATATCTTGCTGAAATCTTCATGCATTTGTTTGCTCCAGGTGTAACTATCCCAATGCACCAATCTGGCACCAATCTCCAAAATGTGACTTGTCCATACTGAACTATGCCACCGTGCCACATTTACCTTTCTGCACGCTGACATTTATTGTCTCAATCCATCGATGCCTTAACTTTAAAATTCCCACCCATTTATTAAATTCTTTCTTATCTTTATCTTTCCAGTCTACAACTTTCCATGACCCCTCCAGTCTTCCAACTACTGAATGTCAATCACATAGTATTAAAGTCTGGACAGCACAATAAAGTCAGCACATTAGTCTCAGATACATAATAACATCAAAAAAATCAGTTGTGGTTGCCGCATTTGAGGTATTGTGAGCAATTTGGGCACCATATCTGAGGAAGAATGTGCTGGCCCTGGAGAGGGTCCAGGGGAGGTTTACAAGAATTATCCCAGGAATGAGTGGGTTAATTTATGATGAGCATTTGACGGTACTCGCTGGAGTTTAGAAGAAAGATGAGGAACCTCATTGAAACGTACCGAATATTGAAAGGCTTGGATATAGTGGATGTGGAGAGGATGTTTTCACTAGTGGGAGAGACTAGAACTAGAGGTGATAGTTTCAGAATTAAAGGACGTTCCTTTAGGGAGGAGATGAGAATGATTTTTTTTAGTTATGAATCTGTGGACCTGGTTTATTTTTGGTTCAGCTGTGTGGAATGAGCTTCCAGTGGAAGTGGTGGAGGAAGGTTCGATTTTATCATTTAAAAATAAATTGGATAAGTATATGGACGGGAAAGGAATGGAGGGTTATGGTCTGAGTGCAGGTAGATGGGACTAGGGGAGAATAAGTGTTCGGCACGGACTAGAAGGGCCGAGATGGCCTGTATCCGTGCTGTAATTGTTATATGGTTATAAGGTTATATGTGGAATTCTTCTTGGTCGCAGTCATTTATCGCAGTGTGTAAGGTAGGTAACTTCAAATGTCAACATAATGACTGGCCAACATGTTTTGTGGAGTAGGTGGTGGGGCATCCTGTTATCCTGGATAGTAATGCGAATGAACAATGAGCATCTGTTTGCATGCAACGAGACAAATCTTCACACTATCACAAATTGCAGGTTTTGAATTGAATCAAGCATTCCCAAAGCTATTGGTAAAATATAGTTGTGGGAGCCAATGAGCCACACTTCCTATTCACTAAGCTATTAAACGGCAATTGCAGCTCTGGTCAGATTGCATGAAGTTCATTTTTTTTGTAAAGTGTGATGCTAGTTTTGCATTGTGGTCCTAGTGGGTGGAAAAATGATTTTATGTGTTTGAAATCTATGAGACTTTTACAACATAACATGTAACATGCAACAGCTTGCTCTTATGTTACCGGGTTTTCATTGATACAGGACCAATTGCAATTTGAGAGGAACTATCCTAGACATCAACATTGTTATTTCCTCTGCGGCTAGTGCCCAACCCCCATTCACTCCGATTTATGTTGCTCGACATCACTCTTTGATAAAGCCATGAAAAATTTTGCTAAAGCCTACAATAGATTTAATAACTAAATTAAATTTCCGTTTTAGATCATAATAACCAGGAGCGATTGATTTGTAAAACTGCTGCTAATCTATGACACTTTGACCCCTTATTAAAATTCCAGTGTACTCTGTAATAATGCTTATACATTTTGTGCTGAGATAGCAAGACGACAAAGTATATTGTTTCGATATTTGAAAGTAGGAATCCTACTCCTGTCTCCTTGGCAACTCATATAAAAGGATAAACTAGGAAACAAGTCATAAATAAATGAGAAATATCAGAGGTAACTCTATCTCCCCGTTTGATGAAGACCCTGATGGTTCTTCATTCAAGGTCTATCACATGAGGAGAGATTAAGCAGATTAGGTGTTTGTTCTCCCACGTTTAGAAGAATGAGAGGTGATCTGATTGAAACGTGTAAAATTCTTAGACACTTGACGAAATGTATCTGGAGGCAGTGTTTTCTCCAGTTAGGGAGGGGAGTAGGGAAAAGATGAGAAGAACATCCAGAGGAAAGTAAAGGTTTGGAATTCTTTACCAAAGAGGGTCGTAGCAGATCGGTTATTGCGAATGTTCAAGAAAGAGATCAATAGATTTATCAATATCAGGGAATTAAGGTGATGTGGAGTGTGTGGGAAAGTTACACTGAACAAAGAGATCAGCCATGATCTCACTGAGTTGTGCAGACACAAGGAGCTGAAAGGTTTGATTCTGCTCCTTTTTATTATGCGCTTATGCCCCTTCCTCACACTGCCAGCAAAGCTGGGGAATGTGACAGATTCATAACCCTGGTGAGTGGAGAGAACAATGTGCTTGATTATTTCACACTGCCCCATGTCCCCATGTGTGCAGATTCTTCAATGTTGACAGAAGATTGCGGAATTGTTACTTATTATATGTTACTAAAATAACATCCGTGTGTAAATTAGTACGATAAAACACAAAAAATATCTAACTTAGATCCACTAGCAGTTGTTTCTTCAGATGCTAAATTTGCAAACAGTAGGTTTTATCCATCGTCGAGTGCACTAGCAATTACTTCCAGTCTGAATAGCAGCCATTGCCAATTTGCTCAGGGCATTTCTGTGCGCAATCCATTTTCCTTGCATTAGAGATACAAATGATGACATCCCCGTTCACCCAGATCCTTCCTGACATAAATTAGACCTCAAAGGATCACCCTTTGGCAGCAGAGAAACATTTGTTGCCCAATGAGGGATACATTGCTTGGGTCAGGTGCTTTCCAAAGACTTAAAGAGAGACATCGCTGACATCGAGACCTGACAGGACAGGTACAAAACTGGCTCCAAACTGCGCAAATGCTCCAAACACATTAGTGTGTTTAAACTAATGGGGGTGTGTTTCTGACAGCACTTAGATTCTCATTCAATCGGGACGTCAATAGTGACAATATTGGCAGCATTTCTACTATTATGGTTAAATCAGTCCACTCAGAGACCTCAGGACAGATGGGAACAACAAGCCAATTAGTAACGAGCCCTCTGCCAAGGGTGATCAGGGTCGCCATCGCTATACACAGACCTCTCCGCTGAACAATGTACACGCACGGTCAGATCATCACCAAGATAAGGGGTCGTTGTGCAGTAAAACCTTCACTTAAACTCTCATGTGTAGGAAAGAACTGCAGATGCTGGTTTAAATCGAAGGTAGACACAAAATGCTGGAGTAACTCATGTGGAACAAGCAGCATCTACGGAGAGAAGGGATGGGTGTCGTTTCGGGTCGAGACCCTTGTTCAGACTTCTTCAAACTCCCATACCTGAACTGCTTTCTCTGTGGATGTCAGCCTTTCTCAATCCAGGAAGAAACTACTGTGACCACCTCCTGCCAGGCCCTTTTTATGAATCGACCCAAATCAGCTATTCCTTTTCTATAGAGATGCTGCCTGACCCACTAAATTATTCCAGCATTTTGTGTCCATCTTCAGTGTAAACCATCATCTGCAATTCCTCCCTAGACTTTTTTACGTTCTGCTTGGTGAGTCTCCTGGTTCCTCACCCCTATTCTGGTCAATGAGCATTTTGATTCAGTGTTCCTGTGCTGCTTAAAGGTTACCTCTGTCTCTTCATCCACAGATGCTTCATATCCCCAACATTTTGTGTTTTACTTCACTCCCAATACCTCTCAGACTGAAAGGAATGTCTGGAACTCTTTCATTAAATCTAGAAGCTCGCTCCCTCTTCCCCTACAGCTGACCTCTCCTCTGTGGGCTGTTCAACATGTTAATGGTTTCTCTCTGGCAAGGGAAGTATGTCTTCATGGGGCTAATCAGTGCATAGCAAGTTGTCGATACGAAATAACAAGTAACTGCAGATGCTTGTTTATACCAAAGAAAGACACAAAGTGCTGGAGTAACTCAAAGGGTCAGGCAACATTAGGGTTGCCAACTGTCCCGTATTAGTCGGGACATCCCGTATATTGGGCTAAATTGGTTTGTCCCATACGGGTCCGCCCTTGTCCCGTATTTGACTGCTACTACTCGGGTTGAGGGGACTGTCGGGTTGGAGCACGTCTAGGAATTGAGCAAGTAACCTAGGTCATTGCTCTGGCAGTGTGGAGGGGTTGCTGTATTGTTCAGGCGCATTCCCTCGCAGATGTTAAACCAATGCTCCAATTACCAGTTGAATAGACGACAGCCGACAATGCAACATCAAATAAAAAATTACCGCAAAGCAATCAGCGTTCATGAGCTCATCACAGGCAGCATCACAAAGTGCGATTGTTAGGGCAATTGAGTCTTTTTAGGGGTAAGGAGAAACTCAGGAGTTTCAAGATGTTTTCAAGAGAGAGTTAGATATAGCTCTTAGGGCTAACAGAATCAAGGGGTATAGGGAGAAAGCAGGAACAGGGTACTGATTTTGGATGATCAGCCATGATCATATTGAATGGGCTCGAAGGGCCGAATGGGCTACTCCTGCACCTATTTTCTATGTTTCATCCTAAGCACACAGGCATCCATCCACCCAGCCCCGGCAGCATCCTGAGGGAGCGTGACTATGCTGACAAGGTATTTATACGCTTTTTGCGCCTGTCAAAGCAGCTCATTAATGACCATGGTGACTGGGGCTCCCTACATGAATAGCAAAGGGGCAGCTATAAATCAAACATTCCTGCTGCTAAACTGTCAGAAAGTACATTTTCTGGTAAGTATGAACAATCTGGCTTATGAAAGTAAGGTCGCAGGTGCTATGAAATGCCTCAGAGGATTACATTACAATAAAAAGGAAACAATGGTTAGTCTCAACAGCACCATGGTTTTGTTCATTAAAATTCAATTTAAAATAAAATAGAATTGAAAATCCTAGACTCACTACATGGATTATAAAATCTACAATATTTTCACTTTGGGTCATCTGTTTGATTGATGTGCTAATACACAGAAGAACCCTGATAAACACCAAAACAAACCCTTACAACCATTTCCAGATGAAACCTCCCTAATTTTTAAAGTGTGTGTGGCCCGGATACTACTGGGAATCTGACAAATGGGTGCCTGCTATTTACCCGACTTTTCCCTCTACTCTTTCTTCCAAGCTCCATGTCTTTCCCCTACATCCCACCCAACTGAATCTATTCTCCTCCAAACCAGCCCAAACATCTCTCTCTTCCCACCACTGCCTCCCCACTGTATACAACGAACATCCTTGCAATGTCACTTTCACCATTCAACCCGCTTACCCGACCCTGTCTGCTAGTCGTATCCCGTATACAATTTACCTTCCCCTGTCTGCTGTTCACACCCACGATCTTAACCACGTCAACGCAAAAACTGAACTCACTCCCTGACACTTCCCACAATGCCGACCCCTGATGTGACTACTTGTCCTTATTTTAGTTTGGACTTCACAACGTATCTACCATGTAAAAATCCTGCACCTGCACCCCACCATGATCCTAAAACATCCCCACACAGCAGAATCAAAGTTCCCCGTGTGATTCCCCGTGGTCAGGGCCTTCCCAAGCCCTCCGCAGTTGCCGCTACGGGCGGCCCGATGTGTGAGGACCGCACGCCGGGGGTGTTAAAAGTCCGACGCTGCGGGATGTCCTCAGCGGCGTGGACACTCGGCCCCCTCCTACCGGAGTCTGCGGCTATCCGGGTGGAGACTGCTGCTGGAGACCCTCTGCAAGGCGCCCCAGGACTCGCCGCCCGCGTTGGAAGCTCTCCGCACCAGAGCTCCACGATGTTGGAGCAACGGCCCAACGCTCCGGAGCTCCAACGGCAACCCAGGAAGGCATCGTCGCTGCGCTGCCGCTGTAGCAGCCCGGTCCGGTTCCCGGTCCCCTTCGCTTTCCTGCTGGTAGGCTGCTGGGGGGCGAGGACGCTCTGACGTCCCCGCCCCGAAACGGTTTCCCCTTACCCTGCCCCCCCTCCCCCACATAGAAAGTTAAAGTTTCCCCCAGACCTGGACTAACTCTGACATGCTGTGTTCAGGATGCTGCCAGTGCAGCGCCCCTAGTGATCACTATCTACCTTATCCTAACTTGGGATGTCACTGTCCCTGCACCTGCACCCCACCATGACTCAGCGTTGATTTTAGCCCTTATCCACAACCAGATGAAAAGTGTTTTGCTTACCAGACTCTGACTTTTCCTCGACATTCCAACTCCCCATCTCCCCAAAGCCAGACCTGGCTCTGGCTTCAGATAACTCGTGTCACTGTGAGTTCCACACCAGCGGAGAACACAAAGGAAAAGTATTTTGCCCCGGTTTCCTCCCACATCCCAAAGACGTGTGGCTTTGTAGATCAACTAGCCTCTGTAAATTGCTTCTAGTGTATAGAGAGTGGCCCCTAAAGTGGGATAACATAGAACAAGTGTGAATGGGTGATCGATGGTCAGTGTGGACTAGTTGGGCCGAAGTTGTATCATTCCATCAATTCAAACCAAAAAAAGACATTCCCAGATCAGTGGCTTGGTCTGAACTTGCCAGAAACAGGGCCATAAATAGACCTGCTGTTCAGCAACAGGTTAGCTCACCTGTTCAATCACCAACCTGCTTTTAGACCACAATGTTCAATTATTGAGGAAAGTCAGACGTTACTGGTGTAACTCAGCGTGTCAGGCAGCATCTGTGGAGAACGCCTTCAGACTGATTGCAGGGGTGGGAAGAATGAAAGAAAGTGGAGAGGCAGGACCAAATGTGACAGGTCAGAGGTGAACACAGGAGAGGGGGGGCGTTGATAGGCAGATGGTTGGACAAAAGCCAGAGATGGACACACACGGTGTGAGACAAAAGGATTAGAGAGTTGCAAATTGTGTAGCAGGAGGATTAACGAGGTAAGAACATTATTTAGGAAAGTAGGTGGAGAGGGAGGGGAGGGGGGAAGAAATGCAAGGTCAGTCAGGACTGAGGAGGGGGGGGAGGGAGAAGATGGCGGGGAGGGAGAGAAGATGGGGGGGGAGAGGGTCAGAATGATTTAAATTATTCAGAATCAGCAAGAATCCAATCGCTTCCTTCTTTTAGTCGAAGAAAGCAGAACAGGAATGGCATTTCTGGCTATATAACATTTGGATATGGTACAAGTGGCCACAGATCTATGTAGCACAACGTTGGGATAGAGTACTAATAGATTCAGATCCATTACCATGAAAAATGCAGACTATTTCGGGCCCATTCAACAAGATTATGTGAACAGTAACACCTGATGGATTATGTGAAGCAGTTTTCCACAACTGCAGAGTAATCGATGCACGTGTAGCTGCATTTACAATATGATTCATAGCGCAACCTTCTCTTGGGCTGACCACCTATAATTTTCCGTCCCTTGAGCCTGAAAACATAAAAACAAGTACAATGACACGTTTCGGTTGAAAAGGTCAGAGACACCGAACAACTGGAGGCTGAACAGTTCTCCTATTTCACAGAATCCCTTTAATTAAAAAAACCCATTTATTTTCAATGCTTTTGTTTTTGGCTTGCGTAAAGAAAACTTAGATATGGGGCTAGTTGTATATTTTATCAGTTAATGTCTTAATCGTTGACCAGATAAAACACTCAAAGAGGTCGACCAGCCAGAATTCTGAAAAATGCAAAATCATTAGGAACAAAGTAACAGGGCATTGACGAGCAAAACCAAGTGTGCCATGAAAAACAAAAGGTCATTCATGAAATTGCCAACGTTATTAGTCTCAAAGATTTACAGATTTAAGGACTTGCTTCACAATATTTTTTATCATTTTAAAATCTATACTTTGCTGATTCATTTAATTGGAATCATATACTATTAATGGGAATGTGTGGGAAGGATTACCCAGATAGCCTTGTTGATAAATGTTAAAACCAAGCTCATGATTATTCACCCTATACCATTCATGCCTTTGATAGCATCATCAGCATGTGCAATGTTTCATTCCTTACTAATGAGTGAAACTGGTAAAAAAAAATATGCCACTTGCTGCATGTGAATTTCACTTACTAAGACCAAAGCCCACAGTAATACGGTGATCGTGTATGATTTATGGTCTCTCTATAACTTCATAGCTGCTTGGTTCCCTTATATGTTTGCCTGCCTGATCACTGATCTGCTCAATTACTTTTCATTGACTGCTACAACATCATGCCTGACAGTGGCTTGGGCTAGAGACATGGAAATAAATGTGTGGGTAGGATTGGGGGAAATAGGGGAAGGAAAGTGTGGTCGGTAACTGTAGACACAAAATGCTGGAGTGACTCATCGAGGCATGCAGCACATCTGGATAGAAGGAATGGGTGACGTTTCAGGTCAAGACCCTTCTTCAGACTGAGGGCCGCCACCAAGCTTGGTCCGTTACTGTTTGTCTTTGCATCCATCACATCGTGCCCTCCCCCAAACTGTGATAACTGCAAGCAACTGTCTTTGGAAATTATGCAGGTTTGCATAGAGTACTGTGGACAATGACACTGCTACTGTGTAATAGTGGAATACAGAACTGATGGATACAGGTCTATCGTTATATAACATTTGGAAGCCGCACAGAACTTTATTGCATAATGCTCGGATAGAGAATTAATGGATACTGTCCATCACCATGAAAATACAGGTAGTAAAACAACATTTAAAGCAGGTTATATAAAAACATTTAAAAGACACTAGACCAAGGTGGACCCGTTGGGTCCCGTCTCCTCAACACGCGGTTGTGGGGGTGGGGTGCATCTCACACACACACTAACCACCCCCTAAACACTCAGGGGGGGAGGTGAGATGGGGGGGGGGGGTGTGGACGGGGGGGGGGGGGAGTGAGAGAGGGGGAGGGGGAAGAGAGGGGGGGAGAGGGAGGAGAGGGGGGGGGGAGAGAGGAGGGGGAGAGAGGAGGGAAAGGGGAAGAGAGTGGAGGGAGGTGGAGGGGGGAGAGGAGGGGGGAGGGGGGAGGGGAGAGGGGAGAGAGGAGTGGGGAGAAGAGAGAGGTGGGGAGAGAGGAGGGGGTGAGAAGAGGAGGGGGTGAGAAGAGGAGGGGGGGAGATGTGGAGGGGAGCTGGGCGAGTGAGTGGGCTGCGAAAAGCGGAGATAGCCCAGGGAGAGAGAGAGAGAAAGAGAGAGAGAGTAGAGGGCCCGACAATCTGGAAACCTGGAGCGGGGAGCAGGATAGGAGGGGGTTAGTAGGGGAGGGGGGAGGGGGCGGGGGAGGGGCATGACCATTCGATGCTCAGGCCGCGAGGGGAAAGTTCTTCAAAAGCTTGTGAGCGCCGGTGGGAGGGTGACCTCGGAGATGACCGACAATCTGGAAACCTGCGGGGAGCAGGATAGGAGCGAGGGGAGGGGAGGGGGGGGGGCGGGGGTCATGACCAAACAGGCGCGAGGGGGGAAAGTTCTTCAAAAGCTTGTGAGCGCCGGTGACCTCCAGTGACCTCGGGATCTGCAGAGCATGCTCGTTCGTTGTGCGCCTTTTGAAGAATGGGGGGGGGGGGGGGGGGGGGGTGGTGACGTAACTCATGGAATACAGTGCGCCTGTGCGTTGTCAGCAGCTGCTTTAATCCAGAGTTGGGGGGGGTGTCTGGGCCACGAGCCGGGTGGATCACAAGCAAAGGCATTGTGACGTCATCAGCTAGCCAGCGGTTAGATTTGAAAAAAAAAGTCAGATTTGTGAACAATTTTAGTGAGAAACTCAGGAAATTATTAGCCAAATTGACAGATGAGGATTTTTTAAAATCATGTGGTAAATCTCTACTGGAATATGTAAAAACTTCACCGTTTTGGCGTCGGGTTTCCGAGGAGATGTGTATCAAAGGCGAAATCACACACACACACACACACACATACACACACATACACATACACACACACACACACAGAGTTTTAATAAGTATATGATTTGGACAGGTACATGGATGGGAAAGATTTAAAGGGATATGGGCCAAACTTGCGTTGATGGGGCATCTTGGTCAGCATGAGCATTTGAGCCGAAGGGCCTAATTCTGTGCTGTATGATTATGACTTTATGACCATGTAACATTATAGTGAAGGGCAGGTGGGCATAAGTCTGTGCTGAAAAACACTGGTCTGTTATTGTATAACTTTCATGTAGTATACTGATAGACACAAGTCTGTCACTCCAAAGTACTCAGGTGCTGTATTATGGATTGAAATGTGTCACCATATCGCGCTGTTGTAATTGTGGTGAGCACCAGCATGTCATTCTATAACACTGGATTAAGGTACCAGATTGGAGACAGGTTTGTCATTCTGTAACATGCAAGTAATATTTGGTATGTTCTGCCATCTCTACCAGCTCACCACAATCAGACTGAAGAAGGGTCCCGACCCGAAACGTCACATATCCATGTTCTCCAGAGATGCTGCCTGACCCACTGAGTTACTCCAGCACTCTGTGCCTTTTTTTGTAAACCAGCATCTGCAGTTCCTTGTGTCCAGGGCCGGGTTTACCTATAAGCTAGACAAACTTAAGCTTAGGGCCTCGAGGTCTAGGGGGGCCTCAGGCCAAGGCAGAACACCTACCATTCAACTCTGGGCGGGCCCCCCTCTCTATCTCTCTCTCTCTCTCCATCTCCCCCCGCTATCCGTGTCCGGGCCGCCGGGCTCCGCTCACTCCTCATCCACCGGCACGGCAGGCCATCTTGCACATGCGCATTGCTGCGGCCTGCACGTCCTTCCCCCCTGCACATGCGCACAACCACGGCCAGCACATCATCGGCCGCCCTGCGCATGCGCACTGTAACGGCAACTGGTCCGCGCTGGGCACTTTCTCCCTCGCTTTGAATTGTGGGAGATTTGGTCACCATGGCTGTCCGGTCGCTGCCTCGCCGCCAGTGCTGAAAACCAAAGCGGAGGGGGCCTCACAAGTGGAACAGCTTAGGGCCTCTCTTCATCTAAATCCAGCCCTGCTTCTGTCGCCATTTCTACTAGCTAGCTTCATTGTCCTGTGGAATGACATCCACCACATTAGCAGATGCAATGCAAGTTCCCTTTAAGAGAACCAGGCTGACTTTAATCAGTAAACATTATCTTGAACTGGGGCTCAGGAAATTGGGCCTGTAGTAAGGTAATGAACAACTCATTAGATGTTAAGTCAAAGATAACAATCAAGCAGCACATGTACTGTGGTCGGTCTGCACGAGGTTGAAAGGTTAAGCGTGTAGGACAGCTCAAACTCACATTTTCCCGTACTATCAGCTTCAGTTCCAAGCCTCTCTTGATCAAAACTAACAAGTTAGCATCCCCGAGGACTTGTTCCTGAAAATTAATAAGTGACATTGTGAGCATGATATGAATTGCAATTTACCTACAGCATTTCAAAATGTCGCAAGAGGTTTCAACGAAGCGTTAATAAATGAATCATCACATGCATCACGTATTTGGGATTGCCATGCCTGAGTGCATAAAGGCAAAGTCCTGAACTTCTCGGCAGGCACACACCAGGGGTTTCAAGACTGTTATCATAGTGTACAGTTGCTGCGATTCCCATCACACTAGCTGGGGACATCACTGGAAGGACTTGCTCCAGGTTATATCTGGAACAGGCCGTTGTCCTACACAGGTTTCAATGGAGGGGAATAGCTGCTAGGGATGAAGGTAAGTCTTAGTGAGAGTTTTCCAATGTTAATGAGTGCTTCCGCCGCTCAGGGATATTCAGAATTGAATTGAATGATGCAGCATGGAAGCAGGCCATTTGGCCCACTTGAGCCCATGCTGACTGTAGATAACTTGTTCACACTAGTTCTATGTTATTCCACTTATAGTGCAGCCGCAGAAAACCCATGCGGTCACAGGGAGATCATGCAAACACCACACAGTCAGCAACCAAGGTCAGGATCGAATCTGGGTCTCTGGCACTGTGAGGCAGCAACTTCACCAACTGCACCACTGTTTTAGAATGTTTTAGTATCTTTGTGCACTGACTGCATGGACAACCACAGTCAGTTCTTTCAGCATTTTCATTGTCGGGCCTTGCTCTGCCTCCCACCCTGCCCTCATCTCACCACCCCCACACATTTGGCAGGATTGATGAGCATAGGATCAAGTCAGGGCTGAGGTTAGAGCCAATGCTTTTCAGCAAGTTGCCTTTCAGGTGATCTGTGTGTATCAACTGCAGGCTTGTCTCATGGATTTGTGGTAAAAGTGAGCAGCTTGTCACTGGCAACAAATCTTGAATCATTGCCATAGATGACCAAAATGATTGGGCAAAGAGGTTGAATTGTTGTTTTGCTCTTAATGCGACATATCGTTAAAAAAAATGGGGTCACAAATTGTGTATTAAAATACATTACCACAACAGCTAAACATGGGTTCAATTTCTACATCTTTTCTTCTAGGTAAATATTTAAAAATTCATTTTACTCAGCAGCACTCTTGTTTGGATAGTTCTAGAGCTTTATTTGGAATGACACTGAACTTTGAGTCTATTTAGATCCTTGCAATTGCTCCACATGCTTCAGTTCATTTACTTAATCACCCTGAGCAGACCAACAACAGGCTCAGAATCAAGGAGACATAAAGATTATTGCTAAATCCTAGAGCTCTCTCAGTGAATCACGAAGCCAAGTTTCGACCCTAGACCATATTTTAATTTCTTTAAATTCTCTGCAATAAACATCATCAGTCAAAGAAAAGTGTCATAATAGATATGTAAGATTCAGTCTTATCCAAATGCAAGTTTTTGCACAGGGGATGAGACATTTTTGAGAAGACATTCGTGACATGGAGAAGATATTAAAAACAATCTCCCAACTCATTCCAATCTCAGAAAGGCGGTGGAGACTATAACAAGTTTGCCATTACATCAACTGGCCTTTGATACTTAGAGAACTTTTACCTAAGGGTAATCACTTTGAAAATAACAATACAGAATCCAAAGGCTAGGAAGACCCAATAATATTTTCAATTGGAAATAACATAGGTAAAATAATCACTAACGTATATGTTAACAGTTAGAGAAGAAATACAGTATTTCAAATGTCCGTGCGTGGCATAAATTCAGAAAGTGGGTGAAAAGAAATGGAAGAAGAAATGTAAAACATTATAATCTGATGAAAGAGGCAAACCAAAATAAACTAATCACACAACGATACATATTTGATTTAAGGTCATAAAACACATCTGGTGAACATTCTTGTTACATTGCCAAGATAATGTTTTACCATCGCACCTAAGGGAGAAATTGTCTAAATTACTTTGTGCAGGCTGGCTGTGTCTAAATAAGGAGCATACTTCAATTTAGGTTCAGAAGGGAGACTGTAACTGTCTGGTTGGTAATCAGATTTTTGTTTTAAATATACTGTCAGGACAACACAACCATATTTGGAAAATAACAAAAATGTGCAACCACTTGTAGTGTACTTCTAAATCATTCTTGTTATTGAGGGAGTGCAGCGTAGGTTTACAATGTTAATTCCCGGGATGGAGGGACTGTCATATGTTGAGAGAATGGAGCGGCTGGGCTTGTATACTCTGTAGTTTAGAAGGATGAGAGGGGATCTTATTGAAACATATAAGATTATTAACGGTTTGGACATGCTAGAGGCAGGAAACATGTTCCAGATGTTGGGGGAGTCCAGAACCAGGGGCCACAGTTTAAGAATAAGGGGTAAGCCATTTAGAACGGGGATGAGGAAACACTTTTTCTCACAGAGAGTTGTGAGTCTGTGGAATTTTTTGCCTCAGAGGGCAGTGGAGGCTGGTTTTCTGGATACTTTCAAGAGAGAACTAGATAGGGCTCTTAAAGATAGCGGAGTCAGGGGATGTGGGGAGAAGGCAGGAACGGCGTACTGATCGCGGATGATCCGCTAATAATCATCAATTATTCTTGTTCATTTTAGTAAGCATGATACATTCTCAAGGAATGGACTGTGTTCATGTATAGAGTTTTCTTTAACTGGATAGCACGCAAACAAAATGTTTTCATTGTACCTCAGTACACGTGATAATAATAAACTAAACTAAACTAAACCAAAGCCAGATACACCTTTTCCAGTTCCTGTCAAAACGATTAAGAAAAACTGAACTGATTTGCAGTAATTTTGATCCACTTTTATTTCAGCTGATTTCATTTCAGTCTGGGTTTGATTCTGCACTTGGATTAATCTATTGTGACCAGGCCATTACTCTTGTGACATATCTTAGATAAATGCACAAAGAGCAGGCACATGACCTGCACGGGAAAAGTAACTTGTAAAAGGGGTTTTGCAAATAGAAAAATATTTCTGCATCAAGATTCTGAGTTTTGCTCTCGAAAAGCCTAGAGATGAGGAATCTGTGAAAGACACTGGTCAGATGCACTTTTAGAACTGAGTACTGAGTGTGGTTTTAGGCATCCTTTGTACAAATAACATTGGAACATATTTATAATGTCCAACTAAGCAAAGTGAAATTCAGAGAAAAAAATCTGTCACTTCCTCCATTATTGAAAAGTTATGAAACCCAAGGAGCATCTTGGTCTGCATAAATTCGCTAGAATTACTCGCTTGAATTTAGGAGATTGATGGAGGATCTTATAGAAACATACAACATTCTTAAGGGGTTGGACAGGCTAGATGCAGGAAGATTGTTCCTGATGTTGGGGAAGTCCAGGACTAGGGGTCACAGCTTAAGCATAGAGGGGAAATCCTTTAAGACTGAGATGAGAAAAACATTTTTCACACAGAGAGTGGTGAATCTCTGGAACTCTCTTCCACAGAAGGTAGTTGAGGCCAGTTCATTGGCTATATTTAAGAGGGAGTTAGATGTGGCCCTTGTGGCTAAAGGGATCAGGTGGTATGGAGAGAAGGCAGGTACTGGATACTGAGTTGGATGATCAGCCATGATCATATTGAATGGCGGTGCAGGCTTGAAGGGCTGAATGGCCTACTCCTGCACCTATTTTCTATGTTTATATGTATCTATGAATGAGTTGGGATGAAGGGCATGTTTCCTGCTGTGTGACTTTGATTATGACATGGTTATGGGCACAATAGAACACTAGAGGGTTTGGATGGTTTGGATACTATGGTTTGGATAATATAGTTTGGATAATATAGTTATTATGAACATCTAACAGACCGAGGTTAATGTTCACTGGAGTGCAGAAGGCTGATGCGAACTCTAACCCAAGTGCTTGGACTTATAAAAGGTTCAAAGATTGAAAAGTTATTTTCATTGGCTGGTGATTCAGACAATGCTGATAGTACCAGACGTATAAAGGAGCTAGAAATACTATTATGTGCAGCAGAGATAGTAGAATATGACATATTTGGCACAATCAGATGATTTAACTGTTATATATGAAAATAAGAGTGCCTGTAAGCAAACTGCTTAACTTATGATTGTCTGCACATTATTGCTTTTATGACCTTGGGAGTGAAACCAAGTTCTGGAGTTAATATCAAGTTTCAAATTAATAATGTGTGATTCTGAATCAGCTTAGTTGCAACATTTTCATGTCTATATAGAGTAAAAATATTGAGCAGAGTATTTAACAAATATGCAGTTACAAAAAAATAGTAATTTGAGGTGTGGTGCTGAAGAAAATGTGATTTCATTTCAGAAGTGGACCTGCTATGCTTTTATAGATTTAGGCTTAGGTTTATTATTGTCACGTGTTCTGAGGTACAGTGAAAAGCTTCGTTTTGCCTGCTATCCAATCAAATCAGATAATACGATGACAGACACTGTGGCGCAGCAGTAGAGTTGCCGCCTTACAGCGCTTGCAGCACCTGAGACCCGGGTTCGATCCTGACTTCAGATGCTGTCTGTACGGAGTTTGTACGTTCTCCCCGTGACCTGCATGGGTTTTCTCAGAGATCTTCGGTTTCCCCCCACATTCCAAAGACGTACATGTATGTAGGTTAATTGGCTTGGCGCATGTGAAAAAAAATGTCCATAGTATGTGTAGGATAGCGTTAATGTGCAGGGATGGTTGGTCGGCACGGACCCAGTGGGCTGAAGGGCCTGTTTCCGTGCTGTATCTCTAAGCTGAACTAAACTAAACACAAAATGGTAGAGTTACTCAGCGGGACAGGCAGCATCTCTGGTGAGAAGGAATGGGTGACGTTTCAGGTTGAGACCCATCTTCAGACTGACTACTAATCTCTTATTTGCATGAATGGTGTGTCCGTATTATTTACTATGGACTTATTTAAACCAATCCGAACCAGACACCAGCATCCCCTCACCTAACCACATCTCAGAACCTCAATCCATTAGATCCCACTGTTCCACGGACCTCATGCTCTCCATGGCTCACGTGGTGGTTAAATGGATCAATTCTATGTTACCAAAAAAAATCCTGTGGCATACTGTTCATGTTGTATTAAATGTATCACCCATATCAAATGTAATAAACCATGCAACTAACTGAAATACAATTACAATCCCCCACCAGGACCATTCATCTGACAATTCCAAGCAAACATCAGCAGAGTCAACCCAGTGGATCCTTACCACTGCCAGAGTTCGCAATATTTAACCATCCTTTGTTTGAAACTTAACAAGGTTCTTAATAGATCAGAAAGAGGACATATTAGAAGGGAAAATCATACATACATCAAAACATTCGTCACAGAAATGAAATAGGGCAGATTGACCCCGTGAGTAAGAAATGTCCTTTGAATCTTGCACAATTATCTGTCAAAAATGTTTTATTCTTACCACTGTACCCCAACCTGGCCAAATTCCAAAATGTACATATAGTAGACTATTATCTACACATAATAAGGAATTTAACTCTTTAAAAAGTCAATCCAAATGCTGAAGTTACTCTGTAATATCTTCCTCTGAGATTTATTGTGGTTATTGGATCTCTTGGGCTCGACTCGCGATTTCAGATCACAGCAAAACACCAGATATTGTCATGATTACAACATGCTCTAGTTGCTGATACAAACTACTGCTCCAGTGTCTCTGATTTGGTCGTGCTTGTATGGAATGAGAAGGCAGATATAGTTTTGGCATTTAAAAGGCATTTGAACAGGCACTTGGATAGGAAAGGCATAGAGGAATATACACCTGATGTAGCAATGTTACAAATTTTTGAGATTTTAAAAATCAAGTCTGCAATTTACCCCATCAGATAAAGCATAAAAAGAAGTTTCATTTGACACCTAATTCACTTTCATATCTTCAGTATTAAAAAAGTTATGGCAATTTTCATACTCAGAAATTGGCATCTTGTTCCCTATTGCTTTTTCATTGACTTAACACAAAAGCTGTGATCGAGAACATATAAAAGCCGATAACTTTCTTAAAAATTAAGAGAACTGAAAGAAATGTTCAGTTATTATAGATTGAAGCATTCTGAAACAAATATGAAACAAACTTACTTAGATGACTTGAAATTAAAGCATATAATTAGTTAGTTACCTAATTGTAGCTAATTACAAAATTCAATTACTAGATCTAAACATCTATCCATTTCTTAAGAATAGATTAACATTTTTAAATAGCCTAAGTGTCCAAATAACATTCACACAAGAATTCAGAATATAACATAATTTTTAAATCTCATTGTCATGGGTTTATAGGCCAAATGGAAGGAATTTAATGTTTAATACCTGTAAATTAATGACCAATTAAATCAGCTTGCGAGTGGGATTTTCTGGAACGGGACCATTTAGAACGTTGAGGTTGCGGTGAATTTATACCCCCATATCTGCAGCAAATACACTGCCGGTTCTTCGGGGAAAAAAATCATCGTTTCGCAACTTAAAATGTGAAGAACATCTTAAGAAGCACTTTTATACATAAAAATAAACGACTTTCTTTTACCTGGTCCTCCATAAAATCCGTCCCCGTTGTCGGCATTGGCGGTTTCAGAAGCTGATTTTAAAAACACTACAGCGATTAACTTGTTGGGTGAATTTTTTTTAAAAACACACAGAACGGCCGTAGGAACTATTCTTTAGCAACATCTTGCACTCCAACAAATATAATTCAGGACCAGGTCGGGAAAACCCCGTTTTAACCCCGCCCCCGCCCCCCCCTCCCCTCAAACATGCCAAAATCGCGCACACGGCCAGTGGCAGAATTGCAGCGCCAGCTGAAGGTAAGTTTTGTAACATACCTACCTGATGCAGAACAGGGTCAGGGATGATGTGGGCTGCTCGGCCCAATTCTGTGCCACACAACTTTATAACTTTATCATGCCAAGGCTTGGGTCACCAATTGTCACATCTCATTGGCACAACACATGCACCTGCACCAGTCACCTAACACCCATTGCCAGTGAACACCCCCAACTCCACTTCATTCTCTGACAGGCCGAGGCAGATGCTCTATACTGGGACTTTGAAAGCACAGAGATATGGGGTGGGATGTGCATGCAGCTATCTCAGAAAGTTCCCACAAATGCTTGTGTAATACCCTCTGTCCCTCTGCATCCTGTGCTGCCAGATCCAATCAAGCTGAGCTTACAACACACTCCCTCTGGTGGAGAAAAGGACACAAAATGCTGGAGTAGCTCAGCAAGTCGGGCAGCATCTCTGCAGAACATGGATAGGTGA
The DNA here is from genome assembly GCF_028641065.1 of Leucoraja erinaceus. Classification (NCBI taxonomy): domain Eukaryota; kingdom Metazoa; phylum Chordata; class Chondrichthyes; order Rajiformes; family Rajidae; genus Leucoraja; species Leucoraja erinaceus. Next base: position 37,530,190 of record NC_073390.1, read on the forward strand.
CATTTCAGGTCAGGACCCTTCCTCAGTCTCAACCCGAAACATCACCTATCCAGAGATGCTGCCTGACCCACTGAGTTACTCCTGCACTTTGTGTCCTTTTGTGTAAACCAGAATCTGCAGTTCCGTGCTTCTACATTCTCCCTGTTGTGGGGATTCTTGCTCAGAGTCTTTGATTCATGTTTTCCTTCCAGAACATTGTCCCCTGACAATCAGCATTAGATCTCTTTCTGGTCCACTCTCCATATATAACCATATATAACCATATAACCATATAACAATTACAGCACGGCACAGCATGGAAACAGGCCATCTCGGCCCATCTAGTCCGTGCCGAACACGTACTTTCCCCTAGTCCCATCTACCTGCACTCAGACCATAACCCTCCATTCTTTTCCCGTCCATATAACTATCCAATTTATTTTTAAATGATAAAATCGAACCTGCCTCCACCATCTTCACTGGAAGCTCATTCCACACAGCTACCACTCTCTGAGTAAAGAAGTTCCCCCTCATGTTACCCCTAAATTTCTGTCCCTTAATTCTCAAGTCATGTCCACTTGTTTGAATCTTCCCTACTCTCAGTCTTAGCTAATTAGCTCCCTAATCTTAGCCTTGAAAATTATTAACAAGAAATCTGGTCCATTTTCAATCCAACCAGACCAAGTAAGAGACTTCTAGATCAACACAGCTTTGGTCAGGATGATATGTGGAAAGACAGACTGATGTGCCCATCACAAAGGGAAGAGGAATGGGTTAGAGAGAGCAATGTTGGGAGAGAAAATGAAACATTTAAACAGAAGCAATAAGTGACAGAACCATTTGTCTCTGCTGGATGAAAATAATTGCAGACATGAAGCACTCCAAATTTGCTTCTTTCTGTCTGGTGTAATAAAGTATTACATAGTAAAATATGACTTTCATTAGAGGCACTTATTTTAACAACCAGAGCACCAACTACCTCAGCATGGACACAGAGACCAGTAAAATGACTCTCCAGCACCACCCACCTGTGAGCGAGGGTATAACGTGCACAGCAGGTATTGGAGCAGAGCAACAAAAAGATGGGAAGCACAAGGAAGATACAAGGTGTTGCAGATGCTGGAATCTCGGGTGAAACGCAAAGTGTTGGAGAAAGTCAGTGGGTCAGGCTACATCTGTAGTGGGAATATCGACTGGATGGGAAACTGAGGTCAAGAGTTAGGACATCAAGTTACCGTTATATGTGTTATTGACGAGACTGCACCTGGAATATTTAGTGCAGTTCTGTTCGCCATACTATAGGAAGGATGTGCATAAGCGAGAGAGAGTGCAGAAGAGATTCACTAGATTGTTGTCAGAACTGAAGTGCTTAGGTTTTGAAGAGAGACTGGGTAGGCTCGGACTATTTTCCTTGTAGTTGAGACATGACGTTAGAGATGATTTGTAAAATCATGCGGGGGCGTTGATAAGGTGAATGGTCAGGTATTTTCCCCAGGGCAGGGAATGAACTGCCAGAGTAAGTAGTGGAGGCAGGTATAGTTATAACATTTAAAATACCCTTTTTTCCTAAAAAAATAAACTCTTTGTTTAGAATAAAAAATATATATGAAAAATGCAAAAGCTCTTCATACATGCTCAGTATTTAAATATCTTGGTATCTAAATTTTCAGTTGTTTAAGTTATGACATTGGATGGAAGCTGCATTGCAAATCCCGTTGCACCTATGTGCAATGACAATAACAGATATTATTATTATTATTATTATTATTATTATTATTATACATTCAGCAGTGTCATACTCACTTTAAACAAAACACTCATGCCGCTCCCTGTGGTTGTATCTCTTCTCTTGTATGAGTGGTGGCCCCACCAGACGCTGCCACTCAATGTCCAGCAGCGCAAGGACCCTGAACTGTGGTCCTCCACCAGAGAGCCTTGGCGTTGGCTTTGCCCAGCTTCAATGCATCCCTCAGCACGTACATTTGCAGTCTGGAATGGGCCAGTCAGCATTTAAAAGACATTTGGACAGGTTCATGGATAGGATAGGATAGGATAGGATAGGATAGGATCAGAGAGTCCAATACAGGCTAAATGGACTAGCTCAGGAAGGCACCTTGATCAGCCTGGACAAGTTGCGCTGAAAAACCTGTTTCCATGCTGTGTGACTCCAGACTCTACAGTATTTGATATAGCAGGAACGTTTTCAGCATGAAACTCCAATGGTTAATGTAAACTTTGGTCATTTCCCATACATTAGAAACACTCAACAGCTATTTCTAATTGGATCTGCGTAAATCAGAAAAGGATTAGGTTCTACTTGCTGAATGAGGAATACATTGACAGGGTGAAATTTACTTAAGGTTTAACGATATTTGAAAACTTCAATGAACCTTATTGGTTTAGATTTAGTTTTACCTAGTTTAATCACCAGGGCTTTTTTCCTTCCCCACATTTGTCTTCTGATATTTTTAAAACCAATATTAATATTTCCAGGCTTTGTATTTCACACAGTATAATTACTTCTCAGTTTCTTCTCATTCTGTCACCATCCTGCTATCGAGTAGACAACAGCTCCCAAAATATCCATGGCCATTAATTTATTTTCTGCTCCCGTGTGAACTCTTTCATGATGGAACTGCTAAGGGTGAAAAAATAAAAGGACGATACCAGGACTCAAGGGCATGTGTTATAAGGAGAGGCTGGATAGACTGGGATAATTTTCCTTGGAATGGTGACCTCTTATGGAAAGGTATGCAAAATCTTGAAAGGCATAGATAAGTTGCATGATCACATTCTTTTTCACAGGGTTGAGTAGTCCAGAACTAGAGACCATAGGTTTAAGTTGAGAGGAGAAACATTGAGAAGAGACCCCGGGCCAATTTCTTCACACAGACGGTTGTGCATACATGGAAGGACCTGTCAGAGATTTGCTGCAGAGGCAGCACAGTGGCAAGGTTTAAATGTCAATTAGACAGCATGGCGTCGGAGACGACACCGGGTTCAGAAGTGACCGCACCGACACTCACAGTAGGGCGAACTCACGTGATTTATTCTATTAACAGTTGTAAGAAAGTCCAGGACCACATGGGGGCGCTGCCCCTCACCAGCAGATCACACGTGCAATGATGCTGCCGATCTCGGGCTTGTCCCGGCAGCTTAGTCCTGGTCTTCGAAGGAGGAGGATGGAATTGTGTTATTGTTTCTTTAGCAGCTGTTGGGATTTTACGTGGCGTATATATGGGAAGGATTAACTCCAAACTGCAGCAGTAAATGCCAACAATTTATCATTAAATTGCCAGCTGGGGTGGCAAGGAGAGATGGCATTTGAGGCAGTCAGAGCACTCTGCACTGCCTCTCACTCAGGGGTTATGTGAGACTGTAGACTGTTGTCACAAATCCATCAGTGAGATTAGTCACAGAGCACAGATAAACTGTTGTGACACCTTCATATGTGATTGATATTCCCGCCAGCCTTGTCTTGCGGGTTTGTGTAAAGTTTTGTAGCCTCCGCAGTCATGAATAAAAATCTTACTCCTGGTGTGTAGCCGACACCCTCACTCCTGCCCCTTCCTGAGGACAACCATTGCCATGACCCAACCCCACCCCCCCACCCAAGGTCAACTCCCCACCTTCCATTTCCACACATAGCCCCTCGCCCAATCCAAACCCAAAGTCCTCCCATCAACCCACCTTTCCAAAACTCTAGATCCAACTCCCATCTCTACCTGCAACCCTTCTCCATACCCCAGTCACCACACAGTTACTTCACCCATCGCCACAATCCCCTTCCATTGGCAGCCTAGTACACACTCCACCACCATGCCAGCCTCTACCACTGTATCCGCACACTCCCCCGTAACCCCATCTCCACCTCCTACCCCAACCAACCCTGTTCCTAGCCTTGAACATTATTCCCTATTAGCCCAGCCCCTCGTGTAACCCCTGCAACTTTCTAATGTCCCAGTCACCACACATTCCTGATCTTCCCAGCTTTCATCCTTAACCCTCTCCAGCCTTCATCCCCCAATACCTAGTATTAAAACTAATATTAATAGTTCCAGGCTCTGTATTTCACACAGTCTGATTACTTCTCAGTTTCTTCTCATTCTGTCACCATCCTGCTGTCGAGTAGCCAACAGCTCCCAAAATATCCCTGGCCATTAATTTATTTTCTGCCCCCCTGTGTAAACCTCTTTTATGATGGAGCTGCTAAGGGTGCAAAAACAAAGGAGGATACCAGGACTCAAGGGCTGGAGAGGCTGGATAGACTGGGACTATTTTCCTTAGAATGGTGACCTCTTATGTAGAGGTATGCAGCTTTCATCCCCCCCATACCCGGACACTTCCTCCCTAACAATCCAACCCCCGCCCGCACCCCTCTTTCAGCCACACCATCCCCTCCCATTCTCTAACCCTATTCTCGATCTCAATCTTTACAGTCCCCCTTCACTCTCCCCCTCCATCTCAGGCAATTTCCTTTTCCTTTGGCACACTTCTCAAACATTAGTCTCCTACTGTTGGTTGACAATGTAATTAGTTCATTTTCTTAGTTAGCAATTAATCTTGTTAAATGTTTTCATTCACTGACCAAGCCATTTGTTGTTTTGTAATGTTAACGATGTTGGTAATGCTATCTCTCATTATATTATAATATGAAATAATAATGTTAGCGTTTTCTCAGTTAATAAACAAATCCACTCAATGCCATATTTTTTCAACTATAAATTTTACACCATGAGTTTGCATCAGTGTTAGCATTTGAACTTCGCTTTTCAATTCATAACCAAATTATTCAAGGGTTGCAAATCTTTCTTGAGGGTCTGAAAGCTCTTGTCTACACCTTAGGCAAAAAGGATTAACAGGTAGGTAGGTATATTAACCTTTGTGTTCAAAACCAGGATTGCTGCAAACTAAATCTGTGTCTCCATCCAGTGGTGATAGTTTGAATAACATCGGAGCATATAAATTCTTCATCAAAAATCTTCCTTAGTCGAAACCCAGAATACAAGTCTGACGCAAAAGGCTGGAGTAATTCAGCGGGTCAGGCAACATCTCTGGAGAAAAGGAATAGGTGACGTTTCGGGTCGAGACCCTTCATCAGAGAGCTGGCATAGCGTTTGGGCCTGCAAAGCTGTTCGACTTTCATTATGATCGGGGCTGACTCTGTATATCAATAACGTAACCTTGCTCTCTCCCCAGACCACTCGTTGAAGAGTCAAGGGAGTCAAGGGGTTTAATTGTCATGTGCACCGGGAATGGAACAATGAAATCCTTACTTGCTGCAGCTTAAAAGCTTGTTAGCGTAATAACACAACAAATAAATATATAATAATCAATAATAAAATAAATTATCAGTAATATCAGCAAACCTGACCATAATTGTGCAAACCAAAGTATGCAGTGCAACCAAACCAAAGTCCATAATAGATTATTGCTGACATTGGGCAATGGTTAGGGTTGTGCAATGTGGATCAAGATCAGGATGGTTGATGCTGTTCTTTAACTTGGAGGTCCTGGTTCTCAGGCTCCTGTAACATCTTCATAGTGGTAGGAGCGACATGAGAGCCTGGCCAAGGTGGTCAGGGTTTTGATGATATTTGTTTCCTTTTTGATGCACTACTTCCTGTTGATTCCTCCGATGGTGGGGAGATGTGATGGACTAGGCAATGTCCACGACTTTCTGCAGCCTCCTTCATTCCTGGGCATTCGAGTTACCAAACCACGCTGTGATGCAACCAGTCAGCAAGCTCTCTACCCTACACCTTTGTAGAAGTTCGATAGTGTGTTCAGCAACGTGCCGAACCTCCTCAATCTTCTAAGATGTTGATGAGTTATCCTTGTGATTGCATCAATGTGCTGGGCTCAGGAAAGATCTTCAGAAATATGCATGGCCAGGAACTTAAAATTGTTGACTCACTCCATTGCCATCCCATCAATGAAGATAGATTCACGGAGCTTCATCTTTCCCATCCTGAAGTCACTATTCATCTCCTTGGTCTTGCTCATGTTAAGAGTAAGATTGTTCTTCTGGCACCATTCAATCAGATTATGAATCTCCCTTCTGTACTCTGACTCATCATTACCCATTGTTCATCCAACAATAGTGTTATCATCAGTAAATTTAAAGATGGTGTTGGATCAGAGTCTATCTACACCATCATGTGTGTGGAGTGTACAGCAGCAGTATAAGCGCACAATATTGATGGGCTTTGTTTCTCCAAAGATTACCTCCAAGTGTCCTGTTATATCCTTTAAAAAATATTCCAGCATTTTACAGTCTGTAGACCATATTTTCTCATTGCTCCCTTTTTAAATATATTAACTTCAGGAACTGTTCCATAATTTATTGAAATTTCAATATTAAAACCAATATACGCACTATTTCCATAGCAACCCCTTTTAATACTCTGGAATGCCTGTGATGTGGATTATCAGGCCCAGGGGATTTATCAGCTGGCAACGATTTTTTTAAAGGACTTATTGCCTTTTATTCCTCCTTTGGTCCCCCAGCATTCCTGGGAAGATATCTGTGCTCTTTCGTAATGACAGGACCAATGTATTTGTTTTATTGCTCAGCAATTTATTTGTTCCTCGTTATCCATCTGTCGATAAGGGGCCTACATTTGGCTTCACAAATCTTTTCCATTTTAAGCACTTGCAGAAGCTTTCACAATATCTTTTTGTGTTCCATATAACCATATAACCATATAACCATATAACAATTACAGCACGGAAACAGGCCATCTCGGCCCTACAAGTCCATGCCGAACAAATTTTTTTTTCCCCTTAGTTCCACCTGCCTGCACTCAGATTCAGATTCAGATTCAGATTCAATTTTAATTGTCATTGTCAGTGTACAGTACAGAGACAACGAAATGCAACGAAATGCACTCATACCATAACCCTCCATTCCCTTCTCATCCATATGCCTATCCAATTTATTTTTAAATGATACCAATGAACCTGCCTCCACCACTTCCACTGGGAGCTCATTCCACACCGCCACCACTCTCTGCGTAAAGAAGTTCCCCCTCATATTACCCCTAAACTTCTGTCCCTTAATTCTGAAGTCATGTCCTCTTGTTTGAATCTTCCCTATTCTCAAAGGGAAAAGCTTGTCCACATCAACTCTGTCTATCCCTCTCATCATTTTAAAGACCTCTATCAGGTCCCCCCTTAACCTTCTGCGCTCCAGAGAATAAAGACCTAACTTATTCAACCTATCTCTGTAACTTAGTTGTTGAAACCCAGGCAACATTCTAGTAAATCTCCTCTGTACTCTCTCTATTTTGTTGACATCCTTCCTATAATTGGGCGACCAAAATTGTACACCATACTCCAGATTTGGTCTCACCAATGCCTTGTACAATTTTAACATTACATCCCAGCTTCTATACTCAATGCTCTGATTTATAAAGGCTAGCATACCAAAAGCTTTCTTTACCACCCTATCTATATGAGATTCCACCTTCAAGGAACTATGCACGGTTATACCCAGATCCCTCTGTTCAACTGTATTCTTCAATTCCCTACCATTTACCATGTACGTCCTATTTTGATTTGTCCTGCCAAGGTGTAGCACCTCACATTTATCAGCATTAAACTCCATCTGCCATCTTTCAGCCCATTTTTCCAAATGGCCTAAATCACTCTGTAGACTTTGGAAATCCTCTTCATTATCCACAGCACCCCCTATCTTGGTATCATCTGCATACTTACTAATCCAATTTACCACACCTTCATCCAGATCATTGATGTACATGACAAACAACAAAGGACCCAACACAGATCCCTGAGGCACCCCACTAGTCACCTGCCTCCACCCCGATAAACAGCCATCCACCATTACCCTCTGGCTTCTCCCTTTCAGCCACTGTTGAATCCATCTTGCTATTCCTGCATTTATACCCTATTCCTGCATTTATTCCATGCAAGTTTATCATACTGCTCTTATTTGTGTTCTCTTAATCAATCTCTTTTCTGCTGAATTCTTACCTGCTTCCAATTTCAGGCTTAATACTTTTTTCCTGGGACGTTAATGTGACTCTTCTTCGAACCTGACAATATCCTTGCATTGACTTCTCAGCCATTTAGGGTCACTTTTACTTTTGTGTTTGTGCTAGAAAGGAATGTATAATGGTTGCAGTTCCTGTGTTTGTTCTTTAAGTGTAAAGTGAAAAGTTAGGAACAGGGGAACTGTATCCTCTTTCTGTCTGGGAAGGAGGGAGAGTGAGAGCAGAACTATGGGACACAGAGGGAGTTGCAGGTGAGGGTTCCATCAATGCTATACAGCAGAAGGGAAAACATGCTCACTGAAGAAAGTTGTTGAGCCAGGAACGATTGCAACATTTACGAAGCAATTAGACAGGTACATGGATTGGACAGGTTTGGAGGGATATATAGGCCAAATGCAGGCAAGTGGGACTAGTGTAGATGGGGCATGTTGGTCAGTGTGGGCAAGTTGGGCCAAAGGGCCTGTTTCCACACTGTATGACGATGACTCTATGACTAAAGAGGACATCTCGGAAGTCATAAAATGGAAAGCCTCATCTTTGCACCAGATACGGCGGATACGTAGAAATTGAGAGTGGGGGGATAGCATCTTTGCGTGAGGCAGGGTGGAAACAAGTGTAGTCCAGATAACTGTGGGGATCTGTAGTTGATGTCAGTCTAAAGTCTGTTGCCTGTGATGGATGCAGAGAGATCAAGAAAGAGGTGTCAGCAATACCCAAAAAGGCCACTAAGTGAATCCTTCAGATTTGAGAATTGTTCTGTCAAAACTCATTACTCAGTCAGCTTAGTAAATGTGTGCAGAGGTCACGGTGGTGCACGTTCCACACTTTTGATGCCTACTCCTATTAATGTCAGTGGCTCCTGTTTCCTGCTCTGATACAGCAAGTCTGCAGCAGGCCAACATATCACACATAATAATTTGTATATTAAGCATCACCTAATATCAGTAAGTGCTTAAATTTGATTCTGAGTGTTTATAGAGGTTTCCTCAAGATATCAATTAAGGAACTTGGCACTGTTGAGATGACCTTGTAAATGGAAAATAAGCCGACAGAGGTGACATTGATCTTGGCCATTAATAAATCATTAGAATGGTTTTGTATACTTCCTAAATCACGCTCACTCCTCGGCCACAAGTGATTGTTATTTACCATTGGTTAAGCCAAATTTATGATTTATAATTTATGATTGCTCCTTTTGGGAACCCAAGGACAATTTCTGCTCCTGATTGCAAAATTATTTTCGATATTAACAAATTCAGTTATGTTAATTGAATGTCCTAAGTTCTGATGGAAAAATATTTTGAATAATGCTCAGCATAAATTTTTTTTAATGTTCTTGCATGAAATTCTCTTGCCCCACCTGTTAATGCTTAGTCAATTTCCTCATTGCCCATATCCCTCAATAATGTTCATATCTAAATATTTATCGAGTCAACAATATATGTTTATGTAGCATTTTTGACATCTCATGTCACTTCATAGGAATCATTATTTGGCATAAGGTCACATTATGAAATAGTGATATTAATATCTGAAAGGTAGGCTTTGAGAGCAATGTTAAAGAATTTAAAAAAATTATAAGATGGAGGTGTTTGCAGATTGAGGGCTTTTCCAGAGCTTAGATGTTTGACAGCTGAAAGTTTTGCTGCCTATGCTGCCGCAATTGAATTGGGGCATGATATTATTGTGTATCCAAGTTTTCACTGCACCTCGGCACACGTGACAATAAACTATACTCAAACTCTTTACAATGTCAAAGAGGTTAATTTGGCCCATCACTTTTTTGCCAGCTCATTTCCCATTTCCTACTGATATTCATTATAACTTACCCCCCACATTCCCATCTATCTCACATTTCCATCTCTCACCAGTATACTAGGCTATTCTACAGTAGCTAATACACCGACCATTCAAAATATCTGTAGGGATGTTGGGAGGAAACTAGAGTATCTGCTCGGTCATAGGGAGAAGGTAGAACCTTTATATAGACACGCTGTGATCAGGATTGAACCTGATTTGCTGAAACAATTGAGGCAGCAACTCTGCGTCCTACTCCATTATGTATCCCTGATATGTCAAAGTGTTATTACAACTGGAACAAGTTGCAGAGACTGGATGTGAAACTCAGCATGAAAATTTTAAAATTGATGCGTTGTTCAATCAAAAAGCAGGGAATGTCTATATGCACAGGGCAGCAGGTGAATGGGACTGTCAGTGAGCTAGGGCTGAAGCAGCAGAGATACTGCCAGGTTTGGAGAGGATGGAATGAGGGGATGCCAAGGACACTGGAATAATCATTCTTGAGGTTTTAAAATCATGCATGGAGTTCTCAGCAGCAGATAGACAAGACAAGGCAAGGTTTAGGGTGAATGAATACATAGAGTCTTTTTCCCAGCATAGGAGAATGAAGAACTAGAAGACAGAGGTTTACAGTGAGAGGGAATTGATTTAATAGGAACCTGAATGGCAACCTTTCCTCACAGATGGTGGCGGGTATATGGGATGAACAAGCCATTGGGAGTGGTGGAGGCAGGCACAAGAACAATATTTAAAACACATTTGGACATATGTATGCGTAGGGAAGGTTTAATGGGATATGGGCCAAACATGGACAAGTGGGACTAGCCTAATTAGACAGGTCATCTTGATGGGCATAGATGTTTGGTCGATGGGTCTGTTTCTGTGCTGACTGGTTCTATGGCTCCAGGTCAGGTGGTGATACAAAGCTACAAATATTAATGATAATGATGGTACAGATCCGTGGCTCAGAGTTTATCTTTCAAACAGTTAATATAATGTAAAGGTTGCAGTCTGGTTCACTTTCAAGCAAATAACAGAGCTGGATCATAGTATATGATGGAGAGCAAGGACAATTGGTCTTGGTATTTGTATTGGTTTTTTATTGTCACGTGTACCCGTGAAAAACGTTGATTTGCAGGTTCTCCAGGCATATCAGATATACACGAGTACAATCAGGTAATGTAAAAGAAAAATAAACAGAGTGCAGAATACAATATTACAGAGAAATTTCCGACTTTTAAAAAAATGCAAGGACTGCAATGAAGTAAATTGGAAGTTCAGAAATGGATCCTTAACATATGAGATGTTCTTTGAAGAGTCTAATAATAGCAGGGAAGAGGCTATTCTTGAATCTGGTTGTACATGCTATGGAGCAATTGTAATTTCTTCTGAGCGGGAGAGGAGAGAAGAGAGAATGACTGGGATGTGAGTGGTACTTGATTGTGTTAGCTGGTTTCCCGAGGCAGTGAAAAGAATAGATGGAGTTGATGGGTAAGAAGCTGGTTTAAATGATGGACTGGGCTGCGTTCACAACTTTCTGCAAGTACTTGCGGTCAAGGGCAGTGGTGCTACCGTACCAATGGTACATTCCCAATGGTTGATTTTGTGTCTTCCGCCCAATCCAATGTCCTTCAGGTTTGGCTATGGAATGAAAGCATAGGAGGCCACCAACCGGGTGCTGTAAACGTGATTCATAAGAATTTCACTGTTCCGTTTTCAGTATATATAAGAATTAAGCACTTAGTATAGATGTGTACATGATGGTCGACATGAACATAAACGTCAAAGGACAAAATTAGCAAAGATGTGGCATAACGAGCATGATAGAAGAACGTTGGGTGAGTTTTGGAAGAGCCAGCAATGTGAATGTGTCTGAGTATCTCCTTTTGTGTTGTGCATAAGACTATGAGAGGATTTGATACAAGCTACTAATACCCAGAAAATAAACATGAGAGACACATTTTGTCCAATGACTGGCACAATGTTGTAATATCTCTAAATGGGCAACATTTTCCTGCTCTAGTCAAATAAATATAATTAACTCATAAATTACCAGCAATGTTAAGTCGGATGCTAATTGAATGATTGGTATTCAGGAGTTGAATGCAGTTTTTTAAACATGCCAGCAGGTGGGGTGCAAGTGCTCCATTGTAGCAGCTTCCTGTGTGGTGAGCCCGTGACCAACAACAGGCTTCATTCACCAACCCCATCCACACAGAGTGTCACCATATTGAGCCTCGGGGGCCCACAGAGGGCCACCACTCACACGTCATTTGTTTCTGCCAAAGAAAAAAGACAAAGTGCTGGAGTAACTCAGCGGGTCAGGCAGCACCTTTGGTGAAATATGGAAGGGCGATGTTTCAGGTTGGGACCCAACTTCATACTGACTGTAGTTGAGGAGAGAAAGCTGGAAAGGAGGTGGGGTTGGGACCAAGCCTGACATGTGATATGTGGTCACATGTGACAATAAAGTATTCCTATTCCTTTTCCTAATCTGTTAACTCCTCTACCCATAGGGACCATATCCTCCAGTAGTATCCCAGTGGTAGAACTCCAGGACCATGAGCCACCGCATCCAGACTGATATCCAGACTGATGTCCAGGGCAGTGCACTGTAGGTTTCTGTCTTTCAGTCCACTCTCAAGGTGGAAATAAAAGATCCTGCAGATTTTTTAAGAAACGCACGTGAGCTCATTCCAGTCAACAGGCCAATATTTATTCCTCTTTTAACATCATTAAAATAAAGTTTCTCTAGTTGTGTGTTGCATTTGAAGGAGTTTGCTCAGTTTGACATTTACTTGACTGTAACAGTGGCCAGACATGTTTAATCAGTTATGAAGATTGTACACATTCTTTCTTACAAAGTGGATGCAATCGGCTGCTTTGATTTTGTTATTCCCCTCAGGTCCTTATCCAATTCCCTAATTTTTCCAGCATTCTCACAAGCAGAGATCCAGATTATAACAGTCTGTTCAAAATGTCCCAGCAGGTATATTTTACACATCACCTTAACTGCATTTTCTCTTCCCCAAACCATATGCTGCCGGAGCAGTTTCCCATTATCCACTCTGTCAAAACCTCAACCTCTACCAAACTGTGGGCGGCACAGTAGTGCAAGGGTAGAGCTGTTGTCTCACAGCGCCAGACACCCTGGTTCGATCCTGACGTCTGGTGCTGTCTGTGTGGAGTTTGTACGTACTCCCTGTGACCATGTTTTCTCCGGGTCCTCCGGTTTCCTCCCGAATTCCAAACACGGTTTCCTCCCAAATTCCAAACATGTGCAGGTTTGTGGCTCAATAGGTTCTGTGAAAATTGCCGCTAGTGTGTAGGATGCTTAAGTGTCTATAACAGAACTAGTGTCCAGTTGATTGATGGCCGTCGTGGACCTAGTGGGCCGAAGGGCGTTACCACACTGTATCTACAAACTAAAACTAGTAAATCCTCTTAGCACCTTTTAACGTGTATTCGACAATGTGGTGTATAGAACTGGAATCAATACTATAGTTGTGGTGTAACCAGTATAATCAGATCAGAGTCATGAGGGTCAGTCTGATGAAGGTCCGTCTGAAGAAGGGTTTCGGCCCGAAACGTTGCCTATTTCCTTCGGTCCATAGATGCTGCCGCACCCCCTGAGTTTCTCCAGCAATTTTGTCCACCTCAGAGTGATGAGGCCAGGAGGAGAGTGAAAACAGGAATGCCATTTTTAAATCGTGGCTTGCTTAATCGAAAGCCCATGAGGGTCAGCGAGCACAAGAGGCGACAATGAGTTGGATGGTCCACTTCGACACTGGCAGCAGAGTTTTAGATTATCTCATATTTATTGAAGCCAGAAGATGAGTAGCCAGCATAGGGTGCATTGTATTGGTGTTTGCTAGAGGGGAAAAAGCCACAGCAGCAGATGAGCCAAGACAAGAGTGAGAGTCAAGACAAGAGCCAGAGGACATCGGTTTAAGGTGATGGGGGAAAGATTTAATAGGAACCGGAGAGGGTAACTTTTTCACATAAAGTGGTGGTGGGTGTATGGAACGAGCTGCCGGAAGAGGTAGTGAAGGCATGTACCATCGCAATGTTTAAGAAACATTTAGACAGGTAAATGGATAGGACAGGTTTAGAAAGTTATAGGGGCAAATGCAGGCAGGTGGGACTAGTGTAGATGGGACATGTTGGGTCGGTGTGGGCAAGTTGAGGTGAAGGGCTTGTTTCCATGCTGTTCGATTGATACCATTATCGGACAACATTACTGAGGTGGAATAGGTGGCCTTAGTGATAGCACAGATATGTGATCGGCAGGTCAAAGAGTCAATTATAATCCTGTTTCAATAGCCATGTTTGATCTCTAACATTTGCCAGGGAGAATGATGAGAAAGCAGCTGGAGAACATAGTTTGCAGCAGGGAATTGAGGTAATAATTAGTTGATGGAAATTTAAGGAGTTTAGAGTTAATGTGGCCAGTTCTTGTCCACACAGGCTACACTATTTCCCTCTAGTTCTGACCTCTTTAGTAGACTCCACTGTCACCGCTCTATGTGGATGTACATTAATTTGCCTTGATCATTAGGTTTGGATATGCTTCCCTCAACCTCTGCCTCTCAACTCTCTTGGCATTTATAACCAAAGGGATGGGAGTGCATTAATTATATATTCAATTCGAAGAAGACATAGAAAGCTACCTAGAAATAGTGGAAAACACACAAAGAGTGGAAGAAAATTAGCAATATATTTTTTTGTAAAGTCGGATTGGAGAATTAATGGAATAAAAGCCAATAAATTCCGCGAACCTAATATCCCGCATCCCAAGACTTTGAAATAGATAGCTATGGAAGTGATGAATGTTCTGGTTCTTAAGCTACAGATTCCACAACTGCTTCCACAGATGAGAAGATAGCAAATGTACTCCCACTATGAAGAAGGAGGAAAACAGAGGGGATTGATGTAGATATTGTCAGTCTATGTGGATAGGGGAAGATTACGTGAAGAATTGTAAGGTGATTCACTTTGGTAGAAAAAATCAAAACTATAAAAGGTGCATGCAAGTGTCTCCACACGCACTGAGCTGTCAAAATATAGGTGTTGCTGGACAGAAGGAGGCTGTAAACAAGTTCTAAAAAATGTGACACATGACAAAGTCTTGGGAGTACTGACATTCTTCTTTTAAGTTCATTAGTAGATAGAGAAGACATTTTCCTTTCAGCAACAACCAACAGCCTGCTGTGTTGAAAGTGCATGTCCTTGTCACTTTGCTGAAGGAAATTTTGCGCCTCCCTTCAGAGGTCAACTTTGCCTGCTGGCCGCATTCAACTTCCTTAAATACTTCCTAGGTTAAGTATGGCTGGCAGAACAGATCGCGCGTGTCGATTTGTAACGTGCAACCTTTGTTCAAAGTATAAACACAACAGCTGTCATCTAATGATTTTGAACACGGCTGATTAAAAATCCCTTCATTTCTCCAACTACTAACATCATTTTACCAACATGACCACATTACTAAGCTAATGTAGTCATGATGGTAAAATTGATTTTAAAGTTGAAAAATCTGAAGCATAGGATGGGTTATTCAAATTGGGGTTTGTTTGCGGGATTTTGGAAGAATTTTATCCCCGGCCTGTAGAAGTGCATCATGTTTCCCCTCCTGTGATGTAGAATTTGCTCTGGAATGTATGCAGGGAAGGCAACATGCATCAGACCGCACTGTTTAACCAACAGCTGTTAGAATTGCTCTTGGTATTTATAACCAAGGGGGTGGGAGTGCATTAATTATCCAGAAAGAAATTCTAAAAAGGAACGTTAATATGCTAACTGAAATAAGTCACTCATCATGAATGAAAATCCTTTACATTTATGTATGAATTGATCAAAAAATTCCCCCCAAAATGTGGAGGGAGAATTTTTCAATACGTTAGTATTGAAAAACATGCTAAGTTATATAATATCCAAGTGAACCGCCCATCAGCATTGGACAGGCCTTTGGCCTTTCCGCATAATATGAGAAACAGATGCTTAGTACATAGGTCATTTGGTTGACTTTAAGATTGCAATCTGCGCTGTTGAAATTTTACACTGACTCCACAAGCATGCTGGATTCTATTATACCTGTTGCTAGGGATTTACTTGAACTGGCACAGTCTAAAACTCATATTGCAGCCAAATCATGTGATGAATTGCTTTCTCTGCAAGCACTGTGTACCAAACTTAGTCTAATCAAAATATTTAATCTGATGAAACGGTTTTAAGAAATTGATATTTAAATAAGCTCAAGGTGTTGAAGTAAGAAGATGGCACAGTGGCGCAGCGGTAGAGTTGCTACCTTACAGTGCCAGAGACCCGGGTTCGATCCTGACTACAAGTGCTGTCTGTACGGAGTTTGTACGTTCTCCCTGTGACCACATGGGTTTTCTCCTGGTGTTCAGGTTTCCTCCCACACTCCAAAGACATACAGGTTTGGAGGTTAATTGGCTCAGTTAAAATTGTAAATTGTGTAGGATAGTGCTTGGGGTTCATTGGTCAGCACTGACATGGTGGGCCAAAGGGCCTTTTTCCGCACTGTATCTCTATAGTCTAAACTCTCAAGTCTAAAAGATGAAGCACAAAATAAAACCTTTCGAAGCTTTTCCTCATATCTCCTCAATTCATATTGTATCTTTGTGCTATGTCTATAATGGTCACCACCAATATCAGAAAACTTTACAGTTTAATGGTTATCCATATGATCAATTGACAACCCCGTTATTATTTTAATTTGTGATTACCAGGGAGGCAGAGGAGAAACTGGATAGAGCCTGCTCTGCTTTCTCATCTGTTAGAAGAATCAATAGGCTGTTTTCATTACCAGTGTCATATAAGCGTACAGGAAACTGGCCAAGTCAATGAATTATTACCACCCTGAATAATGAATTATTGCAACTGAACTGGAGGGTTCAGAATATATATTTATATATTTTAATATAATTTTACAATAAATTGTGCATCTTTAACAGGTGATGTAAAGCAGAGACGTGCCAGATATTATACCAGTCATCTGTAGCTCATCTATAAAAGGCTATTTCCTTGAAACCATTGAGGTTTAGCACTCCTGTGCGTTTCTGGCCCATAAAAGAAAGCTTTTACCAGCAGGAATTTCCAAACTTTTGTTGCTTTTGTTCAATTTCCTTGCATCTGTACTTAATTACTAATTAAAAAATACTTAGCTATGAAACTCTTATCACATAGCATACTGTTTTTATGTACCATATGGTCGAATTTTACTGTGATTAGGGGTCCTGTGCATGAACAATGTGGCTTGTAAATTAAAGCCCCTAAAAGCATGATGCTTTTCCACATGGAGGTTGCAGTAACCGTGTCAATTAGAACGCAAAGCACGATTAACATCACTGCTTATTACGATGCAAAACGTTCTTTGCAAATGGTGCATGCCTCTGACACAGAAACAGCTTTGATTGGAAGCTAAAGGCTTGCTCCTTGTTCCCGAAAGGACTCGTTCCTCTCAGCTGCGTTGTTTCAACATTTGCTTCTGCATGAATAAGCATTTCCAGGCATTTAAAAAAAAACATTGCTTTTGAACAATTTCCAGCTGCTAGCTAGTTCAGACTGAAGTCTTTCCCCAAAATTACTGCTTAATGTCAGATGCAGGGTAGTTTGTCCTGATGTAGCAAACTCAGATGTCCACAAATGCAACATAGGCTTCACCAGCGGTTCAGGAAGCTGCTCAGCACTGGCTTCTCAAAGGCAATCAGAGGTAGGCACTAAATGTTGGCTACCTATCGATAATCACAAGCTGTAAATAAATAGAAATATATCATCTCTGGTTCTCTTGCCATTCGCTTTATATCTGTGTCAAACGGCTATTAGACGTTCAGCCACGTAGAAAGTTTCTCTTTCATTTTCGAGTATTACTCACCTGCATCAAATCTCTTCAGTGTTTTCAGCCATAGAGCCATACAGCACGTAAATACCAACTATCCTCACAATGCCACAGATAGCTCTGGAGGCCAAGTCGATGGATATTTTTAAGGTGGAGATTGCCAAATGTTTTTATTAGTAAGGGTGTAAGGGATTATGGGACAAAGGCAGGAGAATGGGGTTGAGAGAGAAAGATAAATCAGCCACGATTGAATGGCAGAGTAAACTTGATGGGTCAAATGACCTTATTCTGCTCCAAAAACTTATGAACTAATGGGTGATCCTCATACTGGTGAAATTCTCATGGAATTATATGTATACCTTATTTTAACCCATCATGTAATCCAGCTGGTGTCTAACATAATTTAGGACAACTTCTATGCCACTATTTATCTAAAAGGGATTCAATATATGCTGTATTAACTGCTCTGGTCACCTCTGCTGCCATTTTCGAAAAACATCCAATCACACCCACACCTTCCTGCCATTGCAACTTCTGTATAGTCAAGGGCCAAGGTAAGAGTGTTTAATTGTCATCTGCACCTAGAATAGAGCATTGCTTGCTGTAGCTTTCCAAGCATATTAACACAAGAAGACAACATACACCTGCAAAGGTCTAATTGAGTATTTGGTGACATAAACCAATGGCAGTGCTGGGAATGCATCACCGGACTTTTACATGACCGCTGCAAGTAATAATGGCTGGAGTTTACCCAGAATCATTTAAAAGAGAAGGCCTATTATACCATCAGCTCAAAAATTGTCATCCAATTAAATACACATCCATATCTTTTTCTGTGCCCTGGATTTTTTTTTTATTAATAAAATGTCTATTCAATTCCATTTTGAAAATTAAAGTTGAATCTGGTTTCATGGCTCTTTTTGGTGTTGTGGTTCAAATTGTGACAATGCATGTGATGTGAAGTATTTATCTTCATCCAACCTCTGGTGTTTCTCTCATTCACCTTAAATGTATGCCTTCTAGTGACCAACCTAGCTGCCAGCAAAAAGCATTTTCCCTCATGAGGGCAGCACAGTGGCGCAGATTTAGACCTACAGATTTAGACCTGTTGCCTTGCAGCGCCAGAGTCCCGGGTTCGATCCTGACCACGGATGCTGTCTGTACGGAGTTTGTACATTCTTCCTGTGACAGAGTGGGGTTTCTGGTTTCCTCCCACACTCCAAAAACCTACAGGTTTGTAGGTTAACTGGCTTTGGTAAACGTGTAAATTGCCCCTCGTGTGTGTAGGATGGTGCCAATGTTCTGGGTGATCGTTAGTTGGCGCGGACTCGGTGGGCCGAAGGACCTATTTCCGTGCTGTATCTCTAAACTAAACTCATTTACGCTATCAAAATACTTTGTGATTTTGAACGCCTTCAATAAATTTCCTCTATATTTATTCTACTCGAAGAATAGGGGCCGTGGCCCTCACATAGCTGAAAGCTCTGGTCTCTGGTACCACACTGCTAAATTTACATTTCAGCTACACAGCTTAGTTGTATCAGTGTATGCGGGGGTGGGGGAAGTAGTTCTTCCCAGTACCACCAGAAGTCAGCAAGGCCAAAGTCCATCCTGAGGATAGTTTGTGTAACAAATAATCTTGTTCTGACTCCAGAGGCATTCCAGCGTTTCCTATTCTGTGGGAGTGTTTGTGAGATTCGGGTACATTACTTCAGCATAGCATATCCTGAATTGAGTTCATGTCAAATTCAGCCAAGAGCAGTGGTTATAATCTGAGCCCGATGAACAGTTAAAGAAATAATTCTGATAAGCTAATGAAACACTGAATTTTAGACCATCAAATTGAAAATGGAGCATAGGACAAATGGATTCTAGAATAGTTTATGGGAAAGCATGGTTGAGTAAGTCAAGTTTGATAAGTACCTATTAAATGTAGTCTGGATAATATCCAGGTGTATACTTTCAACAATGCAGTGGCTTAACAGGCGATGTAACGTCACTAATTGTAGGAACTGAACTTTTTATTCTCAGAGTTCTTTGTCACCACAAGTTGAGTTACATTTTTGCAAATTAATTTACCTGGTCTTTATGTGAAACTTTCCAGAACCTGATAACAAATGTGTAGTGGTTGTCCATTTCACAAAGCTGTTCACAAAGGCCCGAAGGGAATGGAAGGACATAGCTGAGGCCGAACATATTGCTCCTTAGGAGCCCTGATGTGTTTGATATTCACCAAGCAGCTGTTGTTGATTGGTGGAGTAATTAGGGAATGAAGTGGAACTGAAATGTCATGACACAGTGCCAACAGCAAGTTTGGATGTTATTTATACATTGGGCTGGGGGTGCAATGGAGCAGTAGAGGGAGAGAGGGGAAGAAAGGGCGAGATATTGAACCCCTGGCTCCCACAGGGAATCAATTGTCGGTAAAAGAAAAAAAAATTGAAAGCAATAGGCTCACCTGAACAGATCAATATCTGCAAATTAACAATTATCACAATTTTTCTGAACTTTTTTGAAGAAGTGTTTGGCTGTAATTTCGTTGTGATAAGTTCCACATGACTTCTCGAGCTGTTATTGTTTTTTGTGTGGAGCAGCTTTCTGTAAAAACCCATGTGATTTATTGAAGTGCATGCCTCGCAGTTTAATTTAAGAGGCTATTAGTGTAAACGGTGTCATAGCAGGCGAGATTATTTTCAGGTCTTCTATAGCAAGTGCTAACTTTAGCTCTTCTGGTAAAGGGTTCTTCCTTTCCCACCATGCACTCATATCCACAGTCCTGGACAGATTAATTGTGGTGAAGCCCTCTGAAAGGCAGGATTTCATTGCAGGTCATGTTTCTGCGTACAACACAGCGATCAAGCTCCAAAAAACGTGGTCTGGAGTGCTAGATGGTTTGAATGTCAGGACTGGACTCTGACCTCGGTGATGAGATACAATGCATGGACGTTATCAGTTTGTGGAAATAAAGGCAGGAGAGCGGTCTTTCAAGAAGGCAAATCTCACTTTTGTCTGTAAACAGGAACCCTGAGTGCTTTTCAGTCTACATTTACTGCGTTTCAAAAGGACACAGGCACACACACACACACACCCACACACACACACACACACACACACACACACACACACACACACACACACACACCCACACACCAGGAGCATTGCCAAGCAAGATGATGATCAAGGAAACGTCTCTGCGAAGGGACCCTGACCTACGAGGGGAGTTTGCTTTCCTCGTCCGAGGCTGTGATTTTGTTTTGCCATCACGATTCAAGAAGAGGTTGAAATCTTTCCAGCAAGCACAGGTTTGAAACAATTCTCAATGCCTTGACTTTCGGTTCTATTCCGGTTCTGTAGTGCCGTCTCTGCTAGTTGTTGTCAGTGTATGAATGCTTTTAAATACTGCTATTCGTATTTGAACCAACAAGTTTATAAATAGACCTGCAGGATCTGGTTGAAAACGCCAAGACAGATTCATCCTTTTGGAAAGAGGCTGAGAAGAGAAAGAGAGAGAGTGGGAAATTGTGCATTTTGAGTGTTACCTTTATAAAGTAGTTTGCAGTTATTTTTCCAGTTTTAACCTTAACCATATATAGACATCATTTAGGTTGTGCGTAGAGGGAGGGGGTTGGGCTCTGTGTTTTCCTTCCAAGGGGTATGCTGCCTTTTCCATGCAGATTTGCTTGAAATAATACCATTCGGAATGCTCAAAGTTTTGTCTATGTTCCTTTATTCACAGTTGATTCATTTAAAGACCTTATTCTTAGTGGAGCCAGAATTAGGCAAAATAAAATCAATCACAAAGAAAGAAACTAATTTTCTTTATGGAAAGTGTAATTCAAAGAAAACCTAGAGAAATAGTTACTTACTTGCATGAGAACATTTCCTGTGAAATATTTACCCTTCTTGCAAACTATTCTTTCTAACAGACGAGAAACAGCAGTTCGTTAGTTCCAGCTGTCTGTGCATCATCCACCATTCTACATGTGTTTATTATATTATTAAATATTAATAGGATCTCAGTCCTCTAATTTGCTGCCTTTTGTATTGCTCGACCATAATGTGTAAAAGTAGACCGTTCAGTCTATTACGCCTGCGTCATCTCATTGAATGAGAATTAGTTTCATTTTCCCACTGTTTGCTCAATTTTTTTTTTGAGTATATAGGCAATCCCCTTAGAAAGTTGCTGCTGAATCTACTTTCACCACACTTTCAGACAGTGCATTTCAGATCAGAACAATGCATTGCATAAAAATATTCTCCTCACCATCTCTCTTACTGTATTGCCGATTATCATTGAGGTGTGTTCTCTGGTCCTGTCAGTGAAGTTCATTTACCGGCCAGTCCAAGTTAATGCAAAACTCCACATTTGTAAGCTTAAGTAGGAAGTTGAAAGTGTTACCACAATGCAGCCTTTTATCGGATCAATAAGACTTTGCTCTGCACAGGCAAACCAATACATGTTATTTTTCTTTTACAATGGGCAGTACAGTGATGCAGCTGGTAGAACTGTTGTCTCACAGCAGCAGAGACCTGGTTCAATCCTGACCTCGGACGCTGTGTGTGTATAGAGTTTGTATGTTCCCCCCTGTGACGTGTGGGTTTCCTCCAGGTGCTCCAAATTCCTTGCACGTCCCAAAATCGTGTGGGTTTGTAAGTTCATTGGCCTCTGTAAATTGCCCCTCAGGTGGAGAGAGTGGGTGAGAAATTGGGATAACATAGAACGAGTGTGAAAGAGTGATCAAAGGTCGGCCTGGACTCAATGGGCCAAAGGGTCTGTTTCCATGCTGTAACTCAAAACTAAATGGAAGTACCAGCCTGCAGAAGAACTCTGCACTCCCAAATTGAGCAAGAATTGTGCTTTAACTTATGGAACAGATGACATTTGGAATATGCAAATCACAGAAAAAATCATTTAAAAAATAGCCAAATCCATTCTAATGGTCAGAATTTTACCAGGTTTATATGTGAAAATGTTGCAAGTTTGCTACAGATTTGGGGATTCAAACACTTCGATTTTTCATGAAGTTGTTTCCCCATAAAGTGGAAACTTGTTCGTACCAGAAGAGGCAGCAGAACCATTTAATTAGTAACAGCATAATACTGGATAATGTGAGCCTTGATTGGTATACAATGTGCAAAAAATTGAACTTGGTTATGACTCTACCTCATTATAGACTGTAGCCTAAAGGGAACCTCCAGCTTATTAATCTTGTATGGATGGCACACGATGTGAAAAATGTGACTAAATAAATAAATACAAAATATCCTAACTCTTTATAGATTTAGAAACCATAGATCCATTCTCTATTTCAAATGTGGCAGACTTAACCCAACGCAGAATACACACAATATGCAGTATGCAATACCCATGGGAAGGACTACATAGTGTTGTCCATGTATTTTTTTAATAACCAGAGGAAATATTTGAGGCAGGATATGTGGACATGTGCATGGATAGGAACGGCTTTGAGGCTTGTAACAGGCAAATGAGATTGAAATATAATGGCATCTTGGTTGGCATAGACAAGTTGGCCGAAGGATCTGTTTCTGAGCTGTATTTCTCAACGACTCTACTCGATAACTGATTGGGCTCTAATTGTCGTCTGATCAAGACTGCACCTTGCGTGTACGAAAGTCTGAATGAAATCTCTAATGGAGGAAATTGGAACGGGCTTTGGTGAATGTAAAACATGTGGTGAACTGAATCCAACATGAACTTTTGACCAGGCGCTGTGTTCATGGAAATGAAGGCACTATTAGAGCTCTTAAAGATAGCGGAGTCAAGGGATATGGGGAGAAGGCAGGAACGGGGTTCTGATTGTGGATGATCAGCCATGATCACATTGAATGGCGGTGCTGGCTCGAAGGTGCCAAATGGCCTGCTCCTGCACCTATTGTCTATTTCAATTAACCCAGATTTCAATTCAACTGGATTCTGATACAGATGAGAAGTGACTTATCCAACAACAAATGAACCTTTATCTTTCACCATCTGGCAATTCATGTGTAGCAAATGTGGAACATCAGGCTGTTGCTGCTCCAGAAAACATTTCAAATCTCCACTCATTTTTTATTCATCAGCCAGGTTCCAAATATTATAACAGGAGTTAAACATTTCTTTACTGTTTAAAGAACTCAATTGCTCAAAGCTCTACCAGAAACAAACAATGAAATGTAATATTAATGACACCCATTAATTCTCAATGTGGAATAATTCGCAACCAATTCAAACTTCGATGTAATTGACATTAATTGTTAAATCATCCTTTCATTGTTTTGAGTTTGGTTTGATTAAAGCTTACTTTATTTTGGACTGCCCTGGATCAGAAATATTCAAGTTTGCTCACAGCTCACAAACATCTTCATAGGAAAGATATTGTCAAGCTTGAAAAGGTTCAGAAAAGATTTATGAGGATGTTGCCAGGACTAGAGGGTGCGAGCTATAGGGAGAGGTTGAGTAGGCTGGGTCTCTATACCTTGGTGCGCAGGAAGATGAGGGGTGATCTTATAGAGGTGTACAAAATCATGAGAGGAATAGATCGTGTAGATGCACAGAGTCTCTTGCCCAGAGTAGGAGAGCTGAAGGACATAGGTTCAAGGTGAAGAGAAAAATATTTAATCGGAATCCGAAGGGTAATAT
The DNA here is from genome assembly GCF_028641065.1 of Leucoraja erinaceus. Lineage (NCBI taxonomy): Eukaryota > Metazoa > Chordata > Chondrichthyes > Rajiformes > Rajidae > Leucoraja > Leucoraja erinaceus. The sequence continues at coordinate 37,554,482 of NC_073390.1, forward strand.
TTTCACACACAGGGTGGTGGATGTATGGAACAAGCTGCCAGAGGAGGTAGTTGAGGCTGGGATTATCCCATAATTTAAGAAACAGTTAGACAGGTACATGGATAGGACAGGTTTGAAGGGATATGGACCAAGCGCAGGCAGGTGGGACTAGTGTAGCTGGAACATATTAGCCGGTGTGGGCAAATTGGGCCAAAATGCCTGTTTCCATACTGTATCACTCTATGATACTACAATAATGATAACATTATTTGCAACGTTTATTTAGTGTCAGTTCACCAGCATTTTGTGGAGTATGTAGGGATGAGGGATTTCAGTTATAATGATGGGGTAGATTGGAGCAGAGATGGTTGGAAGAGATAGACACAAAAGGTTGGAGTAACTCAGCGGGTCAGACGGCATCTCTGGAGAAAAGTAATAGGTGACGTTTCAGGCCGAGAATCTTCATGGGTTTAGATAATGTAAATGTAAAGAAGCAGATCTCTGGTCAGTTGTGACCCCAGGAAGTTGACGGACAAAGTTCTTCATCTGTAATTGGAGATCGACAGTGAGAAACATTCATGGTTCTTTAAAGGTGAAATAGAGTTTGTCTGTCACGTGCCTTAATGGTGAATGTAATTGCTAATATCCAAGCAGTTTGTATTGTTGTGACAGTTTTATGGTTGCATAAAGCAGCACCATATTTTGACCAAACTTAGATCTGAATTTCTCCATAGATCTTGCTTCAAAACAGCAAACAGAATTCCTAACTTGGGTTAGGAAGAAAATATTTAATGAATCATCTGAACTACTTGATTCTGTTTCTGGCAGTTGTGGTATTCATAAAGGGAAATTCATATTTCATTGTCCATAACATTACTTGAAATATAAATCAATTGCAATTTATTCATTAATTAGCAACAACAGTATAAAATAATGTAGGATGTTTGAAATTTGAAGTTTGAAATAACTCAGATGCAATTCTTTAATTATTGCAATATGTGGTCCTCAGTGATAAAACATTTCATCGGTTGCAGCTTTACCCAGTGAGTTTTATGACATCCAGTTGTTGCAAATCACAGCAAAGGTCATCTGTAGTTAATGAGTCTAGATGTGGACAACATTCAGGCATGTGCTGTTAAGGACCAAATAATATTCACACCATAGAAGTGTCAGACAATATCCATCTCCAACGTAAGGGTATCTAATTGCCTGTTCTATACGGTCATAATTTAAGTAATTGGTTTGACACTCATTGTCTCCGACCCACCCACTTATCATGAATGTTCGTTGGTAATACAGTGACCAAGGCATGACAACAGGTTCTTGTACTCGCACACATACATGTACACACACATGCACAGATTATTTTGTTTACTTTAGTTGAGAGATACAGCATGGATACAGGCCTTTCAGCGAGTCTATGCCGACCATCGATCACCCATACACTAGCTCTATATTACACATTAGGAACAATTTATAATTTTTACAAAAACCTGTATGTCTTTGGAGTGTGGGAGGAAACCGGAGCCATCGGGGAAAACCCAAGCAGGTCACGGGGAAAACGTACAAACTCCATCCGGACACTGGCCGTAGTCAGGATCGAACCTGTGTCTCTGGCGCTACGAGGCAGCAACTCTACCACTGTGTGGGGAAAACACACAGTTCCTGCACTCTCTGTGTCTCTAAAACACACACACTCAGACTAGCATTCCCTCATGTTGAAAAACACTGTTCCTTCATTCTCTATCTTTCTAAAAAAAAAACATACACATACACATACATCACTTAGTCGAGTGAACAGGTTAAAACCCCCAGAAAGCACTTAATGTATTCTCACCCTTCAAACTGAATTGATCTTATATACGGACATAATATATCCAAGAAGCGTGGATACATCTTATTTTCCCCCAACTGATGTATAAGATGAATGTATCTCAAATTGGAGCGAGGATAGACTAATTAACCTGAGCACCGCACGTGAGCGTTAAACATGACATCACAGAACAGTTTGGAGACAGGTCAAGTTCCCATTTGACTCATTTTCCCATCAGCTTTTCCCTTATTCTAGTCAAAAAACAGTAAAGTATTTTTTAAACAGGTGAGAGATAGACTATTATTGATGTTCCAAACAACTTCAGTGCTCTTGTATACCAATCACAGGAAGCTAATATACGAGTGGAGTGAGCAGATGGATGGCAAATAATATGTGTGCCTTTATTATGAGAAGATTTTTAGTGCAGAAGAAAAATGTCTTACTGCAATTATGTGGGGCCTTGATGATTCCGTACCTAGAATACTGTGCACACAGTTTTGATCTCTTCCCTGAAAAATAATATACTCGCCGTTGAGGGAATGCACCGAAGATTCCCGATGTTGGTTCCAGGGATGATAGATTTTCCACATGAAGAGAGGTTGAGTAGACACAGCCTGAATTCTATGGAGTTTAGAAAAATGAGAGGAAATCTAATTGAAAGTTACACTAACACTTAACTATAACAGAGAACACAATATAATTTGGGGTGCAAGATAATGCGCAATATTCTTTTTAAATATTTTATATAATACCAATATATTATTTTCTTTACTGATCTGATGTATATGTGAGTCAATGGCTGTTGTGTCTTGTTCTTTTTAAATCTTTTATTCTGTGTCTTCTATGTACACACCGAAGGAGATGCAATGGAATTTTGTTGTACAGTTGTTGTGCAATGACAATAAACGCATTTCATTTCATTTCAAAGTTCATACTGGACTCTACAGGATGAACATCAGGGGAAAGTTGCTCCCCTTGCAGTCAAGACTAGACCCAGGTTCACAATATCAGTATAAAAGTTCAGCCATTTAAAACTGAGTGGAGAAAATGTTTGGTTCATTAACTAGTAATCTAATTGTATCGATCTTCACTCCAGGTAAATTCTCCAAATATCATCAGGTCCTATTGTTAAATAATTTCTGGGGTAAATGTTGAGAGCTGACTTCCATTATTTGGTTCTCAGTCTTTCCTTATTCAGCCAGGGAGCGGGTGGGCAGTTGGAGCCATAGAGGCTTACAGCTTGGAAACAGGCCCTTTGGCCCAACTTGCCCACACCGACCAACATGCCCATCTACACTAGTCCCACTTACCTGCATTTGGCCCATATCCCTCTAAACCTACCCTATCCATGTACCTGTCTAAACGTTTCTTAAAAATTGCGATTTTTCAAGGAATTTTGGAACTGCACTCATCCTCAAAAATTGAGAGAATTCAGATAATTGTAGATCTTGTAGAAAGCAGAAAACATTAGACTTAAGTTTAGACTTTAGAGATACAGCACAGAAACAGGCCCTTTGGCCCACCGAGTCCGCGCTGAGCAGGGATCACCCCGTACACTAGCAGTATCCAACACATTGGGGGCAATTTACAATTATCTTACCGAAGTCAATTAACCGGCAAACCTGTACGTCTTTGGAGTGTAGGAGGAAACTGGAGCACTCAGAGAAAAACCATGCAGTCACAGGAAGAACATACAAACTCCCGACAGCACCTGTTGTCAGGATCGTACTTGGACACTGGCGCTGCAAGGCTACAACTCTACCGTTGCACCACAGTGCAATACAATACAATACAATACAGTTTATTTGTATACGCCCCTGCTGCACCACTGTGCTGCCCCTGGGCAAAGGATTGGAGTTGTCAGGAGATGACTCACACACATAAGGATACTCAATGTCCGATCTACCTTTGTAGAGTCTACATGGTCCAGTTAAGATTGATGAGTGACGGTGGAGTGGTGGTGTCGTGGAATTCAGATTTGAGATTGAAGATTTCAAGGCCAGTTTATTGTCACATGTACCAATTAAGGTACAGTGAAATTCAAATTACCATACAGCCATACTAAACAAAAAGCACCAAGACACACAACGACATAAAAGTCAACATAAACATTCACCACAACGGATTCCCCATGTTCCTCACTGTGATGGAAGGCAATAAAGTCTAATCTTCTTGCCCTTTTATTCTCCCGCGGTCGAGGCAGTTGAACCATCCACAGTCGGGGCGATCGAAGCTCCCGCAGCCGGCAGTCAAAGCCCCCGTGTCGCGGCAATTGAAGCTCTTGCGGCTTGGAGTTCCCGAAGTCGGTCTCTGACCAGAGACTGCGAGCTCGGTGATGTTAAGTCCACAGGCTCCCCCGGTGGAGCTCAGAGGTCGATCCCTGGCAAAGGGATCGCGGGCTCCACGATGGTAAGTCCCCAGGCTGTCACGGTGGAGCTCTCGAAGCCGGTCTCCAGGAAAGGCCGCCAGCTCCTCGATGTTAGGCCGCAGTGCGGAAGGAGATCCGATCCAGAAAAAAATTGCATCTCCGTCGAGGTAAGATATTAGAAAGGGTTTCCCCCAACTCCTTCCCCCCCACCCCCTGCATAAAACAAGCTAAATAACACTAAAAACATGCATTCAACATACAATTATACAACAAAGAAGGAAGGGACAGGCAGACTGTTGGCGAGGCAGCCATTGCTGGCGCCACCCGGTGGAGATTGTTTGGGAGGATTTGGGAGCTCAGTGATGCTACTGGGGAGGGGTGGAGAGAGGAGGGTGTTGAAGTTAACAGGGGAACTAGAGGTTGTGCCTGACAAGTAAATTACTCAATTACTCAGTTTAGTTCCCGGTGGCAAAAGAAATCTGCCCTTTAAGAGTGATGAAGCACAGTGGCACAGCGGTAGAGTTGCCACCTTACACCACCAGAGACCCGGGTTCGATTCTGACTATGGGTGCTGGCAGTATGGAGTTTGCACATTCTCACCGTGACCACGTGGGTTTTCTCCAGGTGCTCCAATTTCCTCCCACATTCCAAAGATGTATAGGTTTGTAGGTTAATTGGCTTCTGTAAAATTGTAAATTGTCTCGAGGATAGTGCTAGTGTGGGCCAAAGGGCCCGTTTCCACGCTGTATCTCCAAACTAAACTAAAAGCAGCTCCATGTTGCAGCAAAGGCGTAACTCTGCATGGCTGACCCACAAGTGGCATGAATCGTACATCGTCCATGAAAATCACAAAAGTGATATCTAGATACACAATATTCATCGTCATATACATCGCCACTGAGTGCCTTGCCAATAATTTGTCTGTCCCTTCCTTCTTTGCTGTTTGTTTGTATGTGTTAAATGTATGTTTTTAATGTTCTTTAGCTTGTTTTATGTGGGGGTGTGGGTTGGGGGAATCCTTTTCTAATCTCTTACCTCACCGGAGATTTTTTTCCATATCGTATCTCCGTCCGCACTGCAGCCTAACATCGAGGAGTTGGCGGCCTTTCCTGGAGGCCAACTTCGAGAGCTCTACCGCGGGAGCTTGCGGACTTAACATCTGGGATTTGTACATCTCAACTCTGCATCAAGAATCCAGGAGGGAAATTGTTCACTCCCATCCATGCAGAACGTCCGCGATTTTAATTACATTTTATTTTCGTAGAATTTGAATCACAAATAAGGCAAGAATGTGACACTTTGTGATCCAATTTCCTCCATGGAAACTCTCCAGTTCCAATAAGCTGTCGGGAAAGCTAAAAGCAGCATTTGCTGCTCTTGCACTAACCACAGAGACACCAGTGCTTAGTAAGAGTAAGTTAACCCTGAATGGACCTCTTCCAAAATCTCATACAGTTATTGTGCTCCTCAGTACTATTCCCTAGTATCTTTGCTAAAACCATCTAACAAAAGGATAAAATACTGTGTTTGCTTTCTGCCTTCTTGATTGTCAGGGTACGAGTGTGAATCCTATATGCTCTTTGTATTTCTTCATTAATGATGTGCAGAGAAAGAAGAAACTGAAGATAGACACAAAGTGCTGGAGTGACTGAACGGGTTAGGCAGCATCTGTGGAAGAAAAGGATAGGTGACCCTCCTTCAGGTTGAAAGTAGGAGACGGGGGGGGGTGGGGAGAGATGGAGGGATGATGAGCTGGAGGCGAGGAAAGTTCAGTTTAGTTTATTGTCACATGTACCGAGTACAGTGAAAAGCATTTTGGTGCATGATAACCAGTCAGCAGAAAGACAATACATGATTACAATCAATCCATTTACAGTGTATAGATACATGATAAGGGAATAACATTTAGTGCACGGTGAAGCCAGCAAAGGATAGTCCAAGGGACATCAATGAGGTAGATAGTAGTTCAGCAATTGACTGATTCAGTTGCCTGATAACAGTTGGGAAGAAACTGTCCCTGAATCTCGGGCAGATCCCCGAAGACCTGGACCAATCAGGGCCAGCAACAAATGACCTCAGGCAGGGAGGTGTCCTATTGTTGGCTAGACAAGGTGTGATCTCAGGAGGGAAACAGTGTGGTGAATCGTGCAACTCGAGTGGAGGAAAGGTGCGGAGTGGGGGTGGGGCGGGGGAGTGTTAGTTGAATTTACTTACGTTTAAAGTTAGAAAAATAGAGAGAAGATGCACAACTTAAAATTAACCAAGTAACATATTTGTGGATGCTATTGTGCTCCAAATTTACTTTGTTGGCTGTAAAGAAGGACTGATGCATTAGCGTTGTAACAGACACAATCTTCAGTTATTGTTATTCTCAGAGATGTAACAACAACATGGAAATAGGCCATTTGGTCAATCAAGTCCATATCTCTCCATGCATAAGCAATCCAGCTAGGCCCAGTATCATCACCTTCTTCACATTCTTATTATTTTCATAATCGTATTGTGATATTATTATCGTGTTATTTTCATTTGGACATGCATCCAGATCTTTTTTTACAGCTACAATTGAATCTCTAGCATTGTATACTTCTCTTTGAAGTAGATTACTTCCTCATTTCATTACATTAAATCTCCAGCATAATGTCACCTGCAAATCTGTAAATTGTGTTTTCTATATCCGTTCAAATTTTGGTTACACATTACTATAGTAACCACTGTACACTTTTCTTTAGTCTGAAAAACATGTTTCAATTACTATTGTCAGATTCCTATTATTTCATCAATGTTTACACCCATTTAATCCATAGCTTATGATATTGATGGCATACCTATTATTATTTGGCATCTTACCAAGTACCTTCTGAAAGTCCATGTAAACCTCTTCAACAGCAAATTGCTCTTCAATCCTAAAAAAAACATTATCGACAGATAGGCATAATTTACATAATTTACTGAATATTAAAACAATATTAAAAATATTTTTTCATATTTTAAACAATATTTGACAATACTGTACTTATCTAATCAATCCATATTTATCACAATTGACTTGTCAGTTCTGTCCATGAATATTGTTTCTTGTACACTGCTCCCACTGAGGCTAAACTAACTGACCTACAGTTACCATTTATCCTTTTTTTTCTGAATAAGATATAACATTTGCTGTGCACTAATCCTTGGACATCCCCGTTGAACCTGTAGATGTTGGAAGATTTTTGAGGATATAACTAGGAAAAGGGACAAGGGAGAGCCAGTGGATGTATTGTACCTGAACTTTCAGAAAGCATTTGATAAGGTCCCACATAGGAAATTAGTGAGCAAAATTAGAGCACATGGTATTGGGGTAGGATGCTGACATGGATAGAAAATTGGTTGGCAGACAAGAAACAAAGAGTATCGATTAACGGGTTTCCTTCCAGAATGGCAGGCAATGACTAGTGGAGCTCCGCAAGGCTCGGTGCTGGGCCGTAGCTATTTACAATATATATTAATGATCATGATGAAGGGATTAAAAGTAACATTAGCAAATTTGCAGATGGCACAAAGCTGGATGGCAGTCTGAACTGTGAAGAGGATGCTATGAGGATGCAGGGTGACTGGGACAGGTTGGGTGAGTGGGCAGATGCATGGCAGATGCAGTTTAATGTGGATAAATGTGAGGTTATCCACTTTGGTGGCAAAAACAGGAAGGCAGATTATTATCCAAATTGTGTTGTTGGGAAAAGGGGAAGTACAAGGGGATCTGGGGGGTCCTTGTTCATCAGTCACTGAAAGTAAGCATGCAGGTACAGCAGGCAGCGAATAAATTTAATAGCATGTTGGCCTTCATAACAAGAGGAGTTGAGTGTAGGAGCAAAGAGGTCCTTCTGGAGTTGTACAGAGCCCTAGTGAGACCACACCTGGAATAGTATGTGCAGTTTTGGTCTCCAAAGTTAAGGAAGGGCATTATTGTTATTGAGGGAGTGCAGCGTAGTTTCACCAGGTTGATTCCCAGGATGGCAGGACTGTCATATGTTGATAGAATGGAGCGGCTGGACTTGTATACTCTGGAATTGAGAAGGACGAGAGGGGATCTTATTGAAACATATTCAGTTATTGTTATTCTCAGAGATGTAAGGGATTAAGGGGTTGGACACGCTAGAGGCAGGAAACATGTTCCTGATGTTGGGGGAGTCCAGAACCAGGGGCCACAGTTTAAGAATAAGGGGTAAGCCATTTAGAACGGAGATGAGGAAAAACTTTTTCACACAGAGAGTTGTGAGTGTCTGGAATTATCTGCCTCAGAAGGCGGTGGAGACTGGTTCTCTGGATGTTTTCAAGAGAGAGTTAGATAGAGCACTTAAAGATAATGGAGTCAGGGGATATGAGGAGAAGGCAGCAATGGGGTACTGATTGTGGATGATCAGCCATGATCACATTGAATGGCAGTGCTGGCTCGAATGGCGGACTCCTGCACCTATTGTCTATTGTCTATTATGGACAGTTCTTGTTTAATTTCCTCCCTTACTTCCCGAGCAACCCAGGATATGTCTATTTGAACAGGTAACCATCTATCACTTTCTCTGTAGTCAGTTTATGCCCCATCCAGAATCTCAGTTGCACCTTCATTTACTGAGACTCAATTAACACCTCAGTCATGCATTCTACCTACATTAATCAATTCTCCTCTTATAAACCTCACCTGTTCACATACCTACCGAATATTCTTGCAATGTCCTTTTATACTTGCTGCCAGTCTTCTGGATGCTCTCTCCTTGCCTCCTTTGTTTTTTTAATTTTCCTTCTAGATTTCATATAATCAACCTGGTTATCACATGGATGGGCTATTTTACCCTCTGCCTTTTTCATTTTCCAGGGAGCTCTGGCTTTAGTTTTCCTAGCCTTTCTCCTCATCAAAAAGTATCCACAATGCAGCTGAAACATTTCCACTTTGAAGGCATCCCATTGCAGTCTTACCTGCCAAGCAATGATTCTAAATTACCCGGGCCAGATCTATTCTTGGTTGTGTTGAAATTGGTACCTCCTCAATTGACTACATTTTTAATCTTGGAATCATCTATATCCTTTTTAATATTTATTCTGGATGTGATGGTATTATGCTCATTGTTCCTGGGATCTTCCCCCACTGATAATTGGCCTGCTCGTCTTCCAGAACCCCGTCCAAAATGCCACCTTCTTTGTTGGGCTAGAAACATACTGACCAAAAAAACTCTCTTCAATATACTGAAGAAGGGTTTCGGCCCGAAACGTTGCCTATTTCCTTCGCTCCATAGATGCTGCTGCACCCGCTGAGTTTCTCCAGCTTTTCTGTGTAACCTTCTCTTCAATATACATCAGGAACCCTTCCCCTTCTTACCACTTTTGTCTTGCTATCCCAGTCTTTGCCCAGTCTCTTATGTTTCTCTGCAAGTTTGCTCTTCCATAAATTAGAAGTCTACTGAAAGATCGCAGAAGTATATTGAACCTTTGTTCTGTCCTTGAACATTTCAAGATATCACCTCTCTCCAGCAGAGTAGTATTCTCCTTAATCAATGCTATCCCTCTGCCGTTCCTTCGTGAATACCTCATGTTAAAAATATTTAGAACTCATTGTTGCCTTTTGTTTTGAGCTAAACCTCTGCTACTGAAATAATATAATCCCTCCTGTTCAACTGCCCTGCAGGTCAGGAATAGTTGTTTTCCGAAAATTATAACTACTCTTCATTCAAATTCACACATGCACTGACTTCACAGCCCAACACCCGGACTTCCATCTGTATATATGTATATAGCGCCGCAGAATTGTGCACCTTTCCCCCCCCCCCCCCCCCCCCCCCCCTTCTCCCTTCTGTTTTTGTTTTCTGTTTCTTGTTTTCTGTACTAAATTATATGTATGCACTGAGTACGAGCAGCTTTTAATTTCATTGTACATGTATAGTGACAATAAATGGCATATCTATCTATATCTATCTATCATTAGCATTGTGCTAATTAATTTATTTGATTTTTTATTATTATATATAACTATGTGTACTGGATCTGTTAAGCTGCTTGAAATGTGAATGTCATGTTTCCATTGTTGGTACATATGACAAATAAACATTCTCTTGACTCTCTTGATATAATTAGTGGAGTATGCACTCATGTGCTTAATCAATTCCTGTAAGTTCCTGTACTGACAAGAATGTACTGTAAGCCTATCCTAGACCTTCGTGTACTTGCACCTACTTTGGTTAAGTCTAAAAAAACATATGACTTCTTCTGGTGACATTCATCTGTCTCACTCCCTTTATACATTTGTTCATTTTTTAACACCCATACATTGCCACAATTATTTGAATTTATCACCACAGCACTGTCCAGCTTTCCAGAGGATGTCATTGGTGTGAAGACAGGACATTGTCTTCACAAGAACCAGGGTGTCCACTTCTACCATTGCTATCATGGGCCAATGCATCTGCTACAGATAGATTGGTGATGTTGAGTTCAAGTAGGTTTACCACCTGTGTTGCTCACTCCCTACTACAGATCTAGTTGAGCACCTTTACCCTTTGAGCCTTGGCTAACTCAGCAAATACTAGCATTACCAAGGCACTTTTGTTGACAGACATTGAAGCCCTCGGCAAAGCACTTTCTGTGCCCTTGTTCCTCTCTCAGTGTCTCTTCCAAGTTTGTTCAACTTCAACATGCAGGAGCACTGATTCATCAGCTGAGAATTGTGGCGCATATATTTAAAAAAATAATTAAAAAATGTATTCACATTTAACAAAATGAATAGTTATGCATTTCATCAATGTCTATTGTCTATTGATAATTATGCTATTTACTTAGACGTTGAAACTATTCCACAATATTGATATTGCACAATCATTTCTTGCCCACTCTTGTACAACTAAAAGTTATTGAATCGATCCTAAACAATGAGAATTAATATTAGACAGCATAAGAAACAAACTGGAACCTAGGCCCCATTCTCAACAAAAATCATAATTTTCCTGCAATAGATCACATTAGAGATTCATAGGGTAATTTGCAAAATAAAAGATTCAATTGTTATAACACTTTAAAGTTTAGAATATATTATGGCATCTGCATATCAAGTTACAAAGATTTCATCTTTAACAAAGAATGTTATACCTTTTTACACGTTTGATGTGTATTGATTCCGTTCCCCACAGATCACAGAAAACTAAAGCAATCAGAATTGTGCTTCTGAAAGATATTTTAAAAGGAAATATGATAAATAGTTTGTTAAATGGAAAGACTTGCAATTTTGTACTATTTTACAGCCTGTGAAGCAAGCCTGAATTGTAGTCACTGCTATAACATAGGAAATGCAGCACCTAGCTACCTTCCTCAAATGACAACGGGGCAACAATGAGATGATCTATTTTAGTAAGGTCCGGCTAAGGATAAATATTGGTCAGGATACAGGGGAGAAATTGGTTAGTTTACTTTGGGGATGTAGTGTGAAATGTTTTGCATTCAACTGCACAGCTTTGATTTAACATCTTATCTGAAAGCACCTTTGACAGTGCTGCATTCCTCAGTGCTGCATCCAAATATCTACTTAGATTGCTGTGTTTAGTTTTAGAGATACAGCATGGAAACAGCTGTATTCGGTTCACTGAGTCCATGCCGACCATCGATCACTCGTTCACACTAGCTCTGTGTTATCCCACTTTCGTACCCATTCCCTACACACTAGGGGCAAGCTACAGAGGCCAATTAACCTACACACCTGGATGTCCTTGGGATGCGGGAGGAAATGGAGCGTTCAGAGGATAAAAATGTAGCCTTTTACAAACAGGTTTACTTTGTTCTGGGTGCCTGATGGTGTAGAAGTCCAATCCGTTAGGTCCTAAAACATTTTAAAGAAATAATATTCACCAGCAACAGAACAAACAGCTATTTACTTCTGCCCTGCCCTACTTTATCTGTTTATCAACATGGGAAAAATACTGTGTGTGCTACATCAGATACACAAAAGTTAGTGGTCAATTTATACTGGGAGTTCTCTCAAAACTTTAACAAAAGAGACATAAAAATCCTACTATTGCCAAGTAAAGGATGCTTATATGGGGCATAAATGGCAACATTGACTAGTTAGACAGAATGGCCTATATCTGTGTTGTGTGCTCAATCTAATTCTTCTGGGCTATTTCTGGATCTTGCACTGAAAGGACAAGCTAAAGCTCTCACGTGGAAATTGGCCCACTTTATGACCAAGTTAAGTTGGAGAAATCTAAATCCCAACTAACCAAACAAGTCGCACAGTGCCTGGTTATTTGCAGCATTTGAACCTGAAATATCCGCGACTTGCAAAATGCAACATCACCACGGTATTTGCAAATAACGTCATTACATCTTTGTGGAATATGCTGAAGCTGGGAAGCAGTGTGTGGCAGGTGCTAGATTAAATATAGCTCAGTGAAAGCTAGCTGGTGGGCAGTGACTATATTTTAACCCCTGCTTGTAGCCAATGTGAAGCGGTAAAACCTCAGGACTTCCAAAGGCAACAAGCCCCATAGATGCATGAGAATGGTGGTTTCCATTTTATTCCATGAGGCCATTATATTGTGTGATTAAGGGACAATGGGTACACTCTGGCATTGAATCATAACCATGTTCCATATATCTCCCACTGGCTGACCTTTCAGAGTTGGGTTCCTGGTTTCTCACCAAAAATGGTGGGAGGTTCATTTTCATACTGCATTGCAAATTATATTTAAATTTGTTGGGCTCCTGTGCAGCGAGTGAAGAAAAAGAGGGGGGGAAAAAAGAGCAATGGATGGGAAGTGGATAATTAGATTTTTATAAGGAAGTGAAATTTTGTTTGCTGCTGGGAACTGCCAATAGGCAACACAAGAGAAACATGGAAAGACAGCCAGAGGCAGCCAGTTCAGAGTCAAAGAATCCAGGGCTGAATACGTGGGTGGCAGAGGGTCTAGTGAGACTAAATTGACACATATGAACCTTGAGAGAAGTGCCAGGTGCACTATTGATATACAAAGTTTGGGACCACCAAAGTCATGGATCAAAAAGGCAGCTTAATATGGATGTTAGCTTTACTTGAAATAGGGTTAGAGAAATGTGTTGAAGTGCTTAATTGGGATGGTGACAGTGTGGTTTAATCCTGAATAATGGAAAATGAACTGGCGTTAGACTGGAATATACTCTGTTGAAGAAGGGATGAGATTGGCGTGGAAAGCCGGAAGACTACCAAGGCTAAATTAGTGGCAAGAAAAGTGGCGGGAAAGTTGCTGGAAATGTACTTGAGGCAGCTGGCGAAGGATGAAATGAAATGCAGGATGAGATAAAAAATAATAGGAAGCTGTCACTATATCCTTGACTTTCAAGAAGCCTTCATCCAATTTTGATTATTGATGTCTTTGAACCCCAGTCCATTAGGCATTATCTGTTCAGAATGCCCAACCAGGTTAGGAATAGAAAGCTCTTCCCCAAACAAAGGTCCTTTCACATGTTAAATGCTCTCCGATCATTTTTACAGAGAAGCCACATTGTGACATTGAAAGTTAGAGCAGAATCTAAAAAGTTAAACTCTAGTATGTATTTCAGTAAATAATATCCATCATGCATCGACTATGCAAGGTTGATTTATGAGCTTACTTTCCCAGACAGTGGGGCGGCAATTCTAATTTGCATGGCAGTGGTGATGTCAGGCATGATGAAATGCAGACATGAATGTGAAGCTTAAAGAGTGCATCTAATATTCGTCATGATTCAACAGGCCAAGAGGAAACTCAGCCATGTAAGCTCATGAAATGCTGCCCATTGCTGCTGGGTACACTGTGACTTGAGGTCAAACCCTCTTCCTCATCTGTTCCCATGTCCTTGGCTGCCATAGAGTGCAATAAGTTTGTCCAATGTTAACTGAAGTGGATGGATCATCTGCTAATGGACTGCCCTTGGTTCTCCAAATCAATAAAAACTTCCCTTAATCCTTATTTATTTCACAAGCAAACCCAGAGAATAAAAGTACTATACCGTCCGAAACAGCACTTTTCAGATTCTGAAGAAGGGTTCCGAGCCGAAACGTCACCTATTTTTCTTTCTCCAGAGATGCTGCCTGACCCACACTGAGTCACTCCAGCATTTTGTGTCTCTCTTCGGAATTAACCAGCATCGGAGGCTCCTTCCTACCCATAAGCAAAAGAAAGAACGTTTCATTATCAAGTATAGCTATATGGTTTGTTTTACTCCCTCCTGCCTTTCCATACCTCTCAACTTCGAAGAATCAATCCTGATTGAGAGACGGCCATGCACAATTAATTAATCAGACTCTATGAAATTGAGTTCTGGCATTAAAGCATTTAGTCAGTGTTATTTTTGTTCAGGTTGAGCTATCTCTTTTCCTTAGGATGCCTGCATATACTCAAACAGTGATGGAAAGAAAGAACATATTAATGGCATGACCCTTAACAGCATTGATGTACAGAGGGATCTTGGGATCCAAGGCCATCACTCCCTAAAAGGGGAAACACAAGTAGATGGAGAGGTAAAGAAAGCATATGTTGTGCTTGCGTTCATAGATCGGGGCATTGAGTATAAGAGTCATTAAGTCATAATGATAATGCAGCTGTATAGGACTTTGGTTAGGCCGCATTCGGAGTGCTGCATGCAGTTCTGGTGCCCCCATTACAGGAAGGATATAGAGGCTTTGAAAAGGATGCAGAGGAGCTTTACCAGAATGTTGCCTGGATTAGGGGGAAGTTGCTACAGGGCAAGGTTGGATAGACTTGAATTGTTTTCTGTGGAATGTCGCAGGTTGTGACTGAAGATAAAATCATGAGAGGTATGGATAGGTAGACAGTCAGAACCTTTTATCCCAGGATGGAAAAATCAAATACTAAATGGCATAGCTTTAAGGTAAGAGGGGCAACATTTAAAGGAGTTGTATGCAACAATTTTTTTTACATAGAGGGTGGTGAGTGCCTGGAACATGCTGCCGGGGTTGGTGGTTGAGGCAGCTACAATAATGATATTTATGAGACTTTTGGATAGGAATATAGAAATGCAGGGAATTGAGGGATCGGGATTCTGTGATAAAAGATGGCTTTGGCATCATGTTCAGCACAGACAGTGTGAGGCAAGGAGCCTGTTCTTGTGCTGTACTATTCTATGTCCTATTTTATCTGTTCTAAATGAGGTCAGTTAATAAAAAAAACTGACAATGCATGAAAATCCTTCTAACTAGGATAATGGCAAAGATTATTTTTTTCTTGTAAATTGTACACAAAATGTGTTATGAACAAAACTATCTGTTTTGGCTTTTCTTTCATTTGGCAATTGCCACTGTTTGCAAAGAGTGTAAGCTAATTTGGAGGATTAATGAATGTAAAGATTACTGTTATGCAATTATAGATATTTTAAATGCATCATATTTTGAACAACCACACATAGAAATATCTTTATTTTTAATTAATTAATACTAACCTTATATTGAGTTAGAATGAGATTCTCATATATTTTAGGAAATCTTTTTTAAATATAAAGAAGGAAATAATTTCCATTTGCAAAAACAGTTCAAGATCCCTGTCTTTATGACCCCAGATTATCTTAAATCACTTTAAAACCAATGAAATATTTTGGAAATGTGATATTGTGGGAAATGGGAAAATCATTCTTATACACAGCAAGGTCCTCCAAACAATAGTGTGATATAATCCTTATGGTAGAAATTATCTCAAAATAGTATTTATCTCTGATACCTCACCAGACGTCCATATGGGACTGCATATGGGAACCCAACTGTTTCACCCAGAGAGTTGTGAATCTGTTGAATTCTCTGCCACGGAAGGCAGTGGAGGCCAATTCACTGAATATTTTCAAGTTAGATTTAGCTCTTAGGGCTAAAGGAATCAATGGATATTGGGGAAAAAGCAGGAGCGGGGCTCTGATTTTGGATGTTCAGCCATGATCATATTGAATGGCGGTGCTGGCTCGAAGGGCCGAATGGCCTACTCCTGCACCTATTTTCTATTACAACACACACATCAATGGAGGATTCAGAACAAAAGTGTGCGGTTGCAAACCTCTCTAGTGCAATTCAACCTTTCAATAACATTTTCAAATTTGTGGATGACACTAAGATTGGTAGTGTGGTTAGCAAGAAGGACAGGAATAGACTGCATGATGGCATAGATAGGTTGGCTGAATGGGCAGATGTTGCAGATGATATTTAATACTGAGAAGTGTGAAGTGAAACATATTGCCAGAGAAAAATTGGTTATAAGTAAAACTCTGTTAAACTGTCAACAAAGGACTTTGGTGGTCCAGCTTTTCCAGATGCCAGCATAGAAACTGTTCCTATTAACGCTCCAGCATACCTCTAACATTTTAAATTCATTTTTTTTTTAAATATAGTATAATGCATTTTCAATTTAACTCACTAAATTTAAAGGGAGCATGGGAAACAGGCCCTCAAGAATTTAAAGGAAGAATGAGAAACAAAAGCAGGTGAGTTTCAAGGAAAGACAGGAAGCAGGGCCTTGGTGTGTCAGGGAACACAAGAAAGATAGTGTGTTCAAGGGAGCTTGAGGATCATCAACTGATGAATCAGATGCTGAACCATCAGGGCTAAATAAAAGGTGAAACATTCTGTGATGATTCACTTTGAGGGCACACATCTTTGTTTAAATGGTTAATTATCCAATATCATTGGTGTTCATAAAGACATGGAGGTCTGAAAATTGATCTGCATGTACATTAAGCTCGTAGGAAGTTAATTGTAATGATACGTTTATTGATAGAAAGTTTGAGTCAAGAGTAAATATATCTTACTAGATAAATGAAGGGTCCATGTGAGATTGCACCTGGAATATTGCATGTAGGGCTTGTCCTACGACCTAAGAAAGGAGTACAACAAAGGTTCACCAGATTGATTTCTGGGATAGTGGAATAGACCCTTGAGGAGAGATTATGCAGACTGTGCTTTCTTTAATTTAGAAAAATGAAAGATGATCCAAAGATAAATTGTTCTAACAGCTGTTCCAGGTGTCGACTCCTGTATATTGGCGAGCCCAAGCTCGGCAATCGTTTGGCTGAACACCTCCGCTCAGTCCGCCAAAACTAACCTGATCTCCCGGTTACTCAGCACTTTAACTCCCCCTCCCATTCCCAATCTGACCTTTCTGTCCTGGTCCTCCTCCATTGTCAGAGTGAGGTCCAGTGCAAATTGGAGGAACTGCACCTCATATTTTGCTTGCGCAGCTTACATCCCAGCGGTATGAATATTGACTACTCTAACTTCAAGTAGCCCTTGTTTTCCCGCTCTCTCCATCCCTTCCCCAGTTATCCCACCAGTCTTACTGACTCCGACTATATTTTATCTCTGTACCTCCCACTCCCCTGACATCAGTCTGAAGAAGGGTCTTGACCCAAAATGTCACCCATTCCTTCTCTCTAGAGATGCTGCCTCTCCCGCTGAATTACTCCAGCATTTTGTATCTACCTTGTTCTAACAGCTCCTAGGTTGGATGTGGGGTGAGGATGTTTCCCTGACTAGAATATCTAGAACCAGTGGATAAGACCATACGACATAGGAGTAGAATTATGCCATTCAGCCCATTGAGTCTTCTCCACCATTCAATGACAGCTGATTTATTTTCCTCTCAACCACATTGTCCATGTAACCTTTGATGCCCTTCCTGAACAAGAACCTATCAAACTCCACCTTAGAAATACCCAATGTCTTAGAAACATAGAAAATAGTTGCAGGAGTAGGCCATTCGGCCCTGCGCCACCATTCAATATGATCATCCAACTCGGTATCCTGTACCTGCCTTCTCTCCATACCTCCTGATGCCTTTAGCCACAAGGGCCACATCTAACTCCCTCTTAAATATAGCCGATGAACTGGCCTCAACTACCTTCTGTGGCAGAGAATTCCAGAGATTCACCACTCACTGTGTGAAAAATATTTTTCTCATCTCAGTCCTAAAAGATTTCCCCCTTATCCTTAAACTGTGACCCCTTGTTCTGGACTTCCCCAACATCGGGAACAATGTTCCTGCATCTAGCCTGTCCAACCCCTTAAGGACAAGGAGAAGACAAGGACTTGGCCTCCACAGCTGTCTGTGGCAATGTTGCAAGGGTGTAGCCTGAAAATAAGGCTCAAAATTAGAAGAAATATCCTCAGTCAGATTAGAGGGATTACGTGGAAATACATACTTAAGAGAGCTGTGAAGCCTCAGCTACTGAGTATATTCAGGACAGGGACAGATAGTTTGGGGGGAATATTAATGGAATCATAAGTTGTAGGAGCACAATTAGGCCATTTGGCCAATCAAGTCTACTCCACCATTCAATCATGGCTGATCTATCTTTCCCTTTCAACCACATGGTCCTGCCTTGTCCCTATACCCCTGACACCCTCGCTAATCAAGGGGGTGGGCTAAGGGCAGGAAGGTGGAGCTGAAGGAAAAGGTTGGCTGTGATCCTACTGAATGGTGGAGATTGCCCTGGTGTGTCAGGTGGATTGTAAGAACCATGGCTCTGGAGTGGGAAAATGTGTAATTAGAGTCTGGAGTTCACTGCCTGTAAGAGTCATAGAGCTACACAAGGAATGGAAACAGGCACTTTGGCCCAAACTGGCTATGCCAACTAAGTTAGCATTATGGGCTAGTCCCATTTGCTTGTGTTTGGCCCACACCCCTCCTAACCATATATCTGTTCAAATATATTTTGAAAGTCGTGATTATATCCTTTCTATAGCTTCCTCTGCAGCTCATTCCAGATACAGGCAACCCTAGGGGAAACAGATTCAATCTGCATCTTCATAAATGG
Organism: Leucoraja erinaceus; assembly: GCF_028641065.1. Classification (NCBI taxonomy): domain Eukaryota; kingdom Metazoa; phylum Chordata; class Chondrichthyes; order Rajiformes; family Rajidae; genus Leucoraja; species Leucoraja erinaceus. The sequence goes on from NC_073390.1 coordinate 37,573,429, forward strand.
ATTAGATGGGGTTTGCTATCTGGAATGACCTGGCCTCCCCCATTGCCATAACAATTCTATGTTGAATTTAAATACTAAGTATTTTAAATTTCCCATTTCAAATGCAAAATCACATATACTCAACGAATAGCCTGTGCATAACAGTTGAAGAGGTATATAGCCGCATATACTCAATGAATCGCCTGAGGATATAACAGTGAAGTATACCCGCGTATGCTCAAAGAATCAATCGCCTGTGCATATAACAGTTGAAGAAGTATAGTCACCTTTCTGGATACCATCAAAAAGAGACGAGTTAAATTAAGCAGTCCAGGTTAAGGTTTGCCAAGCTGGTATTTTAAAAGACTGGGAGAAAAAATGATGTTCCCATGTAGAGTATAATTGGAGCAACATAAAAATGTCTGACACTTTCTTTATAGTTGCAATTTTTCATCTGGTAAACGTTGAGACGTGTAATTCACATCTTCCCTGCAATTAACTGCTTCAAGGCCAGACAGAGCTAATTTCAATTCAGGCATCTCTGTAGTACACTGGGGTCCTGAGAGGTGGAGGGAGGGGGGGTCTTGTAGCTTCTTTGTTCAATCTTGCCCAGGCAATGAATGGAGTCAAGAGAATTGTGGTGGGAAGAAGAGCTGGGTGCAAGACTTGTGCAAACTCAGCGCATCCTGGAGTGGCGTTGAACCTGGATCGGTGCATGATCATTACTGCTTAACCCACTGAGGGAGGGCACCAGCAACCCTGGCAGAGCTCAGCAAACTGCAGGAGTGGCGACCCGCCCCACCACGAAAACTCGAAGCTGTCTCTGCATTTGTCTTCTGATTCTTCATGATGTCTCCCGGTCGAAATTTATTACCGAGAGCCGCTTCTGCAGATGCTATATGAAAGAAAGAAGGTGCGTGGAGAGTGTTTTGCAAGTTCTCAAAGGGTTAAAAGCGTGCGGGACTGCCCCATTTCTTCTATTCAGGAGTCATTTGGGATCCCAGATAAATTCTTCTGTTGTGATTTATCATTGTGTCTTTTGTTTTTAATCGTGGATTGTGTGGCAACTTTCACTTTTAAATATGGGTTTAATTGTTTGCATCGGTACAAATGAGCAGAGTCCTTTTCTTCTACGGATTTGTATCTCTTCCACCTACGAGTGGATTCCTTTTTGTTTCCCCGTGAAAGCCTGCACTTAAGGAGACACCGGAGAACGTTAGCCTCTGGGGAAATAGATTGCATCTGTGCTTGTGGCGAGGGCGATGGATTGCAGGCGGTTCCTTGCTATGGGTCATGCTGCTTTTTTATTTATCCGCAGCGCAGGCTGACCCCAGTAACTTGTGTGCTGTTTCTCTGGAGTTGGTTTCTCGCTTTCTGTTCCAACTCGTGTGCTTGAAGACGGATCCTCCTCAAAGCCACCCACTCCCATTGCCACGTCCTCTCGAATCCCATCATCAACAAGTTCCCGAGGTCTTGAAATACTTTCTGCCACTGTCGATATGTGTTCTAAGTAAGCACAGAGATGTGAACAAAAATACAGGAATTTCAGCTGGAAATACACATTTTATTTTTAGAAACACTCAACAAATTTGAGTATCCTCTGTCAAGACAAGAGATAAGTCAAGAGTGTTTAACTGTTCTATGCACCGGAACTGAACAATTCAATTCATCAAAACTGGGTCTGAAGATGGGTCTCGACCCGAATCGTCACCCATTTCCTTCTCCAGACGCTGCCTGCCCCGCCGAGTTACTCTAGCATTTTGTATCTCAGTAACTCAGCGGGGCAGGCAGCGTCTCTGGTGAGAAGAGAATGGGTGACATTTCGGGTCAAGACTATCCTTCAGACTTTCTTTATTTTTGCATCTAAACTCTAACTTGGATTAACCATATAACAATTACAGCACGGAAACAGGCCATCTCGGCCCTACAAGTCCGTGTCGAACAAATTTTTTTCCCCCTTAGTCCCACCTGCCTGCACTCATACCATAACCCTCCATTCCCTTCTCATCCATATGCCTATCCAATTTAATTTTAAATGATACCAATGAACCTGCCTCCACCACTTCCACTGGAAGCTCATTCCACACCGCTACCACTCTCTGAGTAAAGAAGTTCCCCCTCATATTACCCCTAAACTTCTGTCCCTTAATTCTGAAGTCATGTCCTCTTGTTTGAATCTTCCCTATTCTTAAAGGGAAAAGCTTGCCCACATCAACTCTGTCTATCCCTCTCATCATTTTAAAGACCTCTATCAGGTCCCCCCTTAACCTTCTGCGCTCCAGAGAATAAAGACCTAACTTATTCAACCTATCTCTGTAACTTAGTTGTTGAAACCCAGCAACATTCTAGTAAATCTCCTCTGTACTCTCTCTATTTTGTTGACATCCTTCCTATAATTGGGCGACCAAAATTGTACACCATACTCCAGATTTGGTCTCACCAATGCCTTGTACAATTTTAACATTACATCCCAGCTTCTATACTCAATGCTCTGATTTATAAAGGCTAGCATACCAAAAGCTTTCTTTACCACCATATCTATATGAGATTAAAATATATTTTAAAATTCTTATTTGCAGCAGCCTAACTGGCTCACTAATGAAATAACACAACAAATCAATATATATTAATCAACACGACAAATTATCAGTAATACTAAGTACCTGGACCATAATAGTGCAAACTAAATTTCTGAGTCTAACCAAAACAAAGTCCAAGGTAGATCTTAGCAGAGGTCGGGTTATGCAGGGTGTTTCAAGAACCTTATGGTTGAAAGGAAGAAGTTGTTCTTGATCCTTCTCAGGAGATCGTGGTTCTCGGGCTCCTATACCTTCCCGATGGTACCATGAGATAGAATTGTAGCCTGGTAGGTGTGGGCCTTTGATGTTAGTTGCCTTTTTGAGGGAGTGCTTCATGTAAATGACTTTGGTGGGGAAGGAATACTCATGATGGACTGGGCAATGTCTACCACTTTGTGCAGCCTCTTTCATTCATTGAAGTTATCGAAACATGGCGTGATGCAACCAGTCGGTATGTTCTCTACACCTGTAGAAGTTCGATAGAGCATTCGGCAACATCCCGAATCTCCTTAATCTTTTAAATAAGTAGAGGTGTTGATGGGCGTTATATGTGATTGTATCAATGTGCTGGGCCCAGGATAAATCTTTACAGATTATGCACATCCAGGAACCTGAAGCTGTGATTCTCCACCCCTGTGCCATCGATGTCAATAGGTTCCTGGATCCCTGGCTTTCCCTTCAGAAGTCAACAATCAGCTCCTTTGCTTTGCTAAAGTTGAAAGGAAGATTGTGGAAAGAGGATTGGGTTAATGCCTCGGGTCAATGTGTTTCAAGAATCTTCTGGGTTGTTTTCCTTTCTAATTGGAGCCCAGTTAGGAATTGAGATAATGCAAATAAACATTACAAATGTCATTAAAAAGGGTATGTCCTTTAGAGGTGGCAAAATTTGAGGGATAAATTTGTGGTATTAACTCGTGTAATAAGATTTATTTAAATATAATGCATTTCATTGCATTGTCTATGTTCCATTATATAATGGATTGTCACACAAAAGTTACCATCCCTAAACCATTCCGTAGGGTAAAGGCAAACAGTGTTACATGTCATTAACCACACAAATTTGCTGTTTAACCCAGCAGGTTTGTAAAAACTAGATGTGCACCAGTTTCTAACCTTTTTTTTCATTTCAACTTTAGATTTTTTCTCAATTTCTACTCCATGCTCAGTTAGTTTTCTCCAAATATAGCTCTTTGATTAGAATGTAGAACTATGGGGAAATCTCTATATAAAAAGCAGGAACATAGTAAACCAGACTAGAAACATTAGAATGGGTTGGAAGATTCCCTCCAAAGAGCTGTATTGAAGGAAAGTGGTGCTGAGGTAAAAGATTAGCCATGATCTTATTAAATGGCAGAGTAAACATGATGGCCTTTTCCTACTTCTATGTCTTGAACTCTTAAATAAATTTCCCCTGATCTTTTGGATGCATTAATGACCGCGATGTATGTTTGTGCTGTTTAGTTTAGGACTTGGTCATAAGTGGATAAATAATCTTTGTATTTAACCCAAATCTAAAGATCATTTCCTCCTTTTGCTTATCAAAGAGCTGTTCAGTTTTACCTTAAACCAACTGTTCAGTTTTACCAACTTACTGTGGGGAGTTACCAGAATCAAAATTATACATTCTTAGACCATTCAAATGTTTAATATTATTGATTTGAATTATATACCATTACATAAGTAACAGTGGCTTCAAATAGTTATCAGTGCAAAACTATTGCATTCCTTCCATCTAATTAATATATTGCTGAATTTATATGGCAGTTTCAATGAGGGAATTGTGTTCTCTGTTTTAGGGTTAAACATATACATGTTTCAAAAAATAAATTTAGATATAGTAAATTGCTGTGAGATCTAACTGGTATTTATGAACTATATATGTGTAAAAATGGTGTTGCAATATCAACTGGCAAATGTCCTCTAATCTCTAAGATTTTTGAATCTCCTTTTGTCTTGGTTAGTTGGAGGATATTGTTAGTATTTTTACTATTATTGAAAAATGAAATGTGCACTTGCTCACTTGTGCCAGAAAGTACTACACTACTGAAAATATTACTTAGCAACTTTACTCAGAGCCCCAAACAGCTTGAGTGATGAATGTAATCCATCGATAGAAAGTTGTTTGGGTGGGTGCTGAGTTTCAAATGGGCTGCCTTAAACTCCAGGACGTTACCTCTGAATATTTTTTGTATTGACCCTTTCACTGTGCAGAGGTAATGACATCTGCCAATGGAGTATTTTGGGGATTTCTGCAATGTAAACACAAAATGGAAATTTGTGCAACTCCTATCCAGAATAGAAACATAGGAAATAGGTGCAGGAGTAGGTCCATTCGGCTCTTTGAGCCAGCACAGCCAGTCAATATGATCATGGCTGATCATCCAAAATCAGTACCCCGTTCCTGATTTCTCCCCATGTCCCGTTAGCCCCAAGAGCTATATCTAACTCTCTCTTGAAAACATCCAATGTATGATCTCCATTGCCTTCTGTGGCAGATAATTCCACAGATTCACAACTCTCTGGGTGAAAAAGATTTTCCTCGTCTCAGTCCTAAATGGCCTACCCCTTATTCTTCTTTTTTCCTTCCTGAATAGCTCACTTATTCAGGAAGGAAACAAGTCAACTTTGATGAAACATGAAACAATTTTCACAGCACCATTTACAAGGAGCCATTGCAGAATTTAAACTACTTGTTCCATTGTTTCTTTTACAGGTCCAAAGCATTAAAGAAAAGAAACCTGGAACTCCTCCTCCCACTGTAACGACCGTGACTCCCAGTCCTCCCACTGTAAACAAAGTTGTTGTCAGCACTCCGGCACCTGTAAACATTCCACGCTTCTACTTCCCTAAGGGACTTCCAAGTGTCAGCAATAACCATGAAGAGACCATTGCCAAGGTTGAAGTTGCCTTTGCTGAGTTTGAGGATGAAAAGGGCGATATTTATGAAATGGGCAAAATCGCAAAGGTAAGGAGTAACAAGCACATTTATTTTGTTAACCGGTGTACAGTTTTCCCCCTAGACTATACTGTTATTTGTTTGATTGCTTGACCACTCTTTGTAGGCATTGGTGGGATTTCTACAATGGGAACACTGTCACTAACCTCAAAATGGAAATATTCAGGCACTTGGAAGTCAAGAGGCAAACTAGTGCAATTCATGATAATCTGAAATGGATACAGAAAGTTCTGCAAATTCTTAACAAGTAGGCAATGTCTGTGGAGAATTGTTTCATTAGTTAGTGTTACAGATTGATGAGCAGTTCTGGCTGACCTGCTGGGTCTTTACAGAATTTTCTGTGCTCGCTTGAGCTAAAATTTCAATTTGTCACCCAGTTGTCAATTTATGAAGTGTTCCTTCACAGGCCATCTGTTTATCTCTCCTTCAAATGTACTTTCACAATCAGGTAGATCAATATATAGCATGCTCTGAGGAAAGATGATGAGATTATAGTGTCCATTGTTCCTTGGATACCCTTATATCTCTGGCAGACCCAAATTCATTTCTCCAGTGACTGTGTGGGTTTGCTCCGGGTACTCTGGTTTCCTCCCACTCTCCAAAAACATGCAGGTTTGTAGGTTAATTGGCTTGGGTAAAATAGCCCGAGCGTGTTAGTGTACAGGGCGATCACTGGTCGGCACGGACTCTGGTCGGTTGGCCGAAGGGCATGTTTCTGCGCTGTATCTCTAAAGTCTAAATTAGTCTCAAGGTTGGCATTGCACCATATTTGCACTGTTAGTTATTGACAAAGGAGTATAGTGTTGGTGTTGCACACGCAACTTGTGATTGACATGCCCAGTAGTTTACTTTGTTGATCAACCTTGCTGCCTTCATGGACTGAGGTGACACCGAAGGCTGTGCGACGGGTGAAAAAACGAGGCAGCTTCGGGAGCAGGTGGTGTTCCTGCCGAGTTTCTAAAACCTGATAGACAAATGCTTCAGTCACAAGTTCACAACCTTTTTTGCCATGTCCAGGAAGTGGAAGACATGCCAAGGGATATTTGAACCTGTAGTTATGACCATCTTCAAGAATGAAGACAAATTCAAGTGCAACGACTACAGAGGGTCTATTTGCTGCCTGCCTGCAATGAACATCATCAGAATCTTTCTTGACCCTGTCTACTCTGTGACTGAAGAGCTGCTCCATAAATCGTTCTGTGGATTCCAACCATTTGGAAGCACAATATGTATGATCTTCACTGCTTGACAACTCCAAGAGAAATATAGGGAACAGAGTCACACTATACCTGGGCTTTTTTTGTCCTTGCAGAAGCCTTTAAACAATAAAATCCTGGGAGTGTCCTCCAATTTGCTGCTCACAGGAACTTATCCCAATTGTTTGTCCACTTGAGAATATTGCCAACCATAAACATAATGACTGGTACCACAACAAACCCAATCACCGTGTCAAACATGGGTACAAATATTGATCCAAATTTCTCACCACAAAGCTGCACCACAACTCCTAACATTCCACTGCAGAGGAGCTAATTTAAAGAATAAATAGGGAACTCTTTAATCTGTGTCACCTCCATAGCAGAATCAAAGTCAGCCTCTTCATTCATCACTGGGCCACCAAAGCACATGAGGGAAGGTGTCTTGCATGTAAGAACTACTTCAGTCAGAGGGTGCTGATTGTTGACTTCATTGCCACAGATGGCTGTGGAAGCCAAGTCGTTGGGTATTTTTAAGGCAAGAGATTGACAGATACTTAATTGGTGTCATGGGTTATGGGGAGAAAGCAGGAGAATGGGGTTGAGAGGATAGATAGATCAGCCATGATTGAAAGGCGGAGTAGACTCGATGGTCCGTATGGCCCTCTTCTGCTCCAATGACTCGTGAACTGCAAAGTCCTTCTGTCAGTCTCTCCCCATTGAACAACACTGATCTCTAACATTGAAAGTTCACAATAAGGTGAAGAAACTTGGGTTGCTTGCATGCTTTGGGAACCACCTCTCAACAAAGGCAGACGTTAATAAGGAAAATTACCACTGCCTTCAGGACTGTCCATTTGAGAAAAAGAGCATTTGGGGGTGAAGACCTTAACTCTGGCTTAAAAAAAACTCCTCGTTGTTGGTCAATGATCCCTGCTCTCTACGCTTCTGAGACTTAGACTGCCTACATCAGGCCTTGAATCCATGGAGTGATACCACTTCAAATGTTTGAAATCTATTGGCAGGACGTGCGAAACAATGTCGATATCCTCTCTCATCCCAATCTCTCCAGCATTAATGGTGCTCATTTTTAGGGGTGCTTGGAAGGAAATAGGCGCTGTCAGACAGACAGCCTCATAATCATAGCTGCTAGGGTTCAAGCATGATTTTCATCGCTATCTGTGGAGATTATACATTCTCCCTATGACTGTGAGTTTCCTCCTACTTGCCACTTCCCAAAGACATACAAGGTGCTTGGTTAATTGGCCTTTGTAAATTGACCCTGGTGTGTACGCATGTTATAGAACCTGGAAAGAGCTGATGGAAATGTGGAGAGACTAAAATAGGATTTGTGTCAGTCAACTGCTCGGTGGTCCACGTGAACTCGGTGAATGTAAGGGCCTGTTTCCATGTAGTATGACGGTAATATCTCTCTAATATCAGCTGAGTCCCAGCTGTGATATTCTTTATTTCCCCATAGGCCTTTATATAAAGCGAATTATATTTTTGTTTCTCCAGGCATGTGGTTGTCCTTTATACTGGAAAGCCCCTTTGTTCATTTCTGCTGGTGGAGAACGAACAGAATTTGTGTCGGTGCACTCATTCGTAGCCATGTGGAGAAGGTGAATATTATTTCCGCTCTAAACTTAGTTGTTGCACTTGTCAGTAGCTGAAATGCACGGATACACAAGCCACACTTCAAATGGAAAATGCCTTTGTATTTACGTGGCACATTTCATGATCTCGCAGAACCCACAGTGTTTTACGATCAATAAATGCTTAACATGGTTCAACACAGTTAATTTAGACACTAGGGTCCTGAACTTAAAGAAAAGAGACTTTGAAGGTATGAGAGGGGAATAGGCTAGGATAGACTGGCAAATTATACTGAAGGGGTTTATGGTGGAGATGCAATGGCGAAGATTTAAAGACCGCATGGATGAACAAGGTTCCACACAAGAGATTAGTGTGCAAGATTCGAGCACATAGTATTGGGGGTAGGATATTGACATGGATAGAGGGTAGGCAAAAGTGCTGGAGAAACTCAGCGGGTGAGGCAGCATCTATGGAGAGAAGGAATAGGCGACGTTTCAGGTCGAGAACCTTCTTCAGACTGATGCCGGGGGGGCGGGAAAAAGAAAGGAAGAGGCAGAGACAGTAGGCTTGTGGGAGAATTGGGAAGGGGTGGGAAAGGAGGAAGAAAGCAAGAACTGCCTGAAATTTGAGAAGTCAATGGTCATACCGCTGGGGTGTAAACTACCCAAGCTAATTATGAGGTGCTGTTCCTCCAATTTGCGCTGGGCCTCACTCTGGCAATGGAGGAGGCCCAGGACAGAATGGGAGGGGGAGTTGAAGTGCTGAGGCACCGGGTTGGTTATTGTGAACTGAGCGGAGGTGTTGTGCAAAGCAATTGCCAAGCCTGCGCTTGGTGTCACCGATGTAGAGAAGTTGACACCTGGAACAGCGGATGCAGTACATAAGGTTGGAGGAGGTGCAGGTGAACCTCTGCCACACCTGGAAAGACTGCTTGGGTCCTTGGATGGAGTCGAGGGGGGAGGTAAAGTGACATGTGCAGCATTTCCTGTGGTTGGAAGGGGAAAGTACCCGGGGAGTGGGTGGTTTGGCTGGGAAGGGGCGAGTTGACCGGGGCGTTACGGAGGGAACGGTCTCGGTGGAAAGTAGAAAGGGGAGGAGATGGGAAGATGTGGCCAGTGGTGGGATCCCGTTGATGGCGAAAATGTTGAAGGATTATATGTTGTATGCGACAGCTGATAGGGTGGAAGGTGAGGACAAGGGGGACTATGTCCTTGTTACGAGTGGGAGGATGGGGAGTGAGAGCGGAGCTGCGGGATATAGAGGAGACCCTGGTGAGAGCCTCATCTATAATAGAAGAGGGGAACCCCCCCCGTTCCCTAAAGAATGAGGACATCTCCGATGACCTGGTCTGGAACACCTCATCCTGGGCGCAGATGCGGCGTGGACGGAGGAATTGGGAGGAGGGGATAGAGTCCTCACAGGAAGCAGGGTGGGAAGAAGTGTAATACAGATAGCCCTAGTAGTCAGTGGGTTTGTAGTAGATGTCGGTCAGTAGTCTGTTACCTGCAATGGAGATGGTGAGGTCTAGAAACGGTAAGGCGATGTTGGAAAAGGTTCAGGTGAATTTGAGTGCTGGATGGAAGTTAATGGTGAAATAGATGAAGTCAGTGAGTTCTGCATGGGTGCAGGAGGTATCACCATTGCAGTCGCCAATGTAGCGGAGATAGAGTTCGGGGATAGGGCCACAGTGTGCCTCGAACAAGGATTGTTTGACTTAACCTACAAAGAGGCAGGCATAGCTGGGGCCCATGCGCGTGCCCATAGCCACACCTTGGATTTGGAGGAAATGGGAGGAGTCAAAGGAAAAGTTGTTGATGGTAAGGACCATCTCCGCTGGGCGGAGGAGAGCATCAGTAGACGGGGATTGGTTGGTTCTGCGGTCGAGAAAAAAACGGAGGGCTTTAAGACCTTCCTGATGGGGGGTGGAGGTGTAGAGTGACTGGACATGGATAGAGAACTGGTTGGCAGACAGGAAGCAAAGAGTAGGAATTAATGGGTCTTTTTCAGAATGGCAGGCAGTGACTAGTGGGGTGCTGCAAGGCTCGGTGCTGAGACCCCAATTATTTACAATATATATTAACGATTTAGACAAGGGAATTAAATGTGACATCTCCAAGTGTGCGGATGAAACAAAGTTGGGTGGCAGTGTGGGCTGCGAGGAGGATGCTAAGAGGCTGCAAGGTGACTTGCATAGGTTGGGTGAGTGGGCAGATGCATGGCAGATTCAGTATAAAGTGGATAAATGTGAGGTTATCCACTTTGGTGGCAAGAACAGGAAGGCACATTATTATCTGAATGGTGTCAGATTGGGAAAAGGGGTGCAGTGAGACCTGGGTGTGCTTGTACATCAGTTGCTGAAAGTAAGCATGCAGGTACAGCAGGCAGTGAAGAAAGCTAATGGCATGTTGGCCTTCATTGCGAGAGGATTTGACTTTAGAAGCAAGGAGGTTCTACTGCAGTTGTTCAGGGCCCTGGTGAGACCACACCCTGGAGTATTGTGTGCAGTTTTGATCTCCTAATTTGAGGAAAGATATTATTGCTATTGAGGGAGTGCAGTGTAGGTTCACCATGTTATTTCCCGGGATGGTGGGACTGACATATGAAAGAATGGGTTGACTGGGCTTGTATTCACTGGAATTTAGAAGGATGAGAGGACACCTTTTAGAAACATATAAAATTCTTAAAGGATTAAACAGGCTAGATGCAGGAAAAATGTTCCCGATGTTGGGGAGTCCAGAACCAGGGGTCACAGTTTAAGAATAAGGGGTACGCCATTTAGGACTGAGATGAGGATTTTTTTTTTCACCCAGAGTTGTGAATCTATGGTATTCTCTGCCACAGCAGACAGTGGAGGCCAATGCATTGAATGTTTTCAAGAGAGACTTATGCCCCTGTCCCACTTAGGAAACCTAAAAGGAAACCTCTGGAGACTTTGTGCCCCACCCAAGGTTTCCGTGCGGTTCCAGGAGGTTTTTGTCAGTCTCCCTACCTGCTTCCACTACCTGCAACCTCTGGCAACCACCTGCAACCTCCGGGAACCGCACAGAAACCTTGAGTGGGGCACAAAGTCTCCAGAGGTTTCCGTTCAGGTTTCCTAAGTGGGACAGGGGCATAAGATTTAGCTTTTAGGGCTAAAGGAATCAAGGGATTTTCCCTTGCCTCTCCAGTCACTCCTCAACTAAAATGCTCCATCCTAGGTAATATCCTGGCAAATCGTCTCTGCGTCCTCTCCACACTATCAGATCTTTTCTGTAATATGGTGATTAGAAATTCATGCAGCACTACAGCTGAACTCTGAACAATGTTTTATAAAGTTATAACCTTTCTGCTCTTGATTTCAATGCCATAACTCTTGAAAGCCAGCATCCGATATGCCTTTTAAACATGTCACTTTTGCTGACACCTTCAATGATCTTGGACTTATACACCTGGGACTTTACCATTTATAGTATATGTCCCATCTTCATTCGTACTCCTAAAATACTTCACCTGACCTTTATCAGGATGAAACACTGTCTGCCATTTCACCATTGCATCAGTGTCACCCAGTAGCCTAAGACTAACCTCCACTATCTCCAACTCCACTATCTTGGTGTCATCTGTGAATTTACTGATCTTGTCAGCTATTCAGGTCATTCATGTATATTACGAACATGATGGTCCCAGCATCAACCTGTGGAACACCACTAATCACAGGAATCTAATCACCCTATACCCTCGCCCTCTGTCTCCTTTTGCCAAGTCAGTTTGGCTCAGAAGATGCCAGGTTGAGAAGTGGGATAAAGATCATAGCAGTGCATAGTTCATTTTTTCAAGATTTGACTTTAAATTGCAGAATATTTTCCCTGAAAGTCATCAGTGGGGAAGTTATTTTTACGATAAGCATCATTACGATACACTATTTGATTTTACAAACAAACTTGAATTTACATAACATTATTATTACAGATAGTAGAAATAGTACAGTGTAAATCACTTGGATGTGACAATAATGTACAAAGGAAAACGAATGGATGTCTTCATTAGAACTCCAATTGTCACAACTATGAATTGATGTGATGGAACTAATCAATTAGCGCCAGTCCACTGCTCTTTTGTTTTGGTCTACAGATTCTTTGTAGAATACAATAAATTGAAATGGAATGTTTCTTGTTGTTGAGCGATGCAGCATCAGGACAGAAATATATATATATAATATATTATAATTGAAAATATAGGATTTAGGCAAGGATATTTTGTTCATCATTGCACTTGGAGCAGGATCTTTATTATCCTTGAATAATAACTGAAATGGTTGTATCTTTCAGAGTACTGCAGAGCTGTCACGATGATGCATCTAAGTTTATCTTTCTTCTTGCTAAGCCAGGCTGTAACTACCTAGAACAGGAAGACTTCATCCCACTACTACAGGTCTGCACCTTCCATCTTTGGAATATTTAAAATGCAATACTCCATTTCACAAAGTCAAATCCTTAACTATTTTCTGAGTTGGGTGAGCCGTTCCTTTAATTTGGTTTATTGAGTTTAGAAACAAGTACTTGGAATGGCAGCCTGCAGCCTGCAGAGTAAAAGCAGAGTGAAACCACAGATCGGATTGTTAATTATGTGCAGCATGGGTGGAGTGGAAAGTTAGAAATAGTAGGTGTTTAACTTACTATGTTGGAATCGTTGCCATTCATTCTAGGGAAAGTTTCCTAATATATATACCGTGTAAGTGATATCAAAGGAACTGAGCCACATTAAAACTTAAGCAAGTGTATTTCAATATAAACAAATGTAACCTCATCCATTTCAGTCTTAAAGCAACAGTGCAACTTTTTAATATTGAAAAAACAGAAACTAGTGTGGATATCCAGAGAAACTTGGAAATTAACTTGTACGAATCTTAGAATCGTTATCGAAGACCATTGAAAAAGAACAATCAAACAACCTAACACTGCTAAAGTTTATATTTGGAGAGCCAAAATACAAAGGATCATAATTATTGCAAAGTGCTAAGCCACCACGTCAGAAGTATTCTTTTCAGTTCTAGGTACTGTACTTTAGAAATATTTCATTAGTCTAGAAGGGAGCAAAATTTATTAGAATGACATGGGTGTTGTTCACAAACAATGGTTGTATTCCCTGAATTCAGAAAATTACTGTGTGTCTGGAGATTACTGGTTGGGAAAATATAGCATTAATAGATGTAGTTAAAAAAGTTATAGAGCCAGCCTATCGGGACTGAAGTTAGGAAACATTTCAAAGCTTGGTCATATTTTGAGACCCTTTAAATGGTCATTAATGCTAGATCAAATGTCGCTCCTCATCTTACCATTGCTGGATGAGACTTTATGAAAGTTATTAAGAGGTTATGAAATTAGATCACAGGTTCAGCCACGGTCTCATTGGATGTTAGAACAAGCTCAAATAAATGAATGCTCAACTACTATCTCCCCAGATTTGTTAGTGATGTGTTAATTATTCAAATTCCACATAATGCATTAATTGTGAGTAAATAATTAGTGGATTTGGGCATTCTGAAATAACATCAGTTAACATTGGTAAACTCAGCTAACCGCATTAATGAAGAGACAAACCATTTTGATTACGGGGCAATGACTTTCCACTATAAGTAATTCACATTAATACTCATCAATGTTAAACCTTAACATTGTTTTCTGCCTGACCTCAGTATCTGGAAACAAAAAATAAATTAACTGTATCCCAAACATTTAAGTTGTTGGTACTATTGCAGAAAGATCTTCATATGTTATTGTGTTAAGTTTATGGAAACCTGAAGATACAATGTGGAAACAGGCCCATCACCCCACCTTGCCCACACTGACCAACCTATCCCATCTACACTAGCCCCACCTGCGTTTGGCCCATATCCCGCTAAACCTATCCTATCCATGTACCTGTCTAAATGTTTAAATGATCTCATGATAGTTTTCTCTGTTTCGCATGTGAAACTGTTTTGGGAAGAGATTCCACAGTATCTGCACTATTTATAGGAGCATTGAAGGGACCATCAAAGACTAGGCTCCATCTGGCTTGCCTTCAGTCTTCTGTTTGTTGCATGGTACAAAGTAATGATGTTATTGACTATTCATGGTAATCACACCATATCAATTAGTCTACAACATTGAGGAAAACGTCAGTAGTGGAAAATGTTAGAATCTTGGGTTCAAATTCTGGGAATCATAGGTCCAGATTCTAATGCTCCAAACTGCTGGATAGACATAATTAATTTAGGGACAGAGTTTTTTCGTATTCTACTTCTGTTATTGGCTGGGGTAATATTTCATAAGAAAGGCACGGAAGTCATTTCTTCTCCTTATCTTCATAGTTTTCAGATCCATTCTGTTTAACTTTTTCCTTTATGCAGCTTACAATACAAACTGTTTCTCTGTAAAACCTCTTGGATCATAATCGCCCACATAATTATACATGTATACAAATAAACCGTAGCTATCAACCAGCGTTGGCAAGTGAGGTTCAGAAAATAACTACTCCCTTCAGGCAGTCATGGTTCTTGGATAGTTGGATGTAGACCAGCCCTGTGAATTAGAAAACAGACACAACAAAACACATAAACTTTAACACAGGCGCGAAAGTTCTTTGATGTATCTTTCTGTGTAAAATTAAAAGTTCTCTGCCCCCACACATATTAAATGCTCAATACTGAACCACAGTTAACCTTGTGACTGCTAACCACAATTGGGGATCTACAGAATACACTTCCAAACTTTCAATAGTAAAACTAATTAGTTAAAAGCAAGGTTGGCAGGATAAGAGAATCTTGGCTGGTGAAGGATATTGAGGCTCTGGTCAGGATACAGAAGCTTTATGTCAGATGTAGACGTATATCAAGTATCAACTGGGATAAAGTGAATCTCTTGAGTAAGAGGGATGTGGGAATACACTTCAGAAGGAAATTAGGAAGGCAAAAAGGGGACATGAGATATCTTGGCAGATAAGGTAAAGGAGAATTCCAAGAAACTAAGTATATTAAGAGTAACTAGGGAGTGAATAAACTTCCTTAAGGACCAGTATGGTCATCTATGTGTGGAACCACAGAAGATGAGCGAGGTCTTAAATAAATGAATATTTCTCATCAGTATTGATTGTGGAGAAGGTCAGGGAAGGTAGGGGATTCAGAAAGGAGAACAGTGATGTTCTGAAACATATTAACATTACTGTGTGCGAGGGTCATGAAGGTGGGTAAATCCATGAGGTGTGACCAAGTGCATCCTTGGACGTTATGGGAAGCAGAGGAAGGCATTGCAATGGCCTGGCAGAGATTTTTGTATCTTCCTCAGCCTTGAGTGATGAGCTACCAGAAGACAGGAAAATGGCTAATGCTTACCTTTGCTTAAGAAGGGTTTGAATATGCTGCATGAATGTAGCATGAGATGAATGTCACACAATCACGCAGAATAACATTTCTGATCAAAAGTACTGGAGTAACTCAGCAGGTCAGGGAGCATCTCTGGGGAATATGAATAAGTGATGCTTCAGTTTGGGACCCTTCTTCAGACAACATCATGTGGAATGACTCCCCTAATGTCTCTCCTGGGTTCTACTGCTCCTCCCCTCCAACAGGGAACCTCAGTATTAACATCACTGGGTCCTGCCACCCTTCCTCCTATAAGTTTTCATGCTGCTCTTAAAATTAGATTTTTATTTCTGAAATTCTCAACACTTGGTTACACAAATAAGAAGGGCTTCTACGCAATATAAAAATGTTGCAAGTTCTTGGCATCCCTTGGGCTGCCAGAGCATTATCTACTTTCCTAGGAATAATCCCACATTTCCAATCAGGGTCAGTTAATGTCCCAGTTATCACTCACTGGCTCCAATATTCATTACTGATCTAAGTAGAGGTCATTGTTCATTTGTACAGCAGATGGTGCTATTGTAGGAATCTAGATCTTCACAATGAAACTGTTACATGTAAAATTATACCATCTATTGGCACAAATGCAAATTTTAGGCTCTACTATATACTACGGTAATATCTTTTGAGAGTGGGAGGGCGCAACAAATCTATCATTAAGTACAGCTAAGGAATGCACCAACATTTTAATTGTACTTATCCATAAGAAGATTCAACATATTTTTAATTACAGTTATTTTTAATTACAGAAGTTGGAAATTAGGCTATAATGCGATCATTTTCTGATCCAGTAGGAGAACCACTGGATTGGTAGCTAGAACAGGCTTTTGCACCAAACAACCCTCTTGTTCCTTGATGTTTTGGGTGAGGCAAATTACAATACTATTGTGGATATCCAAGAGCATTTCCAATGCCTCTGGGCCATATAATCCATATTGAAGGATGGTGTTAAGAACAATTCTTCCTGATAATTCCTGACTATATCTAATGGTACCATCACGCATCTCCAGTACCCAAGAAGCATTTGTGAATGAGTTGTGACCCATAATCCAAAAGAGTCTTAACTTATTTTTCATCACTTTAAAAAAAAAATCATGTTGATTTTTTAGTTATGAATCCTATTAAAGCATGCAGCATGTTTAAAGTTTAGCCCTGTGTTTGTTTCACTGGCTATTTAAATTAAAAACAGCTGCTAGAAGATCCTACAAGTAGCAGCACCCCTCCACATAAGAGGTAAATGTGTACAAAAAAATGCCCACTCCCTTTCATACAAAGGAAAGCACAATAATTGGTGATTATTCTGATTTTTAAAAATAGCGCTCATTTTGATAGTTTGCATTTCATATACTGGATATTTTGTCCGCTAAGTGTAAGTTTTATAGTATTGCGAGGGTGCCATTTGTAGAGCTCGATATTCTCTGTATATTCTTGTTTGTTCTTAATTTATCCAGCAATAACTGTTTATGTGAATATCACCTCAGTTTGACAGAGATATGACAGAATAGCTTTTAAATTACTGCTGCATTGCATAGAAACCTGGACCAGTACTCCAGGTGGAGTCTGAAGAACTGAAACCTCACCTATTCCTTTTTCCAGAGATGCTGCCTGACCCACTGAGTTACTCCAGCGTTTTGTGTCTATCACCAGTACTCCACAATTTAACCAACTGGAATTTTTCTTTTTAAAGATGCAGTGACCAAAGAAATTACAACCAAATTATTGGGGGAAAAAACTCATCTGGTTTAGAGATCCGTTCGGGCACAACATTTTGTAGATAGGCCATTCTGTCGCCCTAATCTGAATTGACCTGGTCTTGTGAGTCAGGATCGCGATTCCAAAAAAAAATCAAGGTGTGTTAATTCCAAGACCTGAAAATGATTTACTAGGAAGCAGGTTAACAGGGTGAGCTATAAGTACTCTTCTTCTCCCACTTTAGTGATATGGAGACGAGGCCTGGGCCTAAGCTTCCGCCACCTCCCGCACGTTCCTCCCTTAACTCTGTATTCAGTACCACTTATGTGTAGTCTTATCATATGATTGTCAACCCCTTTCTAAATGAATTTGTCACTTACCTTACTCCTCATATTATTCAATATGCTAACAGATTTTATTTCTCCACTGTTCCACTGAAAAATGCAATCTGAGCACACAGGGTTGTGACGTTTGTTGATGCCCAACACAGCCCTCATGTGATGTTGAATCCTGTCAGACATGGGTGGGAAGCAAAGTCTCTGATCGTGTACAGTTACATCCATCTGCTACCCATAACCAATCTGGCCAAAATGACACCAGACGCAATGACGTGGCAGATTTTCAATTGCCCTCTGAAATGACCAAGCAAGCCACTTAGTTCAAGGCCAATCATGGATATCGTCATCACATCCTGCAACAAATATATAATGCCAACCAACCACTTATAATGACAACCACTTTCTTGAACACCTAAAAAGTTGATACCACTGATAAGTTAAAGCTAATGTTTTACTCATTTATTATTATTTCTCGTATATCTCTCCAATTGGCCCTGATTAAGTTTACAACATTATTGAAGAGATCCACGTGTTGAAAATTAGTGAGTCTGAAGAAGGGTCCCGACCCGAAACGTTACTTATCCATGTACTCCAGAGATGTTGCCTGACCTGCTGAGTTACTTCAGCATTTTGTGTCTTCCTGCTCATTATTTATTTTTAAATCGCCTTTCAACTTTAAATGGAGTCGCTATTTCTGAGAGCATTTGTGTCTATCTTTAGACATTTGGCATTTTGCAGTGACAGCATCATAATAAAGATAGACACAAAATGCTGGAGTAACTCAGCAGGCCATGCAGCATCCCTGGAGAGAAGGAGTCGGTGACGTTTCGGGTCGAGCCCCTTCCTCATATTAAATATAGCTATAAAAAAAAATTGGTATGCATGTTAGGAAAGCCATTTAATAGCTCTCATCCTAGTACACAAATTGATTCAAACTCTCGTGTCTCTGGAGGAACAACATACCGCTGGGACCCAAATTAAATGTAATGTCCAAAATGGTACGTTTACACAGGGGAATCTAGAGATCGCTAGGAGCCAAACGCTAGTGATTAGTATGCCAACCACAGCAGGAGTTCATCTGAAAAACAAATTAGGCAAAAAAATATAGTAACATTATAGCCTTCAGCTATAATTGGCTTGTGAGTGATTTGAAGTTATTTCTACAAGATAATTAATGTAATTTAAAATCATCAAAATGACTAGGAAATCTTTTCTTCAACTGACAAAATAGTTAACAGTCAACTGTCCTACAGTTGAGCTCGGGTAAGTGCAATCTTGAGTATTTGTGAGACATCATTTGACCTGCAAAGCAAATGAACTATGAAGTTACTCCCTGGAGCTTGTTGCAGGAGATATCCCTGTTGGCTCCACACACCGAAGCTGTTCTTCCAGAAAGCTCCCAGTGAAACACCATCAAGATTATTTTGTTACAGTAATCTTGCAGAGATTGGATTTTTTGATCAAAATGATTTTTATGCTTCAAAAAGTCCTTTCCTGCGACTTTTCATTTTATTAATAAAAAAGTTGATCAAGAGGAAACGGCATCTGACACAAACACCTGAGTTGAGCCCACACACAAGATTATCAACAAATTAGTGTCAAACAGTTTGGAGGAAGAAAGTAAATGCAAAAAGCTGCCCTTCTAGGACCTGACATCAAACCTGGACCGACAAAACATGAGGCTTTGAAGTGATGCCACCCATGATAATCCGAGTTAGGTGCTGGAATATTGCTAGTGATCATGCTTAACTAATGGGTGGTACATGGAGAGTGTAAACCTGAAGAAGGCAGCAGATTAAAAACAAACGCATGCACACACACCACTGACAAGATCATAGTCGTGAATAATCTTATCATCATCATTGTTTACATCCCCCCACTGGCCTTCACATGACATCAGTTTAGCAGTGTTAAATTCAAAATCGAGGCTGAAATCTGAAATAAAAAGTGATAATGCTGGAAATAGTCAGCAAAACAGACAGCAAAAGTGGAGAGCGAGAGAGAAAGTTAACTATTGAAGTTAGTGAAGGGACCATTCCTGATGACATCTGAATGAACGCTTACTTATATGAAACATTAATGCTGTCTCTCTCTGCACTGAGTATATCCAGTATTTTCTGTTTCTATTTAGTAATTAGCAATCTAGAGACCTGGAGTAAAGTTCCATAGTCATAAGTACAAGTTCTGATCACCCCATTGCAAGAAGGATTTGGAGGCTTTGGAAAGGGAGGCAGAGGAATTTTACCAGAATGTTGCCTGGATTAGGGGATATTAGCTACAGGGACTTGGATTGTTTCATCTGGAGTGCTGGAGGTTGCGGGGAGACCTGATAGAAGTATATAAAATTATGAGGCATAGATAGGATAGACGGTCAGATCCTTTTTTCCAGGATGGAAAATTCAAATGTTAGAGGACACAGCTTTAAGGTGAGGGGCATCAAAATGTAAAGATGTGCGGGGCGACTGTTTTTTACCAAGGGCACTGAGGTACATATGTTAGTGGCACTTGAGGCTTTTGGAAAAGCAAATGGATATGGAGGGATGTGCTCAGGTAGATAAGAGATGGTCTTGGCCTCATGTTTGGCACAGACACTATGGGTTGAAGGGCCTGTGCTTTTGCTGGACTGTTCTATGTTCAAAGTATTAATTCCAGCTGAGGATTTTAAATTCCATGAGACAATCAGGAATTTGTTTAAAAATGTGTAGGAAGAAACTGCAGATGCTGGTTTAAACTGATAATAGACACAAAAAGCTGGAGTAACTCAGCGGGACAGGCAGCATCGCCGGAGAGAATGAATGGTTGACGTTTCTCGAGACGAAACATCACCCATTCCTTCTCTCCAGAGATGCTGCCTGTCCCGCTGAGTTACTCCAGTTTTTTGTGTCTATATTTGTTTAAAAATAACTTGTATTAACAATGTTAAGCATTAAACATGAGATTGCAATAAACACCCGTCTAATTGACTGATGTCTTTCAGAGAATGATCTCTGGAAATCCGCTGTCCTCAGTTGATTTGGCCTATGCTCGATTCCAGGCCCAGAGCATGCAGTTGTTGAATGCCTCGGAAATGGACTAGCACCCCATTTGCTGTGGACTGATGTCTACTTCTGCTTAGACACTTTCGGGGAATTTGGCATGGGTATTTAGTGCTGTCCTTGCCAGCAATGTTCTCCTCCCATGAGAGGAATAAAATAATTGTTATAGGGCTTCTTCGATTTATCAGAAATTAGCTTAGGAATTGCAATTAACCTAGAAATTCATTAATTCCTCGAGCATTTAATGAGATTATGCAAATAATTTAATACCTTGAACACAATTAAATACATACAAACCTATCACCTTTTCCTTGCGAAATTAAATTCTATAATTTTGGTTCATAAGAATCTCTTATCATTTGTAAATAAACATACTGTAAATTATTTAAATAGGATTATCCTTGATCAGAATCTCATTCCTAATGTTTCTGCAATTACCTTGCATGGTGTTAAGCCTTGCGTTATGTATTGCAAACTGAAGCTGTGCCCCGATAACATCAGCGTTTATAAATGACTATATTTAAAATAACGCAGCAACTGAGTTAGTCACGAGAATTTGCCCAAGGGAAGTTTGTCCTATTTGTAACTGAAGAACAATGACCAACTTATTTCCAGTGGTAAAAAAATACCAGCATTATGTAGTCTAAATATTGCAAGCACTAACATTGCATAACCATTGCAAAAGTTTGAAGTGCTGGGCTTGAGATGTAGTGTGGGCATGCTGGTGTCAGCATTGAAGAGGCCTGATAGGTAAATGGAGAGAGCCAGTAATCTTTATCTTCCCCAGTTATACTAGCAAAAGAGTCTGGTTATTAATATAACCAAAATTGCTGTCCGACCAGGTTTTATGTACTGTGCTCAAAACATCTACAAGGAATCTTTATAATACTGGCTGTAATCTTAAAAGCTTGTGCTGCAGCACCGGAAAGCTAATGTACAACGGCCTGTTCGTTAATTGTGCAATAAGAAAGAAATTGCCGTATCATAAACAATACATTGCTCATGTGGGTTTACGATGTGGACGAGTTACTTCAACTTTCATTAACATCCAAGGCTTCAGCACTACTGAAATGCAATGCCATTTTCTTTATTCCACATGAGAGAACTTTGATGTAGTTCTCTACCTACTGACACCAGGCAGGCCAACCAGAAGCCTTGCCTGTGGGAAAACCAATGTCCGATCTATAAACTAATGTTACATTTATAATTGGGTTTGTGAAGACAATATTTAAGTTGAAGTCAAGACATTCTGACGATGAGAATGTTGCATTTCAAAGAATTCCAGAGATCACTCAGTCATTGTTGAAGACTGAGATTGATATGTTTTTGAAAACCAGGGGAATTTAGGAAAATGGGTAAGAATAAAGATACAATCTAATAAGGAAATAGAATGAACGGACATGTTGCCTGCTCCTGTTTCTTACACTTGCTTGCATTTCGTATGTTCCAGTTTGGCAATAAAACCTCAAAGTCATTTTACTACTTGTAATGAACTTTGCAGAAGTGTAAAGAAACATTGTCACTTTCTCAGCAAAGGAAATATTATCCTCTTTCACAGCTTGAATGTGAGATTAGCCCTGTTTAAGGTGCTTTTAAGCCTATCCTTTGTTAGGAATGTTCAATAACTACATGTCAGAGCCAACTTAGGTCATTCGGGAATGAAATGAAACTGCATTTTATCACTGAAGGCAATTGAAATCTGGGATTCGCCATGTGGAAATCTGCAGATTTGGGAGTAATCAGAACTCTTAAGATTGAGAAAAGTATTTTGTTAGGTGAGATAACCAAGGAAATGAAAAAAAGTCATGTAAAATGATGTGTAGGAAGGAACTGCAGATTTAAACCGAAGATAGACACAAAAAGCTGGAGTAACTCAGCGGGTCAGGCAGCATCCTTTTGGAAGGATCCTTTTCTCCAGGGATGCTGCCTGGCCCTACATGTAAAATGATGTTGAATTGCAGAAGAGCCTTGATATAACCCAATGGCAGAGCGAGCTTGAGGGGCGACGGTCAACAACTATTGCTAATGCTAATGCCCCTGAGCCATAAAGCCTTGGTACATGGTCTTTATCTACATTATGTATTGACGAGTTGTGTTAATTTTGCCAGGTAGAATGATCCAGATTCAAAGACTAATTATATTTTTAAATGTCTCCCCCAGGATATTGTGGATACTCATCCGGGGCTCACGTTTTTGAAGGATGCACCAGAATTCCATTCACGATACATTACCACGGTAATATCAGGTTGGAAATGCTGCACTTGCAAATCACGGGTTTCACAATGGGTGTCCCAAAGGAAGTCCCTGAGGAAATTCCTCCGGGAATCTGAAGTTCCTGAGGGAATGTCGGGGGGGAATCTGGAATCCCCAAGGTCACTGGACACCTCACTCTGATGAATGTTTACTGTTTATGATTTTTTTTTAAATTACCATCTGTCAAGTATCAATAATTTTCTCCAGTGACAACACGTCATCTCCCTCAACTTCTTCATCTCCCTCAACTTTGGCTATTGGACATTGTTCCCAAAGTGTGTGGTGACATTTGCAAAGGGTTATTCCATACAGAGAGGTTTAAGAACTAATATATTAGAATCTACCTTCTGAAACAATTAGTATTGTGATATTCCTGCATTCTGAAGTGTCATTATATTGCTGCCACTTCAAAATACCACTGGCAACTGGTGGTCTGGCACCTCCTTTAATCGTGTCAAAATTACGAGAGCGTACGTACTTGAAAATGTAGCTAGAGAAAAATGAAAAAATGAAACCATATAAAGTTCCTCATCTCACCTGTTGTGCTGCAGATACATTTTATTATTGCCATGACCAAAACAAATTTACCATTGGGAAAGGACCCATTCTGGATATCCCATGATCTGATAATCTCTTCTATTTGTGGTCTCCATTGTGGTCAAAACCGCTGCTTTATCCACTTCTTCTTCTCCCTCAACTGCTGTGCATGTTTCTCAGCAGCTAATGTCCAGAAATGAAATCCCCTTCAGTGATTGGAGAAGGAAAGGATTTTGAGATCCTGGTGTAAGAAAAATAGTCCGGTTTGTGTGATTACCTCACAAAAAAAAAGCAAAGGGTTAACAACAGCAGCCACTTCTGTGTGCATGAGTAAGTGCGAAGGATTTCAAAGTCCTCATGTCATGGAAAGAGTGAGTGCTGAAAGGTAACCTCTATCATAGGACTCTCCATATTAGGTTGGTAGCTTGTCATTGGTTTTCTTGATGCGTGAATAATGTTAATCCTTTGGTTTATTAACAAGGCATAGTGAAGTGATTTAAAATAGAATGCTAATTTCTCCTTGGCGATTAGACACATTGACTGATCACCAAGGAGATTGAGGTTGGCAAGACCCTACAGTCATTGTTATTGGATGGCTGTCTAAACTGTAGCATGGAACTGCTGTCTGTTTGCCCTTCTCTCCTGGGAATCAGCGCAGTTTGATTTCTGCAGGGCTCTACCGTTGAGGGTTATTTATGGTTTGTTTATTTTCTTTCACCGTAGGTTATACAAAGAATATTCTACACAGTCAACAGATCCTGGTCTGGCAAGATAACACTGACGGAACTGAGGAAGAGCAACTTCCTGCAAGTACGTAAAGGTCCAGATTTTTTACAATTTGTCAGACAGAGCAGTATGTTATCAGCAACACGCCTGAGAACTTAAAATCATAATTAAAAAATGGGCAAGTCTGCTTATATTGTCACGGCAGTTCTTCCATTTTGGGCAGCACATTGGTGCAGCTGTAGAGTTGCTGCCTTAACGCGGTTGCAGCGCCAGAGAACCCGGTTCGATCCCGACTACGGGTGCTCTCTGTCTGGAGTTTGTACGTTCTTCCCATGACTGGGTGGGTTTTCTCCAAGATCTTCAGTTTCCTTCCACACTCAAAAGACTTACAGGTTTGTAGGTTAATTGGCTTGGTATATATATAAATTGTCCCTAGTGTGTGTAGGATAGTGTTAATGTGCAGGGATCACTGGTCGGCACGGACTCGGTGAGCCGACGAGCCTGTTTCCGCGCTGTATCCCTAAAACCTAAAAACTAAAACACTGGATACCTCCAACAAGCTTAGCAAGTTGTAGAAGCACGGAACTGCAGATGCTGGTTCACACAAGAGGATATAATTGCTGGAGTAACTCAACAAATCAGGCAACATCTCTGGGGAACATGGACAAGGGACATTTCTGGTTAAGGACCCTTCTTCAAACTTAGCACATTGCTTAAATTCACCAAGAAGAGGCCGTTTACCATCTCAGCTGCCCAATTTGAACACTTGCATATCTACCTTCACAACAAGTGGGTAAATAAAGGAAAATATTCAGTACTTCGAATGGTAAACTCATTCAGGAACGTTTTATAGCATATCCAGGTTTGCTTTACTGTATCTCAGAGATAAATGATTCCTATAGCATATAGGCTGCTATGCACCATGTATCTAACATGTTCCTTTGATCTTTGGCACTTTTCATAAATAGGTAATGAGGATCTTTTTTTTGTTAATTTGCACAGCTGAAAATGTTATCTGGTATTGTGTTTATTCTAACAGATATCTTTGTTGTCTGTGTGAGAATTGAATTATCATTTGAAGATTTTGATGTTAACTAATAACTCAAATTTTATTTGAAAGCATGTTGGCCCAAGTTTTGTAGTTTTCCCTTTGACATATGCCTGTGTTCATTTAGATGTTAAATGATGTTGGCCCTAAAGTAGTTAGTAATGTGAGCAAAGTGGTAGGGGGAGCTAGACAGAGCAAGTAGGGCCAGGGTGGGCTGAACATCCAGCACTTTCTCACTGTGAGCGCATGGATTACACCTGGGTACTCTCATTTTCTCCCACATTCCCAAAATGTGCCAGTTGGGTGGGTTAATTGGTCAGTATAAATTACACCGTACACATGGGTGGTAGGAGAACAAGGTAGGAGTTGCTGGGCATGTGAGAGAATAGATTACCAACAAATAAGTAATGGCATGGATTGATTGGATTATCATTTGAAGGGCAGGCTGAATGATCTCCCTGGATCTAGTGGGTTGCATAGTTTTCAATGTTGTATGAAATAAAGGGTAATTGTAATTGGGAATAGCATTTACTTTCTGTAATTGGTATCTACATTTTAGGAGCATCAACGTCTCAATTATAAGCGGAGGCTGGCTTATAATCATGTCATTTTTAAAAGCTACAAACCAAAGGAAAAAAAGTTGTCCTGGACCGCATTATAGTTGTGGAGTGATTATCCAGCTAAACCCAACCAGATCTGCCTTGCCACTAACTTACTTACTTACTGTCTATTATTGCCTCCTGGCATGTAGGGCAACAATGGAGGTCCTCCACTCCTGTTGATTCCTTCAGTTACTGTTTCCGTACATATTTGCTTTCCGAGACAGGATTGTTAGCCCTGTGCTCAACCTCCAACCTGGAGGACCAGTGGATCGCTCTTCGTCTCACCTCTACCCTTCGACCTGTCCAGCATGGGAGACCCTAACAGGAGACGAATCTCCCGCTGGCTTAGCTCTAGGGGTCACTGAGACACACAAGTTCCCCGACCACGACAAGGTTGCAATCCAACCTTGCCACTAAGGGAGATGATATTTCGTCCAGTCCTGACCTCTACTCGGAACCACTGCATTATTCCCACCATCACGTTTGCCCGCTCTTGCATTTCTCTGGAGCTCTAGTACTTCCTGCCACAGCTGATCCATGAAGTAGAGCAGACCCTGAGGTCCTGCCCATAGACTGCCAATAGCCCTTCAACAAGTTGTTATTTTTACGACGGGAGACGCATAAAAAACAGCTCCAAGACATATAAAATAATTAAAGATAATTTAAAATGTTGTTAAAAAGATTAAAAATTATAACTGAAAGATGGAGAAAAGGTGAGAGTGTGAAGATGAATTAGAGTGGGCAACTTCAATTTCAGATCTAATATAAAAAGAGGAAGCTAAAAGTCTGGATTGAGGAAGGGAAACTGGACAGAAAAATAATTAAGAATGAAAGTGATGTAAACCTATCAATAAAAAACATTAATCTTAAGAGGAAATGAAGAAAATATCCAAGAATATTTGGCTGCACTTACCTTTACAAAGAAGCTGGATGATGCCATTCACGTGCCGTGCATCTGGCTTCATGGCTCAGCATGTTGGGATTGCACCCCACAGGTGGGCCCGGTGATGAAATGGAAGTCAGGGCATTGAACTCAAGCTCATCTCTGGCTTCCATGTACAAATGCTCAGGTGTGGACATCAGAGATTACTTGCCTCACAAAGAGCTTCTTGTTGGTGAATCTTTATCAGCAGAAGGTTGGGGCCTTTGTTACCATTTCCAGGCTTTTACTGATGAAACCCAGAGTGCAATGATGCAAGAGAATCAATTTATTACCACCAATGTTCCTGCTATTTAATAACATTTGCCTTTTGCCTTTAGACTCTCGCCCTCCTGGAGGAAGAGGATGACATCAACCAAATTACAGACTACTTCTCTTATGAGCATTTCTATGTTATTTACTGTAAATTCTGGGAACTTGACACTGACCATGACCTCTTTGTTGACCAGAAGGACTTGGCCAGACACAATGACCATGGTAAGTAATTCTGTAACTGGCATAGCAATGCGTCTTAAATGTTATCTAATAATATTTGTGTAACACTGGTTCAAGAAGTGTTGCATTCTCTATTTGATTGCCAATTTTGAAACTCATTTTTTCTTCTGGGTCTGGTGATAATGAGTCTTCCTCAATGAGTTTTCTTCTTTCTCTCCCTTTCCCTCTCTCCTCTCCCTCTCTCTTTAGCGTTTTCTCTTTCTTTTTTCCCCTCTCTCTTTCTGTCTCTCGCTTTCTCTCTCCTCTTTCTCTCTCACTCACACACAGACACTGCAACTGCTCATCAGAACTAGCACAAACAGTTTGTGTTCACCTCCTGACAGTGTGGGAGTAATCAAAACTTCTTCAATAGCATTTATTATATATTAAGCAGCATATTAGACAGTTATTAGTTGTAACATGTGGGGCTTTTGCTTTAAGTTTGAGTTACAGAAATAGTTACTCCAATTTTAACCCATGGCATGCTTGAGCCGGAAGAGATCAGCATCAATTTTCTCCGAACTCACTTTTACTGAGATGTTATACGTGAAGTGGATTATTTAAGTAGTCCAGGCTTCATACCCAGTCTGTACCTGGTATCAGATCCTTGAACAAAGGGGATTGAATGACTATCAATTCCTTCTCACCAGAGATGCTGCCTGTCCCGCTGAGTTCCTCCAGCATTTTGTGTCTATCTTTGAATGGATATCCAGCAGGCAGGATGGAGACTAATAGCGATTGCAGTCAGGAAAGGGGAATAGGAGGGTGTAGAAGGATGATTGGAATTTACCTTTGAGAGGCAGGGGGAGGGGGAGGGATTTTAAGGTTCATTTCTGATAACGCAAACTCACAAGGAAACTAAGAGTTGAAACTAAGAGTTGAAATAAGCTGGTCTTTGCAAGCCTAAAACCTTGATTTAGGGTTCCTTCCCTGTGGAGCAGCCTTCCCTGGCAAGCCCCACCCACATCTGCAATACAATCTTGGGAGACAGTTGGAACAAAATCAGGATGGTTCGGATCATTGTCTTAGATTCAATTTTTTGAATCACACTGTTATTGTTAGTGGTGAAGTTATATTAAGCACGGGTCCCTTGCACGATTAGCATACTTGGTCTGAGTGAAATGGGTTAATGGGCTAAATGGCCTTTGCTCTGTCTTATTTGTAAGTCTCAGGTAATATCATAGAACACAGAACAGGAACAGCACAGGAACAGGCCCTACAGCCCACAATATCTGCTGAACATGATGATAATTCAAACTGATCACTTTTGCCCACATGTGATTTATATTGCTCCATTCTCTGCATATCCTTGTGCCCATCTAAAAGCCTCTTCACAGCTTCTATTTTTCTACCACCACCCCTGACAGTATGTTCCAGCCACCCACCACTCTCTATGTACAACGACTTGCACATCCTTAAGGCTATGCCCTCCAAGAAAATCTTTGACATTTTCACCCTATGATAAAAAAGTGTATCGTATCTTTGCCCTGTCACGAGAATAGGTGTGTGAAAAGCAAGGCTACAGCTTGTTGCATTGGTAGAAAACGTCTTTATGTATTGAGCACCACATTCCAAAATGAGTAAAACAGAATAATAGCGAAGGAATAAAGGTCCTGTCCCACTTGGCTTTTTTTTTGGCGACTGCCGGCGTCATTGACTGATGTATCAGGGTCGCCGAAAGATTTTGAACATTTCAAAATCCAGTGGCGACAAAAAAAATGTTGCGACACTTGAAAAAACACCGCTCGTTAATACGTCATCACGCTGCGACTTTTTCGGTGACCTGATACGTCAGTCAATGATGCCGGCAGTCACCAAAAAAATTGCCAAGTTGGACAGGTCCTTAAGACAACATTTCCTCCACACTCACTTTGAATTGAATTCTCCTACAAGAGAAAAAAATGTCTGATCATTCAACCCCAGTAAATGGCTTTATAGGTGTCAAATCAATTGACTGTGCATTGTCCTCTGCCTCCCAAATTTCAATTAATGCAACTGACTGCACATGAATTAGTAGGCAACTGTTCTTGGAAGGCAAAATACAAACACATATCCAAAATATTTTAATAAAGGAGCATAAAATACATTAAAGACAGAACATTGTGCATGGAAAATGCTAACAGAATAATTTAAGCAAAAATTATTTTTCACTAGTTATTCTTTCCCTGTTTTAATGCGTTCTAATTTTAACTAGTAATTTTAACATGGAGAAATCGGTGATAACGACTCTGAATCTCATTGATTTTGACTGCACAGGATGCCTCGCATGAATCCTCAAGTTTAATCTTTACGAAGCAGCATCACTGCTGACATTTTGAACTCACTTCATTTTGGCTTTCATCAAAGCTCTCTGCTAAATCTCTGAGGAAATACTGCGAGTGCTGGCCTTAATTCTCTTTATATTTCTTCTGCTTTATATGCTATACGGTAAAACCTGATTAGACCTGACAGATTAAACGGTGTCTTTCTGGTTTTTTTCCAGAATCCCTGCTGATGGACTGCTCTTGCATAATCATTCTAGCCATTATATTTGACTCTGAAAGATTCCCAGAAAACAGAAAACCTTTGTAAATAATAAAACCTCTTAACCGATCACATATCAGTATCATGGATCAGTTGGGAAAAAATTGCAAGCCATGGCCAATGCTTAAAATGTTTGCAGAAAGCCTTGGTAGAATGCTTTGATTAAAGTCAAGAAGTGAGTCCAATATGTCAGCCTTAATGCTCTGCTAGAAAGATTAATTGTGAGGATTTATTTGAGACAGCTCTTGCCGTCAAAATTAATTAGATCCAGTCTTTATCAGTGATTCCTTGATTAAATGCTACTTGTTAAATTTTAAATGCATTAAAACGAGGGACAGAGCAATCACCAGTGTCCTTTTTACTTGCATAAAGACAAGACGTATAAGAGGAATTCAGGTTGTTTTCTCCTCCAGAGTTCCAGCATTGACCACGACAGGGTTTCCTGCTTTAACAGCGGCTGTGATGATCAGAAGTTGCTTCAGCAGCAGCTCCCTCCTTGTTCAAAGTCTCAATATTAACCCCATTGCTACCTGCAGCATCATTTTCAACCCAAGAATTATTGCTATTTTTCTTGTTCTCCACAGCTATCTCTAATAGAATTATTGAACGAATATTCTCCGGTGCAGTTACAAGGTGAGTATAACACCTTCATTTTTGCGTAATTAATTATATTTTTTTACATTGAACTAATTCAAAATTGGGGATGTCATTTTGGAATTGCATTGTGTTTTTTGAGCAGTTGATTGATAAAGATATGTGACTGGAATGGAGGAAGCAGAGAGGGACTCTGATATAGATAGAGTAGATGGTAAGATACTTTGCCTCATGTCAAAGACTCAAAGCAATAAGTTTAAGGTGGGAAGTAAGAGTTTAAAGGGGGTCAGAGAATTAATATTTGTCTTCCAGAGGTGGATTGCAGGTGAGCTCGCCAATAAAAGTAGCAATGAGCTTTATCTGCCCTCGGTTATGGGTGTGGGTTGGAGATTTTACTTTTTTTTTTAAAGAACATTTTGCATTTGTCTTTTTGAAAAGAGATTTAGGAAGATTTAGTTTAGAATTGGTAAATACAACACCTCTGTCTTTGATTTTCAGGGGAAACTGTGTGCAGCGGGATGGACGAATGAGCTATGCTGATTTTGTATGGTTTCTCCTTTCAGAAGAAGATAAGAAGAATTCCACAAGGTAGTTTTTATAACAAGGTTGTGAATGAACATTTCCAACTCTTGGTATTTACATTTCTGTGTTTATTATTCATTCCTACAATATGGACATTGTCAAGTTCAACATTTATTGCCCATCCTTATTTAACTTTAAGAAGGTGGCAGTGAATAGACCTGTTTCTGCAGCATCATCTGGAAGAGACATCAAGGCAATTTTGACGAGTTAAAATAGTGGACAAATACATGCCAGATGCAATATGACGTGGATAAATGAGAAACAACCCACTTTGGTAAGAAACAGATAGTAAGAGCATTATTTAGATGGTGACAGGTTGGGAAATATTCAGTCAAAGGATGTTTTATACCCCAATTGCTAAAAATTAAGTTGAAGGCAAAGCAGGCAGATAAAAAGGCAGATGGATGTTGACCCTCATTGCAAAAGATCTTGAGTACAGGAGCAAGGATTTTATATAGGACCTTGGTGATGTTTGCAGTATTGTGTATGGTTTTGGTTTCCTTACCTGAGAATGGAAATAATCATAGAGATAGTGTAATGAAGAACCGCCAGGCTGAATGGTGGAATGGTTTTACGAGAAGCAGTTGGGTTAACAAGGCCTGGATTCAGAAAAGTTTAGAAGAATGTGAGGCAGTCTCATAGGCATGTGAAAAACATTTGAAAGGACTGGACAGGCATGGTACTCTGCGGATGTTTTCTTAGCTGGATAGTCTAGAATCTTGGATCATAGTCTTTAGAATATGAGGTAAAGAACAGATGACCCCTCCGTTACAACAGTTCAGGTAATGGAAATTCACCCTTGTTGAATTCACAAATCACTAATACCAACCACCTGGGATACGGAATATAAATGTGCTCTTCTGAAATTTCTGGGTGGCACAGTGTACGTTCTCCCTGTGGCTGCGTGGGTTTTCTCCGGGTGCTCCGGTTTCCTCCCACATTCCAAAGACTTGACAGGTTTGTAAGTTAGTGTGTAGGATGTGTGTAATCCTAGTGTGTAGGATTGTGCTAGTGTAAGGGGTGATCACCTGTCGGCGCAGACCCAGTGGGCCGAAGGGACTGTTTCCATGCTGTATCTCTAGTCTAAAGTAAAAAAATAAATACCAATTAATTTTTTTAACTTGTATTTCTTGGCACCTGCACAGATGATGAAGCTTCATGTTATGGAAATTTGTGATATGGACTGATTTCCAGGACCCGCTCATTGTAACATGTTGTGGTTACCTGTAGGTAGAACTTTAAACTTTCCCTCCTATCACCATAAATCTACGTCCTCTAGTGTGTGACATGTTGATCCTGACAAAAAGACTCCTCTGTCTATGCCTCTCAGTATTTTATTTCCTTCTCAGGTCACCCCTCAGCCTCCAATGCTCTAGATAAAACAATCCGAGGAGTAAGGAGTAATAAGTATTAAGTTGTTTTCATTGTCTTTTAGCATGGAATACTGGTTTCGGGCCATGGACATTGATGGGGACGGGGTGCTGTCCATGTATGAGCTAGAATACTTCTATGAAGAGCAATGTGAACGGATGGAGGGAATGGGCATTGAGCCATTGCCATTCCATGATCTCCTCTGTCAGATGCTGGATCTTGTGAAGCCAGAATGTGAAGGTAAATAACTGTACAAATATATCACCCAGATGTTTCTACAATCTTTATCTTTTAGCAGAGAACAACATTATTTTCAGAAAATGAATAATCAAACATTATATTTGTTTAAGAAGGAACTGCAGATCCTGGAAAATCGAAGGTTCACAAAAAAGCTGGAGAAACTTAGCGGGTGCAGCAGCATCTATGGAGCGAAGGAAATAGGCAACGTTTCAGACCAAAACCCTTCTTCAGACTGATGGGGGGTGGGGGTGGGGGGGCGGGGAGAAGAAAGGAAAAAGGAGGAGGAGCCCGAGGGCTGGGGGATGGGAGGAGACAGCAGGAGGGCTGAGGAAGGGGAGGAGACAGCAAGGACTAACAAAATTGGGAGAATTCAATGTTCATGCCCCAGGATGCAGACTCCCCAATGAGGTGCTGTTCCTCCAATTTCCGGTGTTGCTCGCTCTGGCCATGGAGGAGACCCAGGACAGAGAGGTCGGATACGGAGTGGGAGGGGTATAATCAAACATTATAGACTGATTATATACACAATTTCACATCAATGTTTTTTACTCCCTGGAATGCTGGTTTGGTAAACAGGCAGTATCTAGTGTGAAAGTAGCTATGAATTATCATCATTCTCTTATGTATAAAGGGCACCTTGAGCTTACTTAACAGTGCATTATTGTATCACATGTATGTCTCTCTAGTTTGTGACACATTGACTTTCATCAGTAGGGGAAATGGAAATTAGACAAAAATAATGAAGCTATACTAAACATTAAATAATTTGGATTTGAGATATGCAAATGTGACTAAATAATGTGAATTTTCAGTACGTTATTTTAAGGCAAATTTGTCAATAAAAACTTCTAGGATAGGTTAGAATGTTTTAGTTTTTCATACATAAAAGTTTCTTGCTCTATAGAAAGCTATATTACTGTTTCAGGGAATTATTGAAAACCTACAGTTTCCGGTATAGCAAATAGAAAGGAACTACAGAGACTGGCTTATACCAAAGATAGACACAAAGTGCTGGAGTAACTCAGAGGATCAGGCTCCAGATGCTGCCTGACCTGTTGAGTGACTACAGCACTTTGTGTCTATCCTGGTATAGCAAGATTGTTTTCAAACCAAAGTTTTAGCAATGTGTTTGTATTGTATTTGGAGATGGTCTGTGAGCCAGGGTTTGGTGCTGTCTGTTGTAATAATCTACGGGAGACATCGGTGGGTACCTGCTGCAATGCGTCCTGACCACAGTACTGTGTGGTAATGGCAAGCTCATGATGCCATCACATTACATACCCACATGACTTCCTATCATATTTACGTGCAAACACAGTAAACTGTTTTCCCTCTTTGGAAAAGTGTTTCACAAACACAGTGATTATAGGTTGTGTCCATCAACTGGTTTTCTCAGACACTTAAATCTCCTTAACTATGTTTTTATCGCTGGCATTTTTACTTTTTATGCCATTGAACATATTACAAATTGATTCATCTCGCTGTTGACATGTGTAAGCTCTTCTGTATGCACTTCTGGAACACATTTGTCATGACATATTTCTATGATACGGCATTTTTCTCTTGCAAGAAGTACTTGTTTTATTGGTTTTAATACTTTCCCGGGTTACCGGAATTATTTTTCCATTGTGTTGTTGATTTCATTCAAAATGTTGGGTACACTACAGTTTCTCGACTTCCTTCGCCATAACAAGTCTATTAGTGGTTTTAACGTTTGTGGCTCATGAAGTGCCCTGCTGGGGTGCATCCTGTGCGACACAGTGCGTCACAGGATGATATCTGAACACAAAGTTAACTAGACTTAACAATATTGGAAGCCTTGTTCCCTCGATACTTCCAAAGAATAGAGACAGTTTTCAGTTACACTGCTAGAAGCTGGATGTTATGAGGGAATTAATGAATGCTTGATATGCTTGTTCCTCATGAAGAATTTGAAACACATGAGGCAAAATGGACATGACACCAATTCTTCAGGCATACCTTGGGGTTGCAAAGATCGATCTCAGCCTCTTAATTATATGCTCTGCTAGCATACTTGATCCCCCATGACTAACTTCAATCCATTTGAACACGAAAATTATTGATGCCTTTCTGTCAAAGAATCAATGTGAATTCTATGGATGTGGTTCACTTCTTTATCTGTAGGATTGGCACTTGTTCTGTACTATTGGGAGACTGTGCATGGTGACATTTATGTGGCATTATCAATATCTGACCCAAATACAAGATTTGGCTACAGCTGTCATTTGTACTCCTGCCAGTATGTGCAGTGTGTAATTTATCTAAGATCTCAGATGAATATGTTCCCCTCTTCAGACATCCTCGATCAGTGAATAATTATAATCTTCTGTTTTGAAATGGGTGCAGACCTACATTTAATATTGTTGATGGTTTTCCCCTTACATGCTTGTGAAATATATGAATTCAATAGCCTTTATTTTGCTGTCTGAGCATAATTCCATTTGCTTCTGTTTAAAGTGCATGATGCAAAAGAGAATTCTCCTGGCTTTCAAATTTGATGTGACAACATTCCTGCATGGTTTAAGTAATCACAGCCTTACACCATCATCCTCTGCATCCTTCCATGAAGCCAATTTTCTATCCAGTTTGGCTAGCTCTCCCTGGATCCCATGTGATCTAACTTTTCAGAGCAGCCTACCAACCTCTTGAGTCAACCACAACTATTGGTCCATATAACAGTTAGCACCTGGTACTTTACTTAAGTATTTCATAAAACCATGTTAAATGTGAATGGCTGAATTTCCTGCTGTAGTAGATCTATTGCTTTATGAATTGTCATCTGAACATCCAGGTCATTGCTCACACATGCCTTAATATTTTGTTGTTTCCTCCAATTCTGAAATTAGTGTGGATGCAATATGTGTAATTCGTCTCCATTGGTGACACCTTCCATTTGTGCAAGGTTCCTCTCTGTAGCTTTCAAAAGAGGAAGTTTGTTGACAGCTTTATAGATAGGTAAGGAAAATGCAGCACTTAGATGGAGACATGGCTGCAAGTAATTTGTCAGTGTAAAGATATTTGTAGTTTTACTAGTGTTTTCCCAGTTTTATCTTCATTCTTCTTCTTCTATCCAGGTAAAATAACCATGCGAGATCTAAAGAGGTGCCGAATGGCTCATATCTTTTATGATACCTGCTTCAACTTGGAAAAGTATCTGGACCACGAGCAGAGAGATCCATTTGCTGTGCAAAAGGTAACTGTATATGGGGCAACCAAGCAGTGTGAATTGTCCCCAATGAAGCAAAATGCATTTGTTTCAAGCTTAAGGCAGGGGATGTGTTTTGAGCAACAGAGCTATATCTGATCTGAACCTATTTACTTCATTTGAGAGGATGTGATAATTTCGCATCATGCTGCAAGGGGGTAAGTTTTATAATACAAGAATATTCATAATATGGCTCGGTATGCAAGAGAATTCCCTCAAAACCTACTGGTCATCAGTATCGAGACTCATCTATAAAGAATAATTTCTGACACAAGCAATTTATGCCTCGGAATCATACACTGATCAGTGAACGAGAAAGTAAGAGAAAACTGAAAGAGTGAGTAGAGAAGTATACTGAGAATATTGGGATTTTAATCACGATTAAGTATAACTACCTTATCATATAGCATATATTGCAGAGCCCTAATTGGTTGTTGTACTCTTGGTCCTCCAGTCCAAACATGCACAAGTAAGAATTTACCTGTAATTTTTTAAAAGAAAGTGTCTGCATGAACAATGCTGGAAACCTGCTTCAACCCCTAGTTGATGCACCTGCAGATATGAATAGCCCACGGCTTGGCGTGGAGAGGTTGCCTGCGAGTGATGGTGTTGGGCAGGCTGGTAAAGTGGTGCCACTGCTCTGCATTGGGATATGGGCCTTAGAGGTGCACCCTGGTCATTTCAAGTGATCAGATTCCTGGATCCCGCAGCCTTTTTTACCACTTGGTGTGGGAATTGATGGAAGCTAGTGCCCTCCCCTCGCTTTGTTTGGCTGCACAGCTCGTCCAAGCCTGGAGATTGCTCCATGATAAAAAGAGCAATAGTTATAGCTGCCCTTTGACCGTGCGCAACCAAAACAGAGAGGGAGTCAACAATGTCTATCAATCTATGAGCCTTCATAGGCAGTCTCTATAGGCTATGCAATCTAGCTCAAAGTGAGATACCAGGGAACCTGTAATATACTCTCTGTTTATACAGTTCTGATTTTGTTCTTCTAAAAAATGTTCTGCAATTTGGATAACTGCAATATTGTCTATGGGGTTATCAACACTTGACAGCAATGGATAAGAGAGAGCCTTATTAAAGGCATCAATCTCAGCTTTAATATTGTAGACTATAACTGCCTTGAGCAATAGCAGCAAGTAGGCATGCCTTTTGCTGATATTGATCATAGAGGGGGAAAAAATGGAATAATGTCTATTCAATTTATATTATAGCCCAGTATAAAGTTTTACCCTTGAGTACCTAGTGTATATTATATATATATAATATATACTGTCTGTGCTGTCTGTACAGAGTTTGTACCTTCTCTCCGCGGGTGGGTTTTCTTCGGGTACTTCAATTTCCTCCCACACTCCAGACGTACAGATTTGTAGGTTAATTGACCAGTAAAAAATGTAAATTGTCCCTATTGTGTTGTAGGATAATGCTACTGTACGAGGATCGCTGGTCGGCACGGACCCAGTGGGCCAAAGGGCCCGCTTCCACGCTGTATCTCTAAGCTAAACTAAAACGAAACCATTAGCTTCCTGATTAAATTATGCATAGTCTTTTTTGTCAAACTGAATGTTTCCAAAATAAGATTGATTGAACTTTAAAGCATAATTAATTGTTCTTATGTTCTTATACATTAAAATAATTGCAGCATTAATCACCTGGGTGGTC
Source organism: Leucoraja erinaceus (assembly GCF_028641065.1). Classification (NCBI taxonomy): domain Eukaryota; kingdom Metazoa; phylum Chordata; class Chondrichthyes; order Rajiformes; family Rajidae; genus Leucoraja; species Leucoraja erinaceus. The sequence goes on from NC_073390.1 coordinate 37,610,962, forward strand.
ATTGACGATTGTATTTTGTTTCTTTCAGGATGTCGACAGTGATGGTCCAGAACCTTCCGACTGGGATAAATACGCAGCTGAAGAATATGAAATTTTAGTTGCTGAGGAATCGGCCAATGAACAGTTACAGGAAGGGTAGGAGTCTTCAAATAATATTTAGCAGTCTGAAGAAGGGTCTTGACCCGAAACGTCGCCTATTTCCTTCGCTCCATAGATGCTGCCTCACCCGCTGAGTTTCTCCAGCATTTTTGTCTCCCTTCAAATAATGTTAATCAATTTTTCAATGCGTCACAGCAGAGCAGAGAAAATCTTCTTAATTGTTTCCTTATGAATCTTAGGTTGCTTTTCTTGATTGCAAGGAATAAATGCAAAACAACACTTTCTGGTAACCTTTTTAAAATTCATTTTACAATGTTTTAGTTTTAACAATAAGGTTAGCAGCTTAAAATTGATGGAATCAAAATGTGATCAGCATGGATCAAAACTTGATGCATTAGTAAAGAACTATCTTACGTGTAGGAAGAAACTGCGGATGCTGGTTTAAACTGAAGATAGACACAAAAAGCTGCAGTAGCTCAGCGGGTCAGGCAGCATCTCTGGAGAAAAGGAATAGGTCCTTTGGCAGCATCTCTGGAGAAAAGGAATAGGCCCAGAAGGGTCTCAACACGAAAAGTCACCTATTCCTTTACTCCAACTTATGTCTGGTGAAATAATCCTTCGCTGAAAAGAGCAGGTTAAAATAGTTGAGGAAATTAACTCCCCCCTCATCCTTGCTATCACTCTGTGGTTGTAATTGTAAGTGCCTAACCACAAGTTTCCGCCAGTTGGCAGCTCGGATTAGAAATCGGTTATTATCTACTTTTACAACCATAGTACACAAAAACGTATCCTGTGGTTGCATTATCGTACAATCATTTGTTTTTTCCCCACAGCTCATTTGAAGAAGACTATGAATCAGATGAACTATCCACTGCCCCAGAACTCAACAGCAAGATAGACAAGCTTGTCATTTCCGACCTGCCAACATAAATGTAAAGCTAGCTCAGCTGCTGGACAGTCAGGGTGACCAGTGCACATTAACCTTGAAGACTGACTGCCACCCAGTCAGGTGTGTCGTGTAAAGAAATTGTTAATACTTTTTTTTGTCGGCTTTTTTGTTGAAGAGAATATGCTAGATTTTATATCAGAACGAAGTACATGCTTACTGTGTGCAATGGACTTTATTCAAAATTTTAAAATATTGTCTGTTTGTGCAATATGTCTTAAAATGCAGTGTTATGTTTGTGGATTTTTATTAGCTGCCATTGCTGCGTTTGACGCCGTTTAGTTTTGCTTGTTCTTTCCATTTTTTCACCCTCTTGTTCACCTTTCAGGGTTGACTTCTTTGCAGTGCAAACCACCCTTTAATCTGTGCCCTTATCAAGGCTTCATAAAGTTCCTTTCTTCCTATTAGCAGTCTCAAGCACTGATTTTGTTTTGCTCTCATTGTCAATTGACAGCAATAGCCGAATAGGCTGATTATCTGCACAAGTCAGAAACACCACTGCAAACCTGCCTTTATATAACGTTTCAATTGTAGAAAAACATCCCAGGTACTTTCACTGTATGAATGTCTGATGAAATGCACAGTATTACCCACAAAATCAAACCAGCCAGAGATATAAGAAAACTGATTTAAGGAAACTCCCTGCTTTCCAATTTCCTTGCATGCATTGTATTAGCAAGTTTATCGGAGCCTCTATAAATTGGAAATCGGCTTTCATGAAAAGGCCACACAGTCACAACTACCAGCACACAGCAACTATAAGGCTTTCAGTCAGTTCTGCTCACGTTTTTTAAGTGATAATTTGAGCCTAAATCTTGGGCTCTTGTTCTGACTTCCATCTAACATCCATCTGCTTTTTTGGAATCTACAATTTTGTGCTCAATTCATGCTAATGCAATGGTCCAGTATTTCATTCAATAGGCAATTGATGTCGTTTTGAATGTGGATTAAACATTCAATATCCAAGTAGTCCCTTTCTTCCAACCACATAACAGCTCAAGGCCAAACACAAAACTTCATGCTGAGGGTGCAAATTGCAGGATAAATTTACAAGTACTTTATATAAGCAACCAACCTCAAATGTCAGTGAACAGTGTCAAAAAATTGATCGCAAAGTAATTGTTTGAAATTCTACCCCAATGAAAATAGGATAGTAAATTTCAGTCCTACAGAAGTCAAAATCTCAAAAGAATTGTGGCCACAACAAGTAGAAATTTAATATAGGACCCATATGAAAACAACATGGTACTTTCTATTTCTGAATATTAATAGAAGAATTGTAAAGAAAGCAGATTCCGTGTTCCTAATAAGAAACTGTTAACACAGTGAAGAGTCTGTAAATTGAATCAAGTTATGTAACTACTACAAAATATATAATGCAGAAGCATTTACTTTGTCATTCAATGTAATTTACTTTTATTTTGATTTTGATATTGTAAACTAAAGCTGCTTTGCAGCCTTAGTTAGAAATGTTGCATAATGTCGAGTCAATTTTACCAGTATGATTATTTTTCCCCCACGCTTTCCATTGGCCCAATACCAAGCTGTCTGATTTTGCAATTTTAATGTACTCCAGTTGCCTCTGTTGTGGAGGTTAGTTTATTTCAAAAGTGAACACAATTCAATTGCCATTTCAAAATTTCTTGACTCTGCACAGTGGAGGTCAAACTTTATTTGTAGCCCATGATTTCCTCCAGCATGGGCCAACTACTTGTTTCAATAAATTACAAAGAAGGAACTTGACATCGCAGTGTTCAATAGAGAAAAATATTTTGCAAAAAGAACAGGAGACGATGGAAATATCTAGAACATAATACAACGTTATGGAGAGAGACACAAGAGTTAAGAGTTCCAGGTTGATGATATTTTGGTTTTCATGAATGGCAATCTGTTCATTTCTTCACATGCTGCCTGACGTGTTCAGTATTTACAGCCTTTTATGTTTTATTTCAGATATCCTGCAACTGCAGGACTTTGTTCTCTGTTTTTGAAATGGTATTTTAACAGTGAGGGAAGCATATAAAAAGGCAATTTAAAAATATTAGACAAATAGTTTCAGCAAAACTAGAAAGCCTGTTAAAACGAGTGATTTTTTATCTAATATCTTTTTTGTACACACACCTTGTTCTCTGCAACATCCTACAGCCCTTATTTTGCATGCAATATTTCTGGGTTGCTTTGCCTGGCTTTTGATATTGTCAATAAAAGGAGAACTGAAAATGCAGTGGGTAAATGGCAGGTCCGTAAAAATCTGTAAAAAGAAAAAGTTGAATACTTTTGATAGATTTCAGCTATTGTTTATAATTTTATTTTAAACATCAAGTTGTGCAGCAGTTTACCTGCCATTCAACCATGCATGTCCCAACTGTGATTGAACCAACCTTTTTTTCTTTCTGAACAATTGTTGAGCAGGTTTGCCTTACAGCATTAGTTTGATCCTGAATGCGGGTGCTGTCTGTATGGGGTTTTTACGTTCTCTCTGCGACCTCAAAACGTAGAACTAGTGTACGAGTGAATGTTGGTCAGCGATGACTCGGTGGGCCAAAGAGCCTGTTTCCATGCCGTAGCTCTAAACTAAAGCAAACAAAGATGACTATATTTACAATTTATAGATGCAGCTTTCCCATAACATCACGAGCAATGAGCCACACATGGATTTTATAAATGGTAACAAATCTGCAAGCTACATACCACGGATGAGGATTCACTACCAAGACCTATTTATTACTCATCCCTAATTAAGCTCAAATTGACCTGCAATTGTTTTCAATGGGTTTAGACTCGGATAGACGGTAGACACTTGATGAAATAACATTAGTACATCAGAGGGTGTTTTACAACAACCACATTGTTTAATGGTCTCATTAATGTTAATATTTTAATTCCAGATTTATTGAAATTGTGAGGTGCCAGGCAGAGTTTTGAATTCAAGATTCCAGGTCAATGATATAGGCCTTTGGAGAACAATTCAGTAATTTAATCATTTTACCATCATGCCCTCTAAATTACTAACCTTTTTTGTTTAAAAGGCTCCCTCATTATTACATGAGTAAACTCCAAAAATTGATGTATTGAATATGGTGATTAATGTGGTATAATGTAACAGTAGGTAAAACAACATTTTAAAAATTAGTAACAAAACAACGCACTTCCTCTTTCATCAAAAAGCACTGTTATTGAAAATCACTTTTTTCCTCTCTCCACCTGAAGTTTTAGAACCGCATCAGTATCTCAAAGGAAATTGAGTGATATTTACTCCATACTTTGTTCTGCTTGGCCTGTTAGTGGACTCAACATCAGTGCAACTACATGATGCTAACGTTAATTACCTATGTATTTTTCCATAGTGATGTTATGTGAAGTATTTAACAGTTGTGGAGAAAAGCATACATCATGCACTAAAACTTATTCTCAGATGGGAGCTTTCAAGTTGGGTCATTTATTTGTGTTGCCTATACACATTGCATAAGCAGAGCATTCTGTAATTGAGAAAGGCATTTTATGAAAGGGTCTGGCATGCGTCTCTTGTAGGTCCCTTTTGGATAAAGAGTAGGCTATGTTTGCTGCGTCTGCTATATATATATATTATGTAGAACATAGTGTTGAAGCAGTTGTAATATCTGAAGCCAACTGGCAAGCAGATTATGATGGAATTCCTAACAGGCCATTATTGCAGGTATTCAACCCATTGAAAGTTCATTGGGAAATTACTAAGGCAAGCTCACAGCATCTGCCAGGTTAAGTTTTAACCTAGGATGCAGGAAAAAGGTGGTTACCTAAGAATTAAATGTAAATGTTTATCCAGTACACACAGAAAGTATTTAAGAAACATAGTTCATTATTGATTTGGCAGATTGGTTCTATTGGAAGAAACAGAGAAGCATATAATCCTTTTGGTATTCATGGTGTCAAATTATTAGCAAGGGATCAAAATTAATTGGGAAGTAGAATTTTAACACTGATAATACAAGTAGATGACAAAACATGATTACAAAATTTGGGGAATTGTTTGCATTTATTAACTCACAATATTTCCATGATATGATTTCCATATTTAGCATTATTTGACTGAGGTTACACATTCAATTTTAGTCAAATATCACAAATGTTCCAGTAATATTTCAATTCCACATTTCAGTAAGGTATATTTCAAATGATTTTACTGTGTATATATCTACACATTGGATGTTTTAAAGTCAAAAATATCTGTTAGAAAAATCCATTTGCACATTTAGTAAAATATATATCCAGGTAAGAAATCTTTAATTATCTAATTTGCCGAGCAAATTCCCAATCAAGCAAATTTAGCCCAATAAGTCAGTGCAAAAAACAGGTGCCAAGAACTGGAGATGTTTTCTATCTTACTATGGAAAGTATGCAATCAATGGGTTTCACTTTCTGGATTTGATAACATTTGGTGGCACCTCATGACATAATTGCTTGTGTAGCGATTATGGCATATTTTGGATGCTTCCTTCGGAGATTAATTAGGAGAGGTAAACATAACAGATTTTATATGCTCAGTGGTAGGAGTGGATGAAAGACTGATAGTCACTTTATTTTTGCATGCTCTTTGTCACTCCAGATTTTATTACCAACGTTCAACATATGGATAAAATATCTGAGAGCAAACTTTTATAATTTTCTCACAGATGTAGCATAAAATGTGTACATTGTACTAAAAATTCAACATTTGATGTGTATTCCAGAATTGTATTTGGAGGTGCCAAAAGGTGTAAGAATTTGACTTCCTGGTCCTGGATTAATTGTTTAGAATACTGTGCACCAAAATGTAATGCTGGAGAGAGAATTACTTCATTTCCTCTAACTGATCATTTTAACAAATAGACAGGTTATTGCTTTAACTAAATCAAATAGCAGGGAATTCAGACAACAGCATTAATACTAGATACTTCAGGTGATGTTTTTATTTTTATCTAAATAATTATGAATTCATGGGAGTTACAACGCTATAGCAATTTGATAAAAGAATGATGATGAATAGAAGCACCCAAAGTAATGCTTTGTACATTGTCCAAATCACAAAATGTGACCTGCTTTAAAATAAATGTAGGGGTTCTGTATCTTTTGCAATAGTGTAAACATTATAGATTTTTTTATTTGTTAAATAATCAATTTTGAACAGGAGCAGGTGACAATAGAGAAGCCAGTAACCATTCCATGACATAGATAAGATTGTAGATTCGAACAATGGCATTTATAACAGCAGGTTTATTGAGGAGGAGAATGGAACTCAAAGTGATGGAATAAAAAACTCAGAAATATCAACAGGTGGTATGAAGTTAAATTATTTTAGTTAAATTGGGAAGTTTCCAATGGGTTAGTAAATACAGCACAAAGTCTAAATGAAATGGCAATACTGGTCGTAATAGTCTGAAATGAATGCATTTCCAATTAACGGTTGGTGCTGAAGGCACATTGTTAGGATGTCAGAAACAACCACGGTGTACTTGGACATAGAGTAAAACATTCTCTAGTGCAGAGGGGTCTTGTTCAGGATCCCAAAACTCAGTTTATAAAAATGATTAATATTATATTGTCAACCTAATTTATATATGTGACATGAACACAAAATGATTGCTGTGATACTCCATTGGCTTGGTTTTATCAAGTCAAACTACCTTGGTAAAGAAATAATACTTTCTCCATGTGCTGCTGGTAAAATCTTAAGCGATTTACAATTTTGCTAACCTTAAATCGCTTCTCGCAGGGAATCGATTACTCACCATAATTTCATTGCCTTTCATGACAATAAGAATTCTTTGATATTTTATTTGCTTTAAGTTTTCAAAAATCCTCAGGACGAGAATGATAGATGCCTGAAGTTGTAAAATAAGATGAATTACTGGACATGAGGAATGATTTGTTTTATTTTATGTAGACTATGGAAACAATTATTTGAACCTCTTGTCTGAAATGTGAATGTCAGATTAGTCCTAATAGGGTGCCATTTTGATTCACCTTTTCTGCCAGTGCCACCAATTTAAAGACTTGTCTGTTTGATATGTCTTGCAAGCAGTGAAAACCTAAAAAATTACAAGATCATGCACTTGTTAAATGATCAGAAAATAATATGTTAATCGTTTTCTTAAATTTTCATCAGTGGTTGAAAGGCAGATCACAGATGGGATGTGCTGATGTGTTTCTATGATTTAATATAAAGAAAATAAGATGTTTTGTGCACTCAAAATTAACAAAATTGAATTTTGCTTAGCTATCAGCCTATGCAAATAAGACCACAGACATACATACATATTGAGCATACTGTGTGCCAATTGGCCTAATAGTCTGTTTGTAGATTATGTTTGGTTCAAGATCCTGAATGGGATTGGTTATAGCATAAACATCAACACAATTAAACAAGTATTTTATTTCTGATATATCATGTGTCCTTTACAAAAATGGTTTCTTCTGAATCCTTACCCTCTGAAATCTGCATCACTGTGATGTGTTTGTTTTGAAACCTTTGCTCTGGGCATTGTGTTAAACCTCCGATGTTTGCAAGAGCCAGAAGCAGCAATTGTGGTATTTGGCCAGTAAAGCTAAAGGTGAATAACAAAGGAAGGTTTATGTTCCTTTTGAGTACTAACCATGTAGAACTTTGACATGGCATTCTTTGAATTGTAGCGTGGATTATAATTCAGAAATCAGTTACATCTTGAAGTTTTGATTATATGATCACAGTTAGTGCCATGGGGTTGTTCGGAGTAGCTAGAATAAGACTGCATGCTTGAAATTGTTAATTTGTCACATGTTTTTTGTGGGGGCTTATGAAAATTCTCAGAAATGTTGGTTAGAACTGCAGACAATTTAAACTTAGTTCCATAGGCTTCATTCTTTTATCAGACCACAACCAGGATGCTCAAATCATATGGGACTTTTACTTAGAGGAAAGCTACATAGCAAATACGAGAATCATCATAATTCATAATATTTTAAGATAAAGCATTTTCACCCATTTTCCAGACAACCCTTGGTTCTACAATGGTCCCACTAATTTATACCAGACCAGACTAAATCTCAATTGTAACATTCAATACCACACTTACAATGGAAGTCTATTTCTGAAGAAAGCAGTACAGATATCAGACAAAGAAAATTAGTCAACATGGTGGGTTCACAGGTCCTTGGACGCATGTCGGCCATTTCTACCCTTCCAACACATTGCATCATCTGAGCAATGGTGAAAACTAATTTGAACACTTACATTTGTTCTTCCTGTTTGTGAAGCTTGATATAATGTACCAACACAGTACATTTCTGCAACTGCCATTTACTTTTTTTGTTAACATTTTGTTTTGAATATGTGCCTTATTTATAGCCTTTACTGTTCTAGACAATTAATGTACACACGTGTAGAATTTCATTATCACTGTAAGTAATGTAATATAAAAAAAACTCACTACAAAATGTGTGAAATTTGTTTGTTCATTCAGTGTGGTTTGCAAATATAGAAACCTCAGCATTAGATTCTTTGTAAATTCATAAACTACCATATAGGGTTTTATATATATATATTTATATATATATAAAAAATGCAAAGGAAAGTAGCTTCAGAGTTTGTGATTGAAATAAAAATGCAATTATTCTTGATGAACGACAGATTTATACATTAAACATGAGAAGCTCCAGCATCTTCATGCAATACTTTCCAATGTTATTATTTATAGCAGTAGAGTCTTTGTTTTGTTTAAATGGTTGAAACATGTGTATTATTCAGATGCAACACAATCTGTACAAAATGACTGATTTGATGAAAAGTTGCCATTTCTTTTTCACAATAATTCTTGCTCTATGCAAACTCAATGGCGCCATCTCTGAAAATGTGAGCTACTGTAAAACAACTCAAACAGTACAACTTTTTCAAAAAAGTTGTAACTGTTAATGGTTTAAAAACTATGGAAATGATTCAAAATAAAAGCTGTGTTATGCTTTTTGGTTGCTGAAAATGGTGTGAAATATTGCTGGTTGCTTGTGCTAGCATGGCTTTACAGTGCAGACTTTTTTGAGATTTTGAAATTAAATAAAGAATTTTAAAGAGGTTACGAGTTTCTCATTGAATTGAATGCATTTTTCCCCCCAAATTTTCGAGTTTAATCACACAAGTATTTGCATTCAGCTGTAGATAAAGTCAATCTTACCATCAAACCAGAAGACTGTAGATAGCAATTAGGACAGAACAGTATCCCCCCCTCTTCTCAGCTGAAGCACTGGCATTTCAAGCATATCCGCAGGGCCCGTTTTCTCTCAGTATCTATAAATATAGCACAATAGGTTTACAATTGCAAATGTAAGACAAAGTTCAAGATGAATTAATGCAATTTCTGGCAAAGTTAACAAGACAAGGATCAGATTCAAACTTGTTTACCAAATGTGTCAAAGAGAAAGTGTTAAGAGGTATACTACAAACATTTTCGCAAGGCAATCAGGCAAAGTCAGCATGATTTTGTGAAAGGGAAATATTTGCTGACCAATTCCAATCTTTTGCATTATGTTGTGGAAAAACGGCCGAGTGGACATACCAAGATTGCCTGAAGGTATTTGACAAGATGCCACATCATATGTTGTTATGGAAAATAAAAGCTCACGATGTTAGAGATAACATTGGCATAGATAGAAGAATGGCTACTTTATAGGAAAGATTAGGCATAAGCAGATCTTGTCTGGTTGGCACCAGATTTAATTAAGAATCTCTCTTTATCCAGGGAATGAAAGTTTAGCTTGAGTAAATGGGAATGCAGAGCAAAGCTGATGTTACAATCAGATGGGACATGATCTTAAATGGCAGCACAACAAGTTTAAGGAATCAAGTGGCAGACTCGGATTCTTGATTTATATTAAACCAGTGTTAGAGTTTCATTTGTAGACAAAAGTGCTGGAGAAACTCAGCAGGTGTAGCAGCATCTATGGAGCGAAGGAAATAGGCAACGTTTCGGGCCGAAACCCTTCAGACTGACATAGGGTGGGGGAGGCAGGGCACAGAGGGGGAGCAGTCAGTGAGGAGGTTGTAAAACTCTTCGGAGGGAGGAGGAGAACTTCTTCAAAGTATGCATACCTTGAGGAGATTTCGCAGTGGAGTAGACAAAGTGTTTAAGAGGGAACTGCAGATGCTGGAAAATCGAAGGTAGACAAAGAGTTTCATTTATTCTCTTAAATAAACTTTATGAAATATTTTACTATAGATGTAAAATATTCTGCTCATGCACACTGAAGATTTAAATCATAAATAGTAAACATGAAATTCACTGCCATGTATAGTAGGCAATATATTGAAATATCTAAAATGCACATTAGAAATGACAATCATTAAACAGAAATCATACTCCACATGCAGTAATTTCTTGTAATTATTATACACACCAGACCAAATCTCCCACCTTTGCCTAAGTTGCCAACAATCTTCTTATTGTGTGGCTCAAGGTCCAATCATGGCATTCCCTCAACTTTATTGTTAACATTTAAACAAGTAATTCTAGAAAGAGTACTTCCAGAAACGTAATATCATTGGCAAGTCACAACTGCAAGCCAGTTGCAACAGATTTTAGATCACTTTCCGAGGATAACCATACAGGTTTCCAGATGTGGGAAATGACATCCAAGTCAAACAAAGATTTTCAATTGCCAGGAATGTATTTAAATAACTTGGTCAACAGAATATAAAATTCTAACGATTCACCCAAATTGTTCTCAAGGTGCATTTCATGATCCAGAGATTCTTGCTGAAACACTTCCTCACCCATTCTCCTCACGTCAGGTTCCAAGGAGAAAAACGTCAGTTTCCCTGGTTTCAACATAATTAAACCTCACTTTCCTGCTACTATTCTAGTTTTCTCTTCATTATGTGTGCATTAACAACCTTCCAAAGTGTGTGGCTCACAGCTTAACATAATAAACAAGCTAGTCTAAATAATGGGTTATATTATCTTAACATCACTGCACTGTTTATAAAACCATGAGTCATATGTTTCAATTCATATTTATAATTTCTGCATTATTCAAAATGCAAATGTTGTGAATTGTTAGTTTGCATACATATCAAATCTTTGTTTATATTTAGATATAATAGATTATATTAGAATATAAAAGAATATAATTAGAATAGAATATTAGCATATTAGAAACCCGTCTGAAGAAGGGTTTCGGCCCGAAACGTTGCCTATTTCCTTCGCTCCATAGATGCTGCTGCACCCGCTGAGTTTCTCCAGCTTTTTTGTGTAACCTTTGTTTATATTTGTCCACTTTAGTTTTTTGAAAAACACAAAATGGAAGGTTTACAATCCTGTTTAAAACTAACATTTTGCGTCAGAGGTTTTACATAGTAAAATGCCATATAAACGTTAAAAAGCTACCAGCTTTACTATTTTATATTTAGTTGCAATATAGTTCTGATTCAATTGTTTTATCTCCTAGACCTAGACCATTGTTGGTAATGGACATTATCCCAATGGCAGACAAATTCCAATGGCTTTGCTTAAGAATCCAAGGAACAGAGTCTACCATTCATATGATGCTTGTACCCTTGTATTGATGCGAAACAGAAATCATTGAAAATACTCTGTATGCCAGATATTGTCTGGAAAGGAGGAAATCGTTTGGCTCGATGAAAGGTCAATAAATAGTGTCCTAATGCTTTGTTCTATTTTTCAGACTTATGCATGTCCAATATTGTTTCCTTTTTGTCATAACATACACATTACTGGAAATGATGGGGGTTGGGGGGGGGGGGGGAGAAGATATAATAAGGCACAAAATTGGAATAATTTACAATATTTGGTAAAAAGTTGCGTTGCATTGTGTTCCACTTTTTCCAAATGTAGAAATCAAGAAGATCTGAACCTCTCCACTCAAGAGATATCCTGGGAGGTGAAGCAGGCTCTAAGTAATAGTATGTTCCAAGGTTCTGGAATTTCCTTTATAAGCAGTTACCTTTATAAAATAGAATGATTAAAATAAATTCTGAACTGTCCAGGCCATCGCAGTTAATTATATTTAACAATCTTAACAATTACCTTTTGAAGTCTGGAATAATTTATAGTGTTATCGAAAGTACGAATTCATTAAATGTAGGACTTTAAAATTCAACTTAAAGCAATAGTATACCGCAGTTTAAAAAAAACCCAACTTACAATGGGTAAAGTTGCATCTGACAATGTATATTAGGCTTACAATAGTCCAGAACAATAGCAAAGTCCTGTAATGAATTGGCATATGGTACGCTTTTACCAATTATAACGTTTTGTAAATAAAGCACGTTTGAAGATGGAGGAGGCAAAATTGTTCAAGTGGAAACAAGTAGGTAAAATGCAGATAATGTGAACAGGTAGACACAGCTCCCCACAAGCTGGGGAAAGTGACATTGTAGGATTCTGTCCTATTCTTTACCCGTTCCTTCTATCCTAAATTGCAATAATCCTATAAAGGCATAGTGTTTGTAGACCCCAGTCTACAAAGAATGGACCCTGCACCCTCTCCTTACCATTCAACACTTCATACCCACTCAAGGCATGACTCCAGTACGAAAAGACTTGACCATTTTCCACCCCAACCAACACTTCACACCCACTCACAGCCTGACCTCAGTCTGCAAAGACTGGGCCCTTCTGCACCCACCCACCCCCACCCCCCTCCCCCCTCCCCCCTCCAATCACCACTTCACACCCAATCATCCACACCCTCTGTGCTGCACAACATCACTTATCCAATATCAACAATAAAAATAGAGGTGGTGGAGAGGCTTTTCACAAGACAAAAAAGCCAGAAATCTCCTGACAATGTTTCCCCCTCTATCTTTAAGCTCTGTGGCAAACAGCTGGCACCGGTCTATACAGACATTTTCAACCAGTCCCTGCAAACATGTACTGTCCCTGCCTGCTTCAAAGTCTCCACTATTGTCCCTGTACCCAAAAAGGCAAGGTTTACTTGTCTTAATGACTACAGGCTGTCATGCTGACCTCTGTGGTCATGAAGACACTCAAAAGGCTTGTGCTGGCCAAGCTGAAACATATCACAATTCCCCTGCTGGATCCTATGCAGTTTGCACATTGGCCAATAGATGTGTGGATGATGCAGTCAACCTGGTCCTGCACTTCATCCTACAGCACCCTAGACCGCCACGGGACCTATGCGAGGATCCTGTTTGTTGATTTTAACTCTGCATTCAACACCATTGTGCCAGAGCTACTACATTCCAAACTTTCCGAGTTTACTGTGCCTGAACCCTTCTGTCGGTGGATCACCAGCTTCCTGACAGACAGGAAGCAGCATGTGAGGCTGGGAAAGCACATCTCGGACCCGCAAACACTCAGCATAGAAGCATACTCTCTCCTCTCCACTACTCGACTGCACCTCCAGAGACACCTCTGTCAAGCTTCTCAAGTTTGCGGACGACACAACCCTGATTGGGCTGATCCAGGATGGAGAGGAATCTGCCTACAGACAGGAAGTGTCACAGCTGGCGTCCTAGTGCCATCACAACAACCTGGAGCTCAATGCTTTTAACACAGTGGAATTGATTGTAGACTTTAGGAGAGCTCCCCCTCTCCTCATCCCACTCACCATCAGCAATACCAGTCACATCTGTGCAGTATTTTAAGTTCCTGGGAACCATCATCTCCAAGGACCTTAAGTGGGGGGCTACCATCGACTGGGGAGCTACCATCAAAAAGGCACAACAGAGGATATACTTCCTACAGCAGCTGAGGAAGCACAATCTGCCCCAGGCAATGATGGTCCAATTCTAAACGGCCATCGTAGGGTCTGTTCTCACCTTTTCCATCATGGTCTGGTTTGGCTCAGCCACCAAGCACGACACCTGGAGGCTGCAGCGAATCGTCCGATCAGCAGAGAAGGTTATAGGCTGCAACCTTCCCCCCATTGATGAACTGTACACTGCAAGGGCCAGGAAGCGAGCGGGCATGATCATCTCTGACCCCTCTCACCCTGGCCACAAACTCTTTGAATCACTTCCCTCTGGAAGGCGACTCCGGATTGTCAAAGCTGCCACAGCCAGACATAAAAACAGTTTTTATCCACGAGTAGTTGCTCTACTCAACAGCCAAAATTCTGTAGCCACCCTTTGATCTGGTATTTAGTTGGTTCACATGCTTGAACAATGATGTTTTATCATTAATGTTTTATTATTATTAATGTTTACTGAGTTATTCGTAACTGTCACTGTGTGTCATGTTGGTACTTGTGAGCGGAGCACCAAGGCAAATTCCTTGTATGTGAATACTTGGCCAATAAACTTATTTATGGTTTTGCTGTGAGCTGAATGCTTTAAAATCAAATCCTTTAATGGATTCCGAGCTCACAATGTATCGGTAACCTTTCAAAATGCCACAGAAAATTCAACTTACTTGGCTATGTTAAAATAGTTGAGTATTGTCCTGAACTTCAAGGTAATTGTTTTGGATCTACCCACTCAATTAATTTAACAGATATCTCAACCTTGACATTTCATTTTGGTTGGGGGAGTGGGAAGGTGTTGGGAGCTCATTCTACCATTTGCCAAATGAGTAAAGTTTAGGGACTTCAAGTTCTGCTGAACAAAAAGGACTATAAAACCTAGTGCACACACAAGGCACTTAAGCTGAGAGAGTAGTTGGAAAGACAGAACTAACCATTTCTCTCCTCAGAAACAGAAGAATGAAAAGTATTCCTATCATTCACCAACACACCTTCCAGAAATAAGAAAAGACTACACTCATTAGAATCAACAACAATGCCTGATATGGTCACAGTGCATCTTGGGTAAAATATTGTATTCCAGGAGTTAACAATGAAGAGTAAAGGAATAAGTTCAACACGCTGGTAATCACAAAAAGCTATGGGAACCTATTGGAAACAGCAAGGTTCTGAAGCAGTATTCATGAAATTTAAAAAACCTGGTACGCAGATGGAAGATAAAACAGTTAATCCACTCTCCCAATGCCTTGATGTAGCAGCCTATCGATCCAGAGTGCCCTTGTACGCATCTTGAATTGGGCCTTACTCTCGAGATCACAAAGATATTGTTGCGAGGATCTATTTAATTTGACATCACAAGCCAAATGAATGGATGTAACTGCAATGAATAAAATATCCTCAAATAAATATTTAAATTGATACTAATCCTACCTTTAACAAATGCTGAGCACATCTTGATGCCGTTATTCCTGGTGTTCATAATTTTAAGAAACATTTCCGAATGCCAAGTGATAATCCATTAAAAAATAATTAAAAAAATAAAAAATAAAAATTCGGTTCTGCTTTACTAGTTCTTCATCAAAATAAATGTTTCCCACCAATCCAAAACACAATATGTTCATAGCATACATACCCTCGTCAAAAATCATGAAAAACTATGCTGAGCAGGTATACTAATAAGACAAGTATTTTGCATCTTTATGCCAATACAGTCAAATATTGCACCTGAATATAGCTAAACCAGAGTAGTATAAAACTAATGCATTTATTCATTACTTTCTCATACATGTTCCGAAAAACGGCATGAATATACCAGCATTTAGAAAAAAAATTAAGGATGTTTTCTCTAGGTTCCTCAATGGAATCTGGACCAACTTTTACCACGGGTAACAGGAAAACAACAGTGTTAATACAGCTTCACAGCTTTGCAAAAATGTCATGAAATGGTTCCACGGACTTCTTGTGGCTACATACCAGTATCTGTTTTAAATGCTTGAACAGCAAGCGTAAAGTTCATGCGAGAGTTAGGATCAACCACCTACTCAATTAATGGATTTTTTTGGTCAGCATACAGAAATCACAATACACAAATACAAAAACATAGCTTTGCTATGACATTAATTTACCACGGATGTAAAAAAAATTAAAATGTAGGTGCCTTAGGTGCCAAAAAAGACAAGAAAACTGAAGAAGCATTTTCCACCATTTACTCTCATTATCAAAAATAGTTTCAATTCTTCTTGCAAAACAAAAAAAGAAAAAAACAACAAAAAAAATACAGACTGGACACAAACATCACATTATTCCTATGGCTTCAAAACGCTACTTGACCACATTCACAGGAAATGACACCAGCTACACTATAAAAACAAAAAGGTGCCATCCGATCTCTTTCTGCATGTGAAAAATTTCCTGCACATTTACACTATGTGAATAACCATTGTTGTGCATGCTATGTGCCAAACCATAAGTGAGGCTGAGGAGTAATTTCATATACATTACAATGGTGGACAGTGGTACAAGCAGTTCAGCCACATTGACAGAAGTAATGGGATTATGAGATATTATTAATGACAGAATATTGGGATTTGCTTTCAATGCAAGGGACACGAGAGGGAGAGGAGCACATGCACTAGTCCCCATTGTTGAACTGCCTTAGTGAAAGTTATTGTACTTATTCATTCCAACTTTATGTGATATTGGTCAAATTGCACATAAAGACACAAGGGCCAATTGTTTTGTTACTCAACTGTATTTATGCCAATGTAAAACCTGAATTTGCCAATGTGGCTAAAATGTATTATTGTTCATTTTAGTTAGACATGCTGACAATTAACTACCACCTGCAGTACTATCTGGCACTAGAAGGTAAATGCAGGACGATACAGTAAGTGCTATGCTACCCAATGGCAGATAACAAGTAATGCAGAGGCACTGCTGTAATATGCACGTTTGGGTTCAATGTCAATTCATCACCACTTTGCTTCCTGTATCATCAAAAGGAGACAGTGGCGAGTTGTAGCACAAATCCAGCCCAGTATCAAATTATTGTACATCCCCAAGTTTGTAAAAGATCAAGCCCCTCAGATACGTTAGAGAAACACCTGCATAAACACTTGTGCACAACTTAACTGACTCAATAACCTTCATCTGTACACACTTTTGTTAACATGGCTCCGACACTGTCTCCAATTGTAGGCATCTAAGTGCATGTGCAGAGTGGGGTGGGGTCTTCCAGCAACCACCATTCATGACAAAATTACACATTGAGCACCACATGGTTCTAATAAAACGGCAAGCAACCCTGAGGGAAGAAAATATATACCATGTGCGCCTAAAATATCATCCTCATTTCTACTTGAAACTAACTACACAGGTGTTATGGGAGTGTTTTGCTTTGTGCAACTGATTCATGCTAATGCAGACACTAGAAAATAATGAGGCATTTTGTTTTAAATATATTCTTGGGTCATCTAATGACATTACCAAAATAAAACAAAACAAATGTTTTTTTTGATTTAGAGAACACAAAAATAATCTGCATATAAAAAGTGACATTATATTCTACATGTTTTTTTTTTAAACTGTTCGTACTGTAGTTCACCATTCTTTTTTAAATTACACCTTAACCTTCTGCGATTATGCACAATGCATAAGCAGCAACAATGAGGTCAAATTTCTCTTGCCAAAGATCATTCAGTATAAACCACTTGCAAAAGTTCATAATTACATCTTATTCAAATTAACATATTCCTCTCCTCTGGAGTCAAACCTGATGATTTACATTTACTTCAAGTGATCTATACCCAAAGCACTACGGCAAGTTCAACTAAGTTTTTTTCCCCCAAATATAGAACTATAGCTGCCTTAAAGTTGTAGTCATCCCATTAACAGGGACATGCCTAAGGTCCACCAGATCGATTCCAATCTAACAGTCATATCTATAGTCAATAGTTTCATCCAAGTTTTTGTCGTCATGTGGACTGGCAGCTAGGAAAGTAGGTATTGGCGACCCAGTTGTCACATTGATGACACTTGCGCTCGTGCTTGCATTCCGCACCGCATTGCTGATACTGGTTAGACTGATGCCCACTGTAAGCCTGGTCTGCTCCAAGGCCTTCTCTGGCACGGCAAAAGCCTCCAACTTTTTCTCACCATTGGCCATGTACGAGTTCTGGCATCCACGACAAATGCAGTCCAAACAGGCCTTGCGATTTGAATAACAAGGGCAACGTTGCCCACGACAAGTAAGAACACTTGGGTTTTGTGTTGCACGTCCACACTTGCACCCCTTCTTCTCTGGGGGTTTTTTGTATGCTATTTTTGATGGGCTACCAGGCATTATAGTACTGCTATGAACCTTCTCCTTGGTTTTAGATTTGGTTGTTCCCTGCTTTACTTTTGAGTGCGATTTCTTTGCTCCATGTTCTGCGTGCTTTTTAACATTTTTACTGGTCGCAAGCAAAGGTTTGCCCACTTTTAGTGTGCCCCCGTTTGGCACAGTGACGACAGTTTCTGTGGACAACTTAGTCTCGCGTTTGGCAGGAACAGGAGCAGCAGCCCCTAACGGTGGGCCATGTATAATTCTGGAAATAGGTAGGGGCTGAATCTTTTCACTGTCGCTCTCAGATCGAGATCGCTTCCGATTCATCCGTACTATTTTGGGTGTTGCTGCTACACAGGGAATACCATGAGGGGGTGCGTTGCTAGAAACAAAAATACTGTTTATAGAAGGCAAGGAGATAGGTTTGGCATCTAAGAGAGGTCCATTGGGTGTAATTGCCTCAGAAATCGGTTGTGAATAATTGCTACAGGCATCTAGATCATTTGAAACTGTTTCTAGGTCTTGATATACATGTCCACCAGTAAGTAACAAAGAGCCATTAGGCTTTATGTCTTCACCATAACTGCAAATGTCAACACCCACTACATCAACATTACTACAAGAAACTACTTCGCTGACTGCCTGCAAACTGTCAGAAATGTCCCTACTTTTGAAGTCCTCTGCCATGCAGGATGTATTGAGCCTTTCTGAATTTTCAGAAGAAAAAATATTTACAGTAAATTCGCCTACAGAAAGTCCGTTGCAACCAGGCAACCCATTGAAACTAGAGCAGGTTAATTCAGTATTACTTGAAACTTGCTCACAGTCTTGAATATTTTCAATGATTTGTGGTGTAGCCGCCATTTCCAGGTCACTGGTGCATTCCGAGGTCGACGGGGTCGGTGAATTTGATAAATTTAAAGCACTTGCCGAAGCAGCAGCCCCTTGTCTCTCTTCATCCAATAAGAGCCCCTCTTGCAGCAGGTTTAAAATGTCAGGCGCACCATCCATTACTGTAGTGAGGTGCTGTGAAATTGGGGATTCAGCTACATATTCACATAGTTTTTTGTAGCAACGCACCAGTATGTTCAGCTGTATATTTTCCTCAAACTGTTCATAATCTTTGCACCAACTACAGGAGGGCTTCATCATCATCTTTTTGCCTTTACACAGTTTGCAGACGTAATGCTGGCAAGTGGAGTTTGTAGGTGCAATTGGATCTTTCAGTAGGTTTCCTGTAAAAGAAAATATTATTATTATTGTGCAAAGTAGTTGATAAAAGTTAGAAAAATTGTTTCCTATCTATTTTCTGGAAAATCCTTTCAATTTTACTTTAATAAATTACTGATCTAGGAATTCTTTGAGAAGTAATGTACTTCTACGTCATTAAAAATATATTAGTTCCAATATAGGAAAAGGAGAAAAAAAAAAATAGGATCCAGTTACTTCATGCTCATTTCCAAATTAGGGACAAGTGTAAATAAAAATCACACAAATTCAATGACCATAGTCTATTATTTGTTAGTAAGTAATATGTGGCATTGGTAGAACAGACTAGAGAATATGTTACCCTGGTCAGTAGTTTTTGTAATAAAATTCAGTAGATGTCTTAAATGTGATTTTGCAGCTACAATTATATTGTAAAATGGGATTCCTCCATAACAGGCTGTCAAGCCTTCACAAAGCTTGCCCTATCCAACAACATGCTCATTAATATTTCAGTCATATTTCATCCATGATTATGAATTGAGATCTATTATAGTTTGAGATGTCACAAACAAGTCATTTTGTACCTGAAATGCTTACACTTCCATTAGTCTTTGGTGTATAAAGCATTTTACGGCAAATAAAAGAGCTACAACCCGAAGTGTTGCCTGCACATTCCCTCCCCAAATGCTACCTGACCCACTGAGTAGCTCCAGCGCTTTGTGTTTTGCTCAACCTTCCATCATCTGCAGTTTGTGTCTCCATGTTAACATTTCTTTGTTCACAGTATAATTATGATCTTGTATATTTGAAAAGATATTCCCCAACCACTTCAGTGAAATGGTAGGTTTGCACTGCAGTATGAGCTTTGTTAATGCACTCACCTTGTGCTGCTGCATACTTTTGTGTATATGGCCAGAATAGATGACAAGGCCACCCCACAAAATGAACTGCTTTGTGAGTGAAACCTAGGCCACAGGCAGTGGAACCCAAGACTATGTCTAGATTATCCCGATAACCTTTGGTCACCACAAGCTATTAGAAAGTCTTCTTGCTTTTCCCAGAAGTGATCTATATAGAATTCAAATATAAGTTCAACTAGGAACACAAAGTTTAAAAAAAAAATGTAGACCAGTCACCCTATTC
Organism: Leucoraja erinaceus; assembly: GCF_028641065.1. Lineage (NCBI taxonomy): Eukaryota > Metazoa > Chordata > Chondrichthyes > Rajiformes > Rajidae > Leucoraja > Leucoraja erinaceus. The sequence continues at coordinate 37,631,391 of NC_073390.1, forward strand.
AAATGAATAAGGGTATACTAGATACACCAAGTGCGGCTGGCATGTCGCTTTGGGGCCTGATACCAAAGGTATCCGGCCCCATGCTCAGCAGGTTATAGGACTCTGCTTGATGAAAAAGTCAGATAGATGTCTTTGACCTCCAGCATATTCTGTACACAAGTACTGGCATCTGGAATGAAGCTCTTTTGGGATCTTTATTGAGTTACCAGCATGAGCATGATCTGGACCGTTTGATTTCTTTATATATCCTAAAAAAAACACCAGTGCTTAAAAGGAGATACAAATTTGTTGTTTAGTACTGTGTCTATCATTGCAATTTTCAAAATGGTCAGGACTGCTCTAAATCGTTCACACCTCAATATTGCAAAGAACTCGCACAAATTTGAGGTGCAACATAAATACACAGTGACTGCAGCATTACAATAGAATACACATATCAGATTTGAAACAAAAATCTTCAAAATGCAATGTTTCTTGAGGGACAGAAGTTAACAGACCATGGGAATGTTGTGTGGCAACATCTACCTTAAGACTGATGAAGGACCTGGGGATCAGCGGACAAGTCTTACGCCAGGCCATCAAAGAAACATCACGGGTGGCAGAGCGCAGTAGCCAGTGGCTCTGGCTGAAGAGGAAAGACCCCATTTGATCTCCCAAACAACCGACTAGACAGATGCAGAGGGGTGGTGGTTCTGGGACGCCAGAATGCACTGAGCCTACTGGAGACGTCGTGGGTTCAATCAGCGAAACGTCGATGAAAGTAGGTGCCCACTTGATAACCCCAATGACGTGTCTGCCTAGCCTTTCTCAGCATCGGAGTAGCATAGGTGAGTGCAGAAGGCTCCCATCACCATCGGGAGTAATCTGATATTTGGCACTTTGGACTTTTAACATCTTGTCCTGTGTATTTGTAAACATATCAGTCGCTTGAGTAAACTCACTCGAGATTCATTAATCACTGCGTGGTCATAGTACAAGTAAAAAAGTTATCCTTATAATTTAAAAAGAAATTCGGAAGCTGACAAACTGAAACTAATGTAACAAATTCTTGTGGCTGGACATAACAGATTAAAAATGAAGAAATTTACAAATGTATTTCTTGTTAAAAATAACTGAACTGTTTGTCATTTGTCTTCTGAAATGAATGCGTTTCATTTACATAAATGTCATATTTTCAACCGATGAAAAGCTACGGCATAGATGGTATATTTTAAACAGGAAACAGGCTTACAACAGTAACATTTTGCACTGCAGTAGTCTTCTAGGGAAGCCTAAAGAGTAGGACATGTGTTTGTAAACAAATCATTATGTGTAACCTATTTTCTTATATATAAAAACCCACATACACTAATTTTTTAACCCAACATCTCTAACCTCTCAACAATGAGCACCTTCTGAAACGTGGTATACCTCGCTCCATCAGTATAAACCCCATACAAAAGCAAGTTAAACATGCGCAAAAAAGTCAAAAACTTAACTTGCTCACAACTGAAGATATTCCACTACTGCACTGTGCAAATGCAACCATTGAGTTTCCTCTCTCTCTCTCCCCACTTTTATGAATTATTACTTTAGAGAGCTTTTGATGTCATCCGTTACAATACTGTGGATGTACGGCTCTTATATCAAGTGTATATTTTCCAATCTATGGCAAAGCAACTTATGGGCACCTGTAAAATGTGATCATTACGGGGAACAGCCTGTAAATATTTGCTGGTATTAGAATTAAAAGGCTTGATTATACATTTGATGCTCTGCTCATGAAATTACATCAAGTGCATTAAGGTTTGTTAATTAGTTGTAAACAAAATCTTAAAATGGTATGAAGACCTCAATATAAACTAATTTATTTACATGACATTAAATCTATCTACAAAACTCAAATTAAAGTGAACACAAAACTCATTGGGCAAATCAGAAAGATTTGTCAAAGGAGACTATTTGGCTCTTTATATCTGTGGTAGCTCTTTGAAAGATCTATCCAATTGGAATACTAAAAAATGTAATAAACTTGTTTCTTTAAAAAAAATACATAGCCACAGAATGTAAAGCTGGATACATGTTCCCTTTTTCCATTTCAGATTTAGTCTAATTGCATACACATTTTTCAGATTATCCTTGCTTTTTTTCCCTAATGCATACTAAATGACCTGACTGTTGGCACTCTGCCCAGAGCTCGACACCCAAACAATGAAGCAGACACACAAACCATAATCAGGCACCAACCAACTAGCCATCATTTACAAAGCAGCTTATCCAACACGAGTAAAGGTGGGAATGCTCCCCTAGGTTTATAAAAAAGGGATATTCCCAAACACAAGTTTATACTTCCTTACCTTAAAAAAGGTACTGCATCACAGAGATGTTTATTAACCCAATTTAATACTAAAGAAAAACTAAAGTTTCCCCCCAAAATAAACCACCACGTTTAGCTATGAAGGATAAATCACATTGGACTTCTTCCCTTTAGGATACAATCAGCTCATCTCATCCCTCAAATCACAAGTGTGGTTTAGTTCTCCGAGTTCAACTTTGTCTCTTTCCTCGACCTATATTAAGCGGCACAGTCATCCTTGCATGCTACCTCATCAAATATCTCATAAATGGGAAAGCCATTCTCCTGCTCCTGTACATTTAAAGTGATGACAAATCCCGCCAAACTAACTTTATCTGTCACAAAGTTGGACAGGGGCTTGAAACATTCACAACCTATATGAAACCCACCAAAAATCGATGCTGCTACAAAACCAGCAAATTATGGTGAAAAATTGCAATGTATGAAATGTTATATCAGTTACAAACCCTGCGATTAGAGGTAGGGCCAAGTATCTCAATGGATATGCAAGTTCCAGGCTGGATTCCTGGACATTTATCAATGCTAACTGTAACAATATTACAATAATACTTATTCTCCAAAGACTGGAGTGACATGCCTTCTGTTTTCCAAAGTTAGATAAACAATTGAAATACTTGGAAGTATTAATCATAAATGAATACAAATGTTTGTGAAAAGCATTTCAATTTTTTAAGTACACTGCAAATATTCCAGAGAAATTACTTAAAATCTTACATACCGAATAGTCTAAACATCTGACCTTAAACAGTATTAAAATATGACTAAATCTTTATCTTTAACTATCAGAGCCATAATACAGGACCATCTAAGCAAAAACAATTCAAAACAGCCATAGCTATAAGGCTACCGTTAATACACCAATGATTGCAGCTTATCAATCTGTTCAAAAAAGTATCTAACATTCCATACAATGTCGTTCAGGTGCAGTTAATATCTCTTCGGACATATTAAAAGTTTAAAAATCTGAAGTGAACGGTGACCGAAAGTAATTGGAATCGAGTTGCTCACTGGCTGAACATGCTTCGTTTCCAGGCCGACGCTTCTAGAGAAGCACGTGTGTGTGTGTTTACTTTTGGGCAGAATACGCCAGCGACCGGGTGTGGTGGTCACCTAATGCGAAAATGCAACTTTCAGCGAACAAGCTCAGGAAATGATAATAAATGCAGTCAATTACGATTCTCATTTTATACTGGAACCTGATTATGAAGTGCTTCCTCTCACCAACGCAATATGCTGGGATTTTAAACTATTTATATGCAACAATAGTTGGTCAATACAAAAGAGGGAAATTATCTTACTATATTATGTTCATCGCGTTCAGATTTGCTCAATAAATGTAGCTCCACGTTTTAAAAAGCTGAATTGAATGAATTGCAAAGAGAAAATAATACACGGCGATGAAACCACTACTCTCCCCAAACACGTGGTGACTTTTGTTTTCAAACCAGAATGGCAGGGTACAAGCCTACAACCTGATTTCTCGAGATCCCAAATTACATTTAATAAAATGGGCGTTCGGTGACAAAAGGACATTCGAATGATGTTATATTTGTGCTTACATGCTTGTAGGAAAATTACACATTTTGATCGATACTATAAAAATGACAGACCAGTCGTAGTAATAAATCAGTACCGTCGTTATTTCAGCCGTACTGAAGCTTTCTCATTAAAAAAAACTATTTAATATGGGCAAACTATGGGTGAAAAACTCCCAACTTTGACACGATATGCCTTTGCTGGGAATTGAGAAAACACATTGCATAATCGGACAATTAATAAATACAACTCACTTGTCGTTTTATCAGATCACTGTTGTAAAGTATCAGACCAATGCTGTAATGACCAAAAACAAAATCGCTCAAACAGGACACTTTCATAGAGATAAAAACACATGGTTGGTGTACCAGTGCAGGCCTCTGTAGCACTGTAAGTTAAATTCTCCCTACTTCGAGAAGGAAAAAACATGTTTACCCCAAACATCAACAGCCACTCTGCTCTAACTGTTGCTCTTTAAGATTTCTCAGTCACGTTTACAAAAAAGCAAAGCATAATACAGCAAACGGTGGCTGCACTGTAAAGGCAATATATGAGTACGAACGTTGAGGGGGGGGGGGGAAACGACGCCACTTGCACTCGACCAAAGTCAAAACAAACACACGCACACATTTACTACTGAACTTGCACCATCTGCATCGCCAAGATATTAAATAATTGAATTCTGCTGTAGTTAGTGGCAAACAGTGCAGGCATCTGGTGCAATGCACAACCCCTTCCTTGTAGAGTTCAATAGAGATAGGAGGGGAAATAACAGAGAAAGCACAATGTTCGGAATAGAATTGTACTGATCTGGCTTCACCTCTCTGTTCCTTCAGCAGAAATAAAAAGGCCCTTGCCGTTGCGATTTTTTGCCTGTATTTTTTTTTTGCATCGTTGAGCACTCACCGCAGACACAGCAGGAAAGGGACTGGCGCAGGTAAGGCAGCAGTTTGTAAAGCTCGGGAAACGAGCCGGGATCCTGCGGCTCGCACTGCATGATGTAGCGGCATGTCGAAACGTACAGGCTGGTGGCGTTCACCGGATTCATGGCGGCGTCCGAGCAGCGGCCGGGGAGGCCGCTGCGTTGTTGTTGTTGCTGCTGCCGCCGCCTCCGCCGCCGAGCGCCTTTCCGATCGCTTTTACTCCGATGCCCGGTTACCGCGGCGTCGCCAATGTCCATTTATAACAGAGCTGGGTGTCAGCGGACGATGCCGCTGCCGCGACCTGGTCTCCGGCGGCTCGGCTCCTCTCCCAGAGCCATCACTACACGGCGGCCGCGGCGGCTGTGGTTGTGAGTTGGAGCCGACTAGCCGCGAACGGCGCCTCCATCCGAGCCGCTCCGTCCCTCTGGCGATCCGCTGGGCTCGAGCCTCCGGCGCCCGCCTCTCGCCATTCGCGAGGACTCGCCTCCCGCTCGGCCCCCGGTCTCTCTCTCGCCCCCTCCTCCTCCGAGCGGCGGTGGCGGCCGCTGCCTTCTCTATCCGCGGGAGGGAAAGGATGGGGAGAAGGAAGGAGAGGGAGGGAGGGAGAGAGAGAGAGGAGGGGGGGGGGGGGGGTGGGGGGAAGGAAGGAAGGAACGAGCGTGCGAACCGAAGGAAAGCTCAGTCCCTCGCAACCCGCCCCGACATGGCCACCATTACCCTCACCCCGCGGCGGCTCTCCTGCCTTCCTTCCCACCGCGGACTGCCCGCTGACGGTTACAGCCCGCCCCCTGTTTAAACGCTGCCCGGGTTCGGAGGAGGAGCGCGAGGGGCGACCAGATTTTTGTTTCAAATGGTGGAAACGTTCGGTTTTAAAAAGAGAGGAAAAAAAAACGGAAAGAGCTCGAACGCCGGTCACGTGACTGGAAGAAAAAAGAAGGTAACGAAGCGCCTTTCCCAATGCCTGATCCGTTTCATCCTTGCGAAAAAAAACACACGTTGATTTTCCCCCGCCCCCCATGACATTAATATCCTTTCTTTTTATGAAGACGCATGCAAAATAAATATCATCGATTGAAGTTTTTTTTATTTGCCAACTTTGGCCCTCGTGAAACCCTTGATTTGAAAGCATTTCTCCTTGTCTGCGTTCGCATTGCTTTTTGCGTGGTGCGTGTCTGAGCAGACGGGCGGGTGACTTCCTTTTTATAGGGGGGGTTGGGTGGCTGCGCACCGTCCTTTAGCCAATGACAATAGCGTCGGTGGAGGTCCTTCGTGAACGGGGCTGGGGCTCCCCGCGGGTTCTGCTGGGATTTGTAGTTCTTCACTCGCTCCATCATGGCGGACGACATCATCGCGCCTGTTTACTGCGAACTACAACTCCCAGCAGTCGCACCGCATTAATTTTAGCCGTTTCCATCAAAGATCCTGGTTTCCATTGCGTCTGCTCGATCCGCCAACCATGTCGACGTGATCGAACCCACCCCCTCCTACATGATTGGTCGAAAGCTGCGCCGGCGTAGCATTTCCCGAAGCCGATTGGTTACTCCGGCCGTCGATCATCCAGGGTGGACCGCGGGCTGAGCAGCCTGGTTCGCGCAAAGCTCGATCATTATTCGGGATCATGGCGGCTGGACTGTCAGTGTTGTGTTGTTCCCGCTCGCTCACCCGTGTGCTGCGGGTGAGCAAATACACGTCTCTTTCTGCGACCGTTAGAGTTGCCAAGGAGCCGAAGCAATGGTACTCAGTCGGCAACTTGACCGTGCAGGAGAGAATCGAGAGGAAGTCTCAAAGGGCGATGCTAGGAGGAGGTCAACACAGGATAGATGCCCAACACAAGAGGGTATGTTTGAGACATCGTCTGTATTTACAAAACGCCTTTACGGCGACTCTGGCATATGTTTAATTATTACCTTCCTTTTCTAAACGTTCTGTTTATTTTCGACCCGCTATTTCTCCAGCTTTTCTGTGTAACCTGTTTATTTTCGATATGTCCTTGGTCTAGTAGGTACCCCTTCTGGTGCCAGACTGGGAGGCATTAATTTATGACATTTGTCACTTGTGTTATCAGTGTCATTTGCTGGGTAGTGCGACGATCGCTTACATTTTCCTGGGGTGATATTTGGTGGTGCTGCTTAAAGGCATCTTTGTAACAATTATGTGAGACTTCCAAATAACAAAAATAACGCCAGAAATAGTCAGCAAGTCAGGCAGCATCTGTGGAGCACGAAAATATAACGTTTGATGACCGTGACTCCACCCGAAACGTCACCTACCCTTGTTCTCCGGGGATGCCGCCTGACCTGCTGAGTTATTCCAGCACTTTGTGTCCTTGTACGTTTCCTGCCGATCAACCTTCATCGGAATTTTGCAACTTCACTTTTAAACACATAATTTAATTTCTCAGCACGTTAATGATGAACACATAATGGTGTATTGCCAGATTTTATTAACGTTCCTGTGTTTATTCTCATTAGTGTTAAAATATATCTTGAATTTGCGAATTTCGTCAACATTGGGTCATTAGGCGATCGTTACGTATTCATTGGAGACTCTGACAATTTATTGGAGACTCATTTTATGTATAAGATCTACATGTTTTAAAAAGTGTAAAACATTGTTTCTTAAGGACGGGCATGAAACCGATGATAACGTGAAGGAGTTCAAATTTCCAGATGGTATTTACAAGGCTCCGGTGTAAAAATAGCATTTTTCTTAGTATTATGCCAGATAACTGGTTTTAGATACTATTTTTTTGATGGATGTTTAATGGCCAGTTGTTTGAGGGGAAAAAAAAAACAAATAACTATTGAGTCTTAACTAGTGACAAGTAAATGTCAATGTATATGCCTCACTGGAGAAATGAAGGGTTTCGGCCCGAAACGTCGCCTTTTTTCTTCGCCCCATAGATGCTGCTGCACTCGCTGAGTTTATCCAGCAATTTTGTGTACCTTAGCATTTACTCATCTTTTTTCATTATTTTGTGATGTAAAAAACTGATGGGTAATAACTAGAAGTGCACACATTTGTTACCATGCTGTAGAGGAATTTGCTCTTTTAAAAAAATTATTTTCTCAGTTCTGGATTTTTGTCGGTAACATTATTAGTACAATGGTGAACCCATTCGTAATTTTCAGAATGCTCCCTCCCTACTCTGAAGATGGATACTGACCTGAAATGTCGTCCGCCTACTCCCTCCACAGATGTTGTTTGACCTATTGAATTCCGCCAGCACCTTGTTTTTTCCACATGATTCCAGTTCTGCAGTCTCTCCTGTCATATTCATGAGCTATCACCCATCTTATCATAAATCCAGAAAAACTATGTTCTGGTATCAAAAATTTGTATGTCTGAGATAAAGTAGGTATTAACATTACCGCAATCATTAAATAGAAACAAAATATAACTCCTTGCTTCCATTGTTTCCATAGCATGGTCTCTAATTCAACACCTGGTTTATTTTTTGAAATACTGTTTCCTTTAGATTGTTTCTGTAACGGGGAAACATCTACTAATGCTAGAAATCCTCAAATAAAAGCAGAAAACTCTGGAAGTGCTCGGCACCTTATGTGAAGAGTGGAACAGTTGATGTTCCAGGTTGCTGACCTTTCGTCTAAAGGTCAGATGTGCTTCTAAAAGGCTATGGATTTGAAACATCAACTCTTTTACACTCATAACAGATGAGTACTTCCTGCTTTTTATCATTTAAATTGCTTGCTTTGGTTTTGTCAAAATGAATTAGCTTCCTTTTTATTATTGGCTGCAAATCAATTTTAATGTGTTTAAGAAGGAACTGCAGATGCTGGAGAATCGAAGGTACACAAAAAAGCTGGAGAAACTCAGCGGGTGCAGCAGCATCTATGGAGCGAAGGAAATAGGCAACGTTACGGGCCAAAACCCTTCTTCAAACTGGGGGTGGGCGGGGACAAGAAAGGAAAAAGGAGGAGGAGCCCGAAGGCTGGGGGATGGGAGGAGACAGCAGGGGGACTGAGGAAGGGGAGGAGACAGCAAGGACTAACAAAATTGGGAGAATTCGATGTTCATGCCCCCAGGATGCAGACTCCCCAAACGGAATATGAGGTGCTGTTCCTCCAATTTCCGGTGCTGCTCGCTGTGGCCATGGAGGAGACCCAGGACAGAGAGGTCGGAGACGGAATGGTAGGGGGAGTTGATGTGCTGAGCCACCAGGAGGTCAACTTGGTTATTGCGGACCGAGCTGAGGTGTTCGGCGAAACGATCGCCCAACCTCCGCTTGGTCTCACCGATATAGATCTGCTGACATCTAGAGCAGCGGACGCAATAGATGAGGTTGGAAGAGATGCAGGTAAACCTCTGTCGCACCTGGAACGATTGCTTGGGTCCTTGAACGGAGTCGAGGGGGGAGGTAAAGGGACAAGTGTTGCATCTCTTGCGGTTGCAAGGTAAAGTGCCCGTGGAGGGGGTGGTACGAGAGGGAAGGGAAGAATTGACAAGGGAGTTATGGAGGGAGCGGTCTTTGCGGAAGGCAGACATGGGGGGAGATGGGAAGATGTGGCGAGTGGTGGGGTCACGTTGGAGGTGGCGAAACTGACGGAGGATTACTTTTTGTATGTGACGGCTGGTGGGGTGAAAGGTGAGGACTAGGGGGACTCGGCCCTTGTTGCGAGTGGGGGGATGGGGAGAGAGAGCAGTGTTGCGGGGTATGGAAGAGACCCTGGTGCGAGCCTCATTTATGGTGGAGGAGGGGAACCCCCGTTCCCTGAATAATGAGGACATTTCAGATGTCCTGGTGTGGAACGCCTCATCCGTGGAGCAGATGCGGCGTAGATGGAGGAATTGGGAGTAGGGGATGGAGTCCTTACAGGAAGCAGGGTGGGAAGAAGTGTAGTCCAGATAGCCATGGGAGTCAGTGGGTATAATTTTAATGTGTAATGTAATAACCATTGGCCTAAAAGAATCAATAAAGCAAAAACATGTTAAGTTCACTCATTTATGATTGGGCAAGTAAACTTTTGATGCAAATGCAATAATTCAAGGGTTAATTAGTTCACCTTGTGCATATCCTTGTGGCTCAAAGTTCTTTAGCTGTGAACCAGTCACAACTAACAGAAGGATTAAAAAATTCACAATTTCAGGACTTGACATCTTACAAATGAGATTTTTTTTTTAATTGCATTTTTTTTTAAAAAGCTGACAGCTTTTTCTAAAGATGGACACAAAATGCTGGAGTAACTCAGTGGGACAGGCAGCATCTCTGGAGGGAAGGAATAGGTGATGTTTCGGGTCGAAACCCTTACTCAGACTGCTATTTATTGACTATAGCTCCATGTTCAACACCGTAATCCCATAATCTTCAAACTCCAGGACCTAGAACTCATCACTCCCTCTGCTTTAGGGGGATTTATTTATTATTTTCTTGGTTCCTGATTGCTGTATCAATGTATTCCTCTTGCAATTATCTGACAATTTCTTATTTCCTCTCTGGGCTTGTAATGCATTCAAAAGTCTGTACTCTACTCTTCAGAAATTTGGATGATAAATTAATTTATTAATGTCCTGTTGGCGGGCTTGATGGTGCCCAACCCAGGCGACTTTGTGAATGGCTTGATTGTAACCATGTATTAACTTTCCACTGACTGGTTAGCACACAACAAAAGCTTTTCACTGTAGATTGGTACACGTGACAATAAACTAAACTGAACTGAACATGCTGGTAGCATACAAAACAGTGTGTGAGAGTGTGATGTGTTGTTTGGGTACCTCTGCCTGATCATTGGTGTGCTCTGATGTAATCCAAGATTTATGCAGACGATCATTGGAGCTGCACTACGGGCTATAATGTTGTGGGTTCGTTGTTAGAAATAAACTGAGAAGTCTCATCTCATACATGCATTATCATGTGATCTGGGAAACAAGGCAATGGGGACATGCTGAAAGTCCTAATTACTGGTCTTTCACTTGCTTTTCATTAGGCTCTGTATCATGACCTTTGGCTCTGGATCTCGCTTGCACTCTGTCTTTGATTGGCTAGATCAAGCAGCATAAAACCACCCTGTGAATTCTGCAGGGTATCCTGGAACTGATGTAAGCAGCGGCTTCTCATTTTGGAAGACCAATGGTGTTTTTGTTTTCAACAACAATTCTGGTCATTGTGTGTTTTTCATTATATCTACTTGATTATTATGATTCCAAGTTGCACTAAAGTGAGTAATCAAGGTAGTCCTGAGTAACCAAGGTAGTCCAGAGTAACCACAGTCCCCCAGCATGTATCTGTTGAGGCTGACTTGGTTACTGAATATGTCTAGCAGTTCAGTCCACTTGAGGGTGAAGGTGACCTGTGTTCTTTGTGGCAGCATGGCATTGTTCATGATCCATGCCCACCTAATAATATAGGTATTGGAAATGTTTCTTGTTGATGAAAAGAACTGGATCATTAATGGGATTCCTTCAGTGGCATACAAATACAATTTGTAGCTTTCTGCACATGTCCGAAGACAGAAATAGTGGGTAATCTTAATGGCAAGGGGTGACACCCGTTTCGTAGCTGAAATATAAAGTTCATGGATCACCTCTTCTGATGCAGTGGTAAGCAGCAAATTGAGAAAAATTCGAGAGATCTACTGCAGTCACTTTGAAAGATCCCGTGTGCTGCAAACCTGCAAACACCCGAGTATGCATATCCATTGTATAACATAGTGTTGGAGGAACTCCGTGGGTCAGGCAGCAATTGTGCAAACTGTTTGAGTTATAGTATGAATAGTTCTCTGGAATGGAACCAAGACCTGACCATGTATTTAAAAATCCTCGATTCTAATAGCAACAAATGCTGTTTGCCATTGTTGTGATCGCATTTTAAGAATAATAAATTCTGGTTAAAAATTACTATTATATAATTTAGCATCTTTGTTAATTCTTGTTCTTGGTTTTTTTTGTTCAATTGATTACAGACAATGTAGAAGTAATTCTTTTTGGAATGTATTATTTGTGCATGACATAAATTAAAAAAATAAAAAATTCAATCGAATAAATCTTTGGGTGCAGGTGACTTAGTGAGACTTTTGGTTCACCATTTTCTGGAGCTTTATTATTCAGCTGCAGGTTTGCATTTTTATCGGGATGCATCCCAGCTTGGTTTGGGATCAGCTCCATCCAACACTGCAAATAATTGCAGAGTGCTGTGAACATAGGCCAGACCATCGAGCAAACTAATCTCCCTTCCATTGACTCCATCTCCACTTCAGGCAAGGCCGCCAGCATAATCAAGGACCGGTCTCACCCCAGTCACTCCTCCTCCTCCCCTCTTCCATCAGGCAAGAGGTACTGTAATGTGAAGATGAACACCACCCGATTCAGCAACAGTTTCTTCCCTAATGTTATCAGGCAACTAAACTGTCCTCTCATCAGCTAGAGTGCAATCCTGACCTCTCATCTACCTCTTTGGAGGCAACTATATTTAATCTGACTTTATCTTGCCCTAAATGTTGTATCCTTTATCTGCACTGTGGACGGCTTGATTGTAATCATGTAGAGTCTTTTTTTTTTACAGGATAGCACGCAAACAAAAGCTTCTCGCTGTGCCTCGATATACGTAACAATAATAAACTAAACTAAAACATTGCTCTTATAGAATTAAACCTCCAGTCAAATAAATATCTCGTACATTTAACTATACAATAGAATTTTAATTTTGTATATTTCTGCTTCTTGATAACTAATACATTGTCATTTTAGTGTTTTATTTATTTTGAAAAACTGAAGGAAGACTCTTCAAAAATGTTGGAGCATAAGAAACCGAAGCAGGAGTAGGCCCCTCATTCCTCAAGATTGAAGCAGATCTTTCTACTCTTTCCTGCCCTAATCTCACAAACCTTGATTCCTTAATATCTAAGAAACCTGACATTCTGTCATGAGTCATCAGCAGTCACTCGAAACGAGTATGACTGCCCTCTCTAAAGGGTCGTCTACTTGTGGGTCTGCAGATGTCTTCCAGTCTCTGGATTTCCAGAGCCTTATCTGTCCACCAAAAGGTTCTCTGGGCGTCCGCCTTGACTCTGGAGTGAGCTGCTCTTTTAGAGTTGCAGGTTACATCATTTTGCCAGGCACAAAAGGCTTTCCTTGTCTTGGAGATGAGCTGTTCTATCTCTGTGTCATTCTCGTCAAACCAGTCCTAGTGTTTTCTGGACTTGCACCCAAGGATGTTTTTACAGGTATCAAGGACAGTGGATTTGAATCATCTCCAGTGCCCTTCAATATCATCAGGATATTCCTGTTGGAGGCTTTCCCCAAGAGAAGCCAGAAATCGCTGCTGGGTGGCAGTTTCCTCCAGGCTTTCAAGGTTCAGCCTTGGCTGGATCTGCTTTGTTTGAATCCTCCTCTTCTTCTTGAGATTGATGGACATCATGGAGCGGATGAGGCGATGATCTGTCCAGCAGTCATCTGTATCGATCATGGCCCTTGTGATGTTCACAATGACATGAATCAATGAGATGCCACTGTTTGGAGCGTGGGTGTCTCCAAGATGCCTTTAGTTTGTTTTTCTGGTGAAAGAGGGTGTTAGTGATGACGAGTTTCGTGCTGAGCACATTTGCTGAGAAGCAGAGCTCCATTGGAGTTGATGTTCCCGATGCCTTCCTTTCCTATGGTACCCTTCCAGAGGTGTTGGTCCCGGCCGACCCTGGCGTTGAAGTCTCCTAGGAGACTTATCCTCCCTGGGGATTTTAAACAGTGTCTCGTCCAAGTAGGCGTAGAAGGTCTCTTTTACATCCTCTTCAGTGGGGCATAGGCACTCAACTGTTGCCATCTGGTTGCTGGCAAGAACTAGAAGGATGGTCGTGAGACGCTCACTGATTCCCACAGGAAGTTCAGAGAGGTGGCTCATGAGCTGGTTCCTGAGTATAATCTAATTGAGCCTCTACAGCCCTCATGAACTCTGATTCACCACTTTCTAGGTAAAAATAATGTCTTCTTGTCTCATTAATTTATTTCATCGATGTGACATTGTTGCAAGGGAACAGGTTCAAGGATTTGACTAGTAGAACAGGAAAAGGCAAATCTGTTTTATTGGCAGAGAGAACAAAAACAATACTTGTTTTGTTATGCGTGGGGTCCGGTTTACAGCAGCACACCTCTCTCTGCCTCCGGTAAGTCCTGGCCAATAGCGCTGCTCCCAAATTCAAACTATAACCTATGGCAAGGGACTGCATCCGAGTGAGGCCCCACCCTCTTTGGGAACAAAGCTCTATCAGACATAGACTGACGTGTAAATCAGTACACTGCGCTACAGACTTGCCACGCAAAGCGATACACACAGCGCTGCCGGTTTAGCGTGCAAAGGTTTAAACAGAGCGCTGTCGGCTTAGCGCTTGGAAATTTAAACAAACCTGTCGGCTGCAGCGCTATGGGGTTTAAACATAGCGCTATGGGTCACAGACTGTTTGGGCAAAAGTCTCGTATAACTGACATTGTATTCCAATTAAGCATGGGTGTAAAATACTACTTCTGTGCTGTGATAATTACAATCAAGAGGCCATTTGGCTCATCTGATTCATGCTGGTCCGAGCAGTTCAATCCCATCATTCCTTGCTTTCCTGTAATCCATTCTCTCTCACACGCCTACCACTGAAACTTGTTGGGGGTTTTTTTGCCTCTTACCTGCATCGTGCGGTAATTTAAAATTATCCGTAAAACCACCAGCATCTCTTCAGGATGTGGGAGGAAATTGGAAGCAAGCCAGCAGAAAACCATGGGGCTTACAAGCAGAATATGCAAACATTACACAGACACCACCTGAGGTCAGGATTGTGCCCATAAAGATTATGCAATAAAGGTTACTACAGGGGTGGCATGGTGGTGCAGTGGTAGAATTGCTGCTTTACAGCCCCAGAGATCTGGGTTCGACTATTGTCCCTGGTGTGTGTAGGATAGTGTTAGTGTGCGGGGATCACTGGTTGGTACGGACTCTGTAGGTCGAAGGGCCTGTTTCCGCGCTGTATCTCTAAAACCAAAAAGTAAATATGGTTACCAGCTACACCACAGAATAAATAAACTTTTTTATTTCTGCTTTGAAATAGGTGCCAAATTCTTGACAGCGTGTACACTGTGTACATGAAACTTTGGCTGTTCTTATGAAAATACACTGGATGCATTCATTCTTTGTTTCCGTTTACCACTTCCCATTCATGTTTCTGGGGAGGAAAATATAATTTAATCTGTACGAATGACATTAATTGTGGTTTACTCTCTACTTAGGGGAAGCTGACTGCCAGGGAACGTATCCAGCTGCTCCTGGACCCTGACACCTTTGTAGAATATGACAAGTTTGTTGAACACAGATGCTCAGATTTTGGTATGGGCACAGAAGACAATAAGGTATGGTACGATGTGTAGAAATGGCATGAGTTATATTTTTGTAATGGTTGTCCTTACAAGAGCAACGATCCATCATTACATTTTTGTTTTGAGGTTGAGTAGCATACCTTTACAACATTTGGTGATTCCAATGTCTCGCAGATAGAGAGTCCTTCAAATTGACCAGAACTCTTTGGAGCCAGTTAACTTCTGAACAAATATTCTGGTCAGTTTGAAGTACTCCCTGGCTGGTTGACATTGAAATGGCCAACTGTAGAAAAGGTATTCTCCTCAACCTTAAAACAAATGGAGATGGGGGGTGGAGGATTAAATGACTTTCGTAGCATGAGTATAATCCAGTAAAAGCTTGGAATTTGAAGAAGAAAAACTAACCTTCACTCACAATTGTTTTACTTCCATCTTAATTTGTTTTATGTACTTTCTTGATTTTGACCTGGTGTACAGAATTCTTTCGTTACATCTTTTGAGTGCAGGATGGAATTGCATTTATAAATTTAGTGTTACAATAGTCCCTATAAAGTGTTGTGCTAGCAAATAAGCAGAAGAAATCTTTCTGTGAATCACAACTGCCATATGATGCAATGTTCTTGAGAGGAAATTGTAACTCAACCATCTAATCAGAATGTTTATGGATCTGTGTATTCACTGAATTGGGTAAACATCTTGAATTATGAATAATCATGATCAACATGCTGATTATTTCTGAAAGGACAGCAATAAAGGAACTTGACCATGTTCGTAATGCCTAACTCTTTCTGACACGGACATGCATTTCCTTTGAGGGGGAGTGGGAGGGGGGATTGTATTGTACAGTAAACCCTCGTTATCTCAGACCTCTTCATAACCAATTTCAATTATAGTGGACGGAGCATCCCCACAGTAATCAAACACCACTGTCTCTTTAAAAACACAACTGCTGGTTATTGAAATTGACAGGTATTGAAAATGATAAGCAATGTCTTTGATCAAAACTTGTGTAATGACAAAGCTCACAAAGTGCTGAAGTAACTGAGGCTGCCGACACCACCCTCCGGCCTAGATCACCACGCCAGCCACTTCCAGGCCAGACCTGGTAACCTTCACTGCCAGGCTCGGCTGCCAATGCCATCCCCTGCCCACACTGCCTTCCCAGCTGCTTCCAAGCCGGGCAGCTGACATCGCACGGCCTCTCTGGCTGGTCTGCTGATGCCACCCCCGGCCCGTACTGCCACCATGGACGCGTGCAGGCCGGGCTGCTGACACCAACTCTTGGCCGCTTGAAGGCCGGGCTACCAACATCACCTTCGGCCCGCACCCCTACCCCAGACACCCCCAATCTGGACCTACCAACATTCACCACCAGGCTGGGCTACCATCGCCACCCCGGCCCCCACTGCTACTATGACCTCTTCCAGGCCTTGCCTACCGCAGCCACCATCGACTTTTAATGCACTCCTGCTGCCCGTGGGCTGGGGCCGTCAACTCACCTGGATTCCAGGCCCAGTTCCGGAACAAGAATCTGAAGAAGTATCTCGACCCAAAACATCACCTAACCACGCTGTCCAGAGATGCTGCCTGACCTGCTGAGTTACTCCAGCACTTTGTGTCCTTTTGTGCCTTAACCAGCATCTGCAGTTTTTTGTTTCTACTCCTAACGTCATTCCTGTTATTACAGTATTTGAAAAGATTTTTCACTAACTTATTGGTTCATTCTTATTTATGGCTCTTTCAGTTTCCTGGTGACAGCGTTGTGACTGGTCAGGGCCAAATTAATGGGCGACTTGTTTATGTCTTCAGCCAGGTAATAATATATATCTACATTAAATCTTTTTCTTGGAAGGATTAAGAGTGTTTGGAGCTACTACTACACCTTGCTAAAACACGTGAGGGTAGATTTGATCTGGTTCCCCTCAAGTTCAGAATGCTAGAAATAAATGCAGGCTAGCTGTCAGATAATTTGGTATATTTTGGAAAACTAGCATATTTGCTGTGGGCTAATGGGCTGTGAAACTAAATAAATGCATTTCTTCTATTCTGGTAATCTGGTGGTAAGCTCTTTGGGTGCTTCCTTTCTGGTAATTTATCTGAACGTCATGAAGAAAGTGTAATTGTTCTCATCCCATACTTTTCAGATCTCCAAGATGGAGACGTTTGCCAAACTTTTCATTAACTCAAACCATGATGATAAAGTTATGCTTTTTTAATTTGAGTGAATGAGGCATGAAACCTGATCTGAAGAATAGTAATGAAGAGAACTAAAATCAATGCTCTTGTTAGTTGCATTTGAAATGCAATAAAAGCGATTACCCTTTCTGGAACATTGTGATATTGAACTCATTATCTTGCCTTTTTACCTTGCATTCAAATGTAGCCAAATGGTGTTGCAAGTGAGAGTATCAAAAATATATTTTGTGGAATACCTCCAACCTGACCCTAATCCAAGGGTTTCAATGGCATTTGTGCCTCTTTTGCTTATTAGGTAGAGAGAGGGAATTATTTTCTGCCAAGGTTATATAATATAACGACCAGTGCCCCTCGTAATCTGCTTGGGTAGCTTACAACCCAACAGTATGAACACTACATTCTCCAATTGTAGGTAACCACCAAATATTTTCCTCCAACTAGACACGCACCTATCTCCCTCCCCCCTCCTCCCAAACTATAACCACCTATTACTTGCCATTACTCCCCTGTTCCTCCTCGCTTTCAGCTTTCCTTCCCCCTCTCCCCAAACAAGTCCAAAGAAGGGTCCCAATGGGTCACTCCAGTACTCGGGTGAGTTTTAGACCTTGACTGCCTTCAGCAAAAATCATATTTTCCCCCCCTCCCCCCACCGTCCCTTTGAAACATTTCCATGCCTAGGTTCACTTGCTGATTCTCACACCTTTGCTGTTGTCGCCTCCAGACACAACTATTCCAAAGTACCTCTGGACAGACAGTCTTTTGTATTGTACCCTGAGGTAATACTCTCCCCTGATTCTGATTCCTAGCTTGTCGTCTTCGTGTTTCTGTGGTTTCTACCCAAGGATATACATTTACCCTTTTTTTTTTTTAAATTTGCGATCGATTTTTCCTTCCCATTCTCTAACCTGTTCCAGTCCCACAATTTGGAAATATGCGTTCTTTTAGTTCCATCTTATTGCACACTTCCAAGTTTAATTGCTTGCTACCGGCCGCTGGGGTTTCAGCAACCAAGGCTGTTGGCTTCATTATTCCTGCCACTATCATGCATCTATGGCTCTCTATAGTTCTTTTAAAAGCTCCTCAAGATATATTAAATATTAAAAGCTATGTAACTCCAGTTTTATGAGAAACTGATGTATATTCCACTTTATATTTACAATGCAAAAATTTTATTTCCTTTTTGGCAGGACTTTACAGTCTTTGGGGGAAGTTTGTCAGGAGCTCATGCACAGAAAATCTGTAAGGTAAAACAGTAAGCAACCAGACGTTGTATTCTGCAATGAATCCATTTAATCAAGAAAGGACTCTGTATGTTCTAAAGCTACATGTAACTACTTAGTAGAAGCGTTCACATCGCAACCCCTGTCAAGTTCCATGTATGCTCCATGTAACTTGCTAATTCTACCACCACCTTAGTGCTATTAGCACCCTCACACCTTAGCTGTAAAGACTCACAAAGATTCAAGATCGCAATATTAGTCAGTGTCACCAACACGGGTCTTTTTCAAGACCGGCACTGACTGTCATATCTGTGAACATCAAAGGCTTTTCCAATAGCGCAACGATGTATACAGCAGTGGCGAGCCACTATATAGCATAAGGACACGAAAGAAGAAGACTACAGGCGAGATGTGCTATGCAAATCATTATCTTTTAAACTGAGCACTAACACTTGAAGCAAAACATGCAACTGCTCTATGGTCTAACATTTTAGTTAAATTAAGGCAGAGTATGATTGTTTCGGTCTCATTCTTTAGATACCCGTTTTGCCATTCCTTCCTGTCCTAACCACCACCTTGATTCATTTGCTGCAAATGGAGGCTGCATGTTACATGGGTTACAGCTATTGCAGCATGGGTTCCACATGGTTACAGCTCCTGTGTGGGTTTTGAAAGGTTTTATGTACTTGGGGTTTCCCAAACGATACAAAATTGAACCAGTAAAGATATACAGAAATGGTCTGCTACCTAGATTACATAAATCCAGATGAAATAAAATGTAATCATTGGAACATCAATTTTAAGGATATTAATTTATCAAATATAATTTATTTTCTAGATAATGGATCAGGCTCTCTTGGTGGGGGCTCCAGTAATAGGTCTGAATGACTCTGGAGGAGCACGTATTCAGGAAGGTGTGGAGTCATTGGCTGGTTATGCTGATATTTTCCTGGTGAGATTTGCAATATGTAAAATTAAACAAACACAAGAACATTAATTTTCATGTAGTTTTTGTGTTTTTAATCAGGTTTTGCTTGAAGCTGATGGGGTAGGGTGAAAAAATATGACATATTTTTAACCTTTTCAATGTCGTGTGATTTATTTACTGTTTTTCCATGCACAACAGCTTTATTTACCTGCAAATGAAAACTTAAATCAGTTGTAAATACTAAAGAGTAATTAGAACATAGAGTACATGAACATGCCCTTCGGCCCACAGTGGTTGTGCTAACATGATGCCGAAATAAACAACTCTTATCTGCTTCCATATGCCTCCAATCCTAGCATGTTCATGTGTTTGTCCAAAAACCTCTTAAATGCTATTATCGAATTGCCCCCACCATCCTCTACATAAAGAAAACATGCACCGCGCATCTCCTTTAAACTTCGTCCCTCTCGCCTTGAGGCTGTGCCGTCACATATCTGACATTTCCACAGTCAGATGATGTTTTGTCTGCCCTATCAATAATAAAATAGTAGCCTTTTATTCAGACCCATAGATTACTTGCTCCCAGATGATGATCCCAGTAACATCAGGCATTTCATAATGTAATCTAGAGTTTATATTTCTTATGTTGCAATTAAGTACAAAGCACAAGCTTTGTTCAGTAAGGATATTTTGCAAGTTTCAACATAGAGCCTTGGGGCATACAGTGTCATTTTTGTTTGAGCAAGGAATTTTGCTCATCTGAATGTGTATGCCACTTTTGTGATCTAGGCGAGAAGCATCAACCCTTTATAAGATAGTTTGCTTTCAACACAGTACAATGCCTATCTATGCTTATTAGATTAGATTAGATTAGATTCGTTTATTGTCATTCAGACCTTTCGGTCTGAACGAAATTTTGTTTCCCTGCAGTCATACATATAATTTTAAAAAATGACAAAAACACATAGTCAACACAAATTTAACATCCACCACAGTGAGTTCACCAAACACCTCCTCACTGTGGTGGAAGGCAAAATCTTAAAGTCTCTGGCTCTTCCCTCTTTGTTCTCCCCCTGCGCCGAGGCGACGGTTCAAACGCCGTGGGTGGTCGCCGCCTCGCCACAGCTCAGAGGCCGAGTCGGGCCTCCGCCGCCACAGCCCCGGGGCCGAGTCAGGTCTCCGCCGCCTCCGCCACAGCTTCGAGGCCGAGTCGGGCCTCCGCCGCTGCTGTTGCTGCCGCCGCCACAGCTCCAGGGCCGAGTCAGGTCCCCGCCGCCACCGCCACAGCCCCGGTGCCGAGCCAGGTCTCCGCCGCCGCTGCTGCCGCCACAGCTCCAGGGCCGAGTCAGGTCTCCGCCGCCGCAGCTCCGTTGCCGAGTCAGGTCCCCGCCGCCACCGCCACAGCCCCGGTGCCGAGCCAGGTCTCCGCTGCCGCTGCTGCCGCCACAGCTCCAGGGCCGAGTCAGGTCTCCACCGCCGCAGCTCCGTTGCCGAGTCAGGTCTCCGCCGCTGCCGCTGCCGCCACAGCTCCAGGGCCAAGTCAGGTATCCGCTGCTGCTGCCGCCGCCACAGCTCCAGGGCCGAGTCAGGTCTCCGCCGCCGCTACAGCTCCGTTGCCGAGTCAGGTCTCCGCTGCTGCTGCTGCCGCCACAGCTCCAGGGCCGAGTCAGGTCTCCGCTGCTGCTGCTGCTGCCGCCACAGCTCCAGGGCCGAGTCAGGTCTCCTGATGCTGATGTAAATGTAGTTACATGCTGATGTAAATGTAGTTACATTGAATTCTTATTTATAATGTTAGCCTGCCACTCTCATCCAATTGTTAAGAGGGAAAAGCTTGAAGTGATGGAATGCCAAAGCCTGTATCTGATATTGTTTGCCAGTGAAGGTTTGTGCAAGGAGGGTTTCCCTTAACAAAGTCGCTGCTGGGAATTGGAACCCAACCACATGGAACAATATCTGAAGAAAGGTCCCAATCCAAAATATCACTTCCTGCGATGCTGCATGACCCACTGAGTTACTCCAGCAGTCTTTTTTGTAAATCAGCTTCTGCAGTTCCTTGTGTCTGGAATAATGTTTACATTGCAGTTACATTTTAATGAATTTTGACCTACAATCATTTATGTCTCTGAAATTTTATAAATTGCATAAATCAAAAAGTATGAACTTTTCATGCAAACTTTTAATAGTATCAAGACAGTCATCCTAATATGCTTCCTTTCGTATGTTGCTGGGTACATTTAAAATAAAGATTATAGATTGATGTAGAATCAACAAAGGATCAACTTTTAATGGTGAAACATGCCACAAATATTGATGGCTGTTTTAATGAATTTAGCTGATTTATCATCTTGCTTTGATGAACAACTTGCTTTATGCATTAGATTCCTACTGTATTGCAATAACAGTTTGAATTTGATATTTTGCAGAGAAATGTATTGACCTCCGGAGTCATTCCCCAGATCTCCCTCATCATGGGTCCTTGTGCTGGTGGTGCTGTCTATTCACCTGCCTTAACTGACTTTACATTTATGGTAAAGGTAAGGTACATTAATTAATGATTCGATTACAGAAGTCCCTTGTTTTATGTTCTGCCTTTGTAACCAAGAAATCCTATTTGGAATTGAGCCATTGTTGCAATATGTGTTCCAGGCAAGCTAAATGAACACAAAAGTTATTCTGAGAGATGTAACAAACATTTGTTTTGCCTGACAAATTATGTACAACAAAGGATTACATTATATTGGATGTGCAATTCATCAGTCTGAATTGCTGATTTTTCACAACTTGCTATTTGACTTGTTGTTTCTCCACTTGGGCTCCTTTCTGTGCCTGAATGTGGCAAGTGATTAGAAAATCGTTTAATTCAAGAAAATATTTAGTGTTGAATATTTTTTATGATGTATATGTCTTAAAAACATCGGCATTTCCTTTTGAGAGGTAGACTTGGTCATAGTCTAGATAATGGATACTTATTATTAGTTTATAAAGGTAGAAATTCATTAAGTAACAAGAAAAATGTACCTTAAAAGAAAATCAATTGATAATGAATGTGAGATGAACCTTAGTGGTTTATTATTGTCAATTCAACCAAGGTACATTGAAAAGTTTTGTCTGCATGCTATACAATCAAATCATACACAAGTAGTGCAAAGAGAAATATACCAGAGTGCCGAATATAAAATTACAGTATTATAGCAATAGTTAGAAAGAAGTCAAAGGGCTACAGGGAGGTAGGTTGGAAGATTGGGACTGCACCCTAGCTTATGAGAAAACTGTTCAGTCGTCTGATAACAGTGGAGAAGGAGCAGTTCCTGAATTGTCTGGTATCTTATGTCCAACTGAAGAGGTGAGATGCGGGAATGAATGGTGAAAATAGACACACAAAGCTGGAGTAACTCAACGGCACAGGTAGTATTTCTGGAGAGAAGGAATGGGTGACATTTTGGGTCGAGACCCTTCTTCAAACTGAAAATCACGGGAAAGGGATACGAGAGATATAAATGATGATGTGGAGAGATATAGAACAATGAATGAAAGATATGCAAAAATATAATGATATAGGAAACAGGCCATTGTTAGTTGTTTGTTGAGTGAAAACGAGGAGCTGGTATTCCTTCTCTCCAGAGATGCTGCCTGTCTCGCTGAGTTACTCCAGCCTTTTGTGTCTATCTTTGGTTTAAACTAGCATCTGCAGTTCCTTCCTTACGGGGAGAAAAGATGAAATACGAAGGTAAGCTGGCCAATAATATAAAAGAGGATAGCAAGTGTTTCTTCAGTTGTATAAAGAGCAAAAAAGAGGCAATAGTGGACGCTGTGATAATGGGGAATAAAGAAATGGCAGAGGAGTTGATTAACATTTTTTGCATCAGTCTTCACAGTGGAAGACACCAACAATGTGCTTGAAATTCAAGAGAGTCTGGGGATGGAAGTTAGTGGAGTGGTTATTACTAGGGAGAAGGTGCTTGGGAAACTGAAAGGGATGAAGGTGGATAAGTCACCTGGACCGGATGGACTGCACCCTAGAGTTCTGAAAGAGGTGGCTTGAGAGATTGTGGAGTTATTGATAGTGGTATTTCATGAATCACTAGAGTCAGGAGTGGTCCTAGATGATTGGAAAATTGCCAATGTTACCCCGCTGCACATAAAGAGAGCAAGGCAGAATAGTGGGAACTAAAGGCCGGTTAGTCTGACTTTGGTGGTTGGTAAGATTTAAGAGTCCATTATAAAGGATGAGGTTACGGAGTACTTAGAAGTTCATGATAAAATAGGCCAAATTCAGCATGGCTTTGTGAAGGGGAGGTCTTGCTAGACAAATTTGCTGGAATTTTTTGAAGAAGTAAATAATAGGATAGGCAAAGCACAGTCAGTACATGATGTTCACTTAGATTTTCAGAGAGCCTTTGAAAATATGCCACACGTTAGGCTGCTTGGGAAGATGAGAGCCCATGGTATCAAAGGGCAGAAACTGGATAGCAGGTTGGCTGGATGGCAATAAAGGAGGGGCTGCCAATGACGAGGAGTTTCGCTAGGGTCAGTGCTGGGGCCACTACTCTTCACATTGTCTATTAATGATTTGGACGAAGGGATTGAAGGCTTTGTGACAAAGTTTGCAGATGATTAGGTGGCCGATTAGGAAAAGGGGAGATGCAACGAGACCTGGGTGTCATGGTACACCAGTCATTGAAAGTAGGCATGCAGGTGCAGCAGGCAGTGAAGAAAGTGGTATCAATTGTGGGAGGATGATTTTCTGTCTCTACGTAATCCTGTTAGTCTCTGTCCAAGATGGCTGCCGTGAAGGGAGAGTGGACGCTGGCGCGCTTTGGCTGCCGCTGCTCTCTCTTCACATTGTGTTTTTGATTTTCTGTTTTTGGACTGAATTCTGTTTTTAGTTTGTGTCTGTGATGTCTTTATTATTTATTTTACTCTGATTATATGTTTATATTCCTGTTAATCTATGTAAGGTGTCCTTGAGATGTCTGAAAGGTGTCCAACAAATAAAATGTATTATTATTATTAAGAAAGCGAATGGTATGTTAGCATTCATAGCAAAAGCATTTGAGTATAGGAGCAGGGAGGTTCTACTGCAGTTGTACAGGGTCTTGGTGAGACCACACCTGGAGTATTGCGTACAGGTTTGGTCTCCTAATCTGAGGAAAGACATTCTTGCCATAGAGGGAGTACAGAGAAGATTCACCAGACTGTTTCCTGGGATGTCAGGACTTTCATATGAAGAAAGACTGGATAGACTCGGCTTGTACTCGCTAGAATTTAGAAGATTGAGGGGGGATCTTATAGAAACTTACAAAATTCTTAAGGGGCTGGACAGGCTAGATGCAGGAAGATTGTTCCCGATGTTGGGGAAGTCCAGAAAAAGGGGTCACAGTCTAAGGATAAGGGGAAAATCTTTTAGGACCGAGATGAGACATACATTTTTCACACAGAGAGTGGTGAATATCTGGAATTCTCTGCCACAGAAGGTAGTGGAGGCCAGTTCATTGGCTATATTTAAGAGGTAGTTAGATGTGGCCCTTGTGGCTAAAGGGATCAGGGGGTATGGAGGTACAGGATACTGAGTTGGATGATCAGCCATGATCATATTGAATGCAGGCTCGAAGGGCCGAATGGCCTACTCCTGCACCTATTTGCTATGTTTCTATGATACGAAAATACGTGGAGGTACAGGTTGGGAGAGTTTGCAGAGAAGTGGCAGATGGAATATAGTGTCGCAAAGTGTGGAGTAATGCATTTTGGTAGTAGGAATAAAGGCGTAGACTATTTTCTAAATGGGGCGAGAATCCTGAAATCGGAAGTGCAAAGGGACTTGGGAGTGCTGGTGCAGGATTCCCAAAAAGTTAATCTGTAAGTCGAATTGGTAGTAAAGAAAGCAAACTCAATGCTAGCATTTATTTCAAGAGGGCTATATACAAAAACAGGGATATAATGTTGAGGCTCTATAAGGCCGCATTTGGAATATTGTGAGCAATTTTGGGCACCATATCTGAGGAAGGATGTGCTGGCTCTGGAGAGGGTCCAGATGAGGTTTACAAGAATTATCCTAGGAATGAGTAGGTTAACTTATGATGAGCGTTTGTCGGCACTGGGCCTGTACTCGCTGGAGTTTAGAAGAATGAGGGGGTCCTCGTTGAAACAAACAGAATAGTGAAAGGCTTGGATGGAGTGGATGTTTCCACTAGTTGGAGAACCCAGGACTCAAAATCAAAGGGTGTTCATTTAGGAAGGAGATGAGGAGAAATGTATTTAGTCAGAGGGTGGTGAATCTGTGTAATTCTTTACCACAGAAGGCTTTGGAGGTCAAGTCAGTGGGTATTTTTAAGGCAGAGATAGATAGATTCTTGATTAGCACAGGTTCAGGTTATGGGGAGAAGACAGGAGAATGGGGTTAGGAGGGAGAGATAGGTCAGCCATGATTGAACGGCAGCGTAGACTTGTTGGGCCAAATGGCCTAATTCTACTCCTATTCCTTATGATTAGTATTGTACATACAGCAATCCTTTTACTTAACATGCCACATTCACTATATCCTCTTGCACATTGTGTGCAAAACAGGTTTAGATGGTAGGTATTGTACTGTAACCTCTCACTCCAACAATAACCATCAGATAGGATCCCTGAAGAGGTGCTGATATGTGTCACTGTCACCAATCTGAAGTGGAAGAGACACAAACATGTCCTCTCCCAACACTTTGTATGCCAGATGGAGGTTGGTTATGATTTCATACAACCTTCAGTTTTGAGGACTGCTTACAATGGATATGAAGTTCCAAGTCTATTTGGAGGGCAATCCTGTTTCTATCTACAACATACTGATGACGAGGCATTTTGCAAAATGGTGCCGTGAGTCTGATTGAGTGAAATGTCTAATTGGATTTGCTGCCTTGAGGACTGTAAGCAAGTTGTATGCTGCCAAATTCTCCAACTACATTGTGACTGAAGGGATTCCCCTTCAGATACTTCACCAGCTGAGAGAAGTTAGAGGGTGTGATCAAACTTGCGGGCATGTTGTGTCTGGTCAAACCCACCCTGCTCAAAGTGGATCACACATGGAACCTTTTTGTTTGTGTACCAGAAAGCTATTTAGCTTCTGGTGCACCATGCAAAAGAATGGCCACTGGTGTAGAGCATGGCATTGACCAATACCACAATATCTTATAACTTATCACCGATCCTATAAATGTGCTACCAACTAGCTCAACCTTCATAGTTTTTGGTGCCCCAATCCAGATTCTGATTATCTTCAGATACCAAAGGATTAGATAAAAAATAATGCGTTCTCACTTTGCTCCAGTTCGATTTTGCCTCCACAGTCACAGCTACCCACGAGCCTATGGACTGTCAGACAGTACAGGAGTCAGAGGTTATGGGGAGATAGTAGGAGAATGGGGTTAGAAAGGAGAGATGGATCACCCATGATTGAATGGTGGAGTAGACTTGATGGGCCGAATGGCCTAATTCTACTCTTATTCCTTTTGACCTTATGATGGTTAGAACAAAAATCTGTGACATTATCCATGCATGGGGAAATCCCCACCTATGTGTCTGCACTGCTCGAGGTAGTCCATTGGATATCGATATTATTCCTAATGGGAATGATAATAGACTCGATGGAGCAAATGACTAAGATTGGAGAGAGAGGGCAGCTCTTCCTGATTTCGTTGAATTGGATCCCCAGTTGTTGATTGGAAGCAATTGCTCCACCAACATCTGGTTGATTTTTACCAAGAACATGGGTATACTTTCTGATATTTGTTCTTTTTCCTTTTTCTCTCTGTAGAAGAGGATGTTGAGACCTTTGCAGGCTGACATGCTGCTTGCCAGAAGTGTGCCTTCAAACTTTTTTTAAGATCTGGGCCTATTCAGTCTCTCAAGGGCAGGGTACAAATTCATGAGTAAGCCAATGCTTCTGGGACTAATTCCCTTCTCAAAACCACTGGATGGCCTTTGTCAGCTTGGCGAAAGTCACTGATTGATATTTACTCTGCCACTTACTGACTTCTTTAAAAAAAATCCAAGATGTAGATCCTCACCATGTTGGATTATAAAAACAGCGTTGAGACATTTTTCTCCATTGGCCTGCAATTCAGAGCTCCCTATGCAGCTTCTGGAAAAAAGAAATGCATGGCATAGGCGTGACTGGAAGATCATCTTGTAAAGTGTGTCTTTCATGCCCTACAGACATCAAACCTGTATTGAAGAATTTTTGCATATGTTTCTGAAGTTTTGACATCTTGCTTGCTTGTGCCTGCCACGGTCTCATGAATTTAAAAGACAAGTAGCATTTAGGAAATCAGAAGCACTTTGTGAAAATGCAAGTTTTGGGTTTTGGTTTGTTATTTGTTTTGAAGCAGAAACAGAATCTGAGATTATTTGGCTGGCTCTGATCAGCATTAATGAAGAAGTCCATTCAGCTCTTTACTTAGAGACTCCTAATTTTTTACAGTACTGATTTCCACAAATGCTAGCATGCTGGTTTGAGTTTTTTTGTTTTTCAGTTTTGTCATATTGCCAAGTTAGCATTTGGTTTAAAACAAAGCAAAATATACTATGATCTTTGTAGTTAGTAACGGTCTTTTTCAAAAAATGCTCATTTATTTGTGCTGCTTTGATTTGATTCTGATTAGATCAATGTTGTGGTTTGCAGGGTACTTCTTACTTATTCATTACTGGCCCAGATGTGGTGAAATCTGTTACCAATGAGGATGTGACACAGGAAGACCTTGGTGGTGCAAAAACCCACACTGCAGTTTCAGGTGACATGACTTTTAGAGAGTGAGAATGTTATTGAGTGATCAGTAGAGCCAGGATTTTGCCATAAATGCCATGTGCCTTTTTTTGATTATTTCAGCAAGATAATGCCTTTTTCACGATTGAGTGCCTAAATCAGGCTTTTTTGCCGTTTTAACGTAACTTACAAGAAAATTTACACCACCGGGACGAAACCCGGCTGTAAGTGGGTGTTAAGTGATGATTGGAGAGGGGTGGTGGGAAAGGGTCCAGTCTTTGCAAACTGGAGTCATGCTTTAAGTAGGTGTGAAGTGTTGGTTGGGGTTACCAGGGTTAAGTTTCTGTTTATCGAAACTGCAGTAGAACTCGTTCAGGTCGTTGGTCAGCTGACGATTGTCCAAGGAGTGGGGGTTTTTCCTCTTGTAGCTTGTGATTTCTTGCAAGTCCTTCCACACTGAAGAAGAGTCATTTGCTGAGAACTTGCTCCTCAACTTCTCAGAGTACCTTTCCTTGGCTGCTCTGATTCCTCTTCTTAGTTTGTACTTAGGCATGCCTGTCGAAGTCTGCATCCCCACTCCTGTAGGATCTACCCCTGCAAGCGTCAAAATGCCTAAAGTCAAGTCAACGCCTTGTGAAAAAAACTGAACGATTTGGTGAGAGTGTACGGGAGAGATATATTCTCTACAGACAACTGTGCGCTGTTTTGCAACGCATGCGAGAAAGCAGTGAATCATGAGAAGAAATATTTCATCTCCATGCATGTACAGACCACTAAACACAAGTTGGTGGCAGAGAAACAGAAGGTAGGAAATACGCAAGCTTGTCTCCTCCCAACATTTACTGCTGGCTCCAATCGCAAATCTGATTTTTCGAGTGATCTGTGCAACGCATTCATTGATTCTGGAATTCCACTGTGGAAATTGAAAAACAAATCTCTCAGAGGTTTTTTAGGGAAGTACACAGAGGAGCATATACCAAGTGAGTCATCATTATGGAAAAATTATGTTGACAGCAACTTCAACATTGTGCAGAAAATTAGAGATGAAGTTGCATGCAACAAAATATGGATCTCAATAGACGAGATAACTGATGCTGTGGGGAGATTTGTTGCCAATGTGGTCATTGGTACACTGGAGGCAGGTCAACCATCAAAGGAGTATTTCTTGACATCGAAAGTATTGCAGAAGTCAAAGAGCTAAACTATTGCTCAGTTGTTTACATCTTCACTTGCTGTACTTTGTACTTAAAGTTCCTGGCGATGTAGGTGAAGACATACAAGGAAAATGTGAGAGGGTGATTTTAGCTAACAAAGATCTTGAAGAAATACAAAACACAGCTAAAGTTCTCAAAGGTAGTTGTAATGCACAAGATATGAACATGAATGTAGAGTTTG
Organism: Leucoraja erinaceus; assembly: GCF_028641065.1. Lineage (NCBI taxonomy): Eukaryota > Metazoa > Chordata > Chondrichthyes > Rajiformes > Rajidae > Leucoraja > Leucoraja erinaceus. The sequence continues at coordinate 37,660,990 of NC_073390.1, forward strand.
TAGCTTGTTTCAGGTATGCACCATTCACCTCAGCTGGGGTAGAAAACAACTGTAGCATATTCTGTCTGACAGACAGCATAGTTTAACACCAGATAATTTGAAAAAATGCTGGTAGTTATGTGCAACCAGGCTACTTTGGTCATTTAATGTAGCATACCTTTATAATTATCATTTTTAACCCTAGTTTGGTGGTGGAAATAAATGCCTTTTTTGTCAATGAATGCCTTTTGTGCCTTTTTTGTAATTTTATTATGCCTTTTTGCCTGCCTATTTCAGCGATTTTTAGTGCCTAGACATCCTGGCTCTAGTGATCAGTATCAGTATTTCTACTTTTTAAGTGTGCTGGATTAATGGTTGCCATTTATTTCACGTGTATTGTTGTTATTTTTGTTTTCCCATCTTTGGGTGCTGCTCATTTCAAAGTGATATTTGTGTATGAAGAAGCTATTCACCTGGATTTAAGTACAGATTATGAATTAATTCATATCATTAAATTGAGGAATGTAAATATTTACTGTTGTAAATATTTGCACAAATCCCTTTGAGATGATTGAAATGTTGACTGGCTATTTCCTTCCTCAGATGCTGCCTAGTCCACTGACTTCCTTCAGCTGCCCACCTTTTGTGACAGATTCTAGCATCTGAGGTTTCCTGTGCCTACACAAATAACATGTTCTGGGATTTGCAGGAGGATGGTATTAGGACTGGTTAAATTATGTTTTATCACTTAATTTCAGGAAGGGAGGTAAATTAAATTCTGAGTAAAGTATTAATCATCTAGAAAAGTAGGATTTGCACAAGAACCAGGAAATAATTATTAATGGTAGATCATTTGGTAATACAATACGACAAATGTGATAGAATTGCTTCAGGAGACTTTCAAAAAGGGACGATGAGGGTGATAAATATAATGTAGTTCCACGTCTACTTCAAAAATACTTTTGGCAAGTTTCCACATGATAGTGATTAATAGGAAGGGATTATTTCTATTGGCATAAATGTTAGTTATCAGGAGCATAGATTTAAAATAATTGTTAGAATATCAAGAATAAAGTTGAAAAGGTTTTAGACTCACTGTATATTGGAGGCCTTGAACTCGTTCTCCGAAAATATGGTGAACATAGGAAATTTGCCTTTAAAAAGATCTTTGATATGCCTGTGATATACAGTAACTAATAAAATTACACCCCAAATTCAGATTGGGTCAACACAAACACAGCGGCCTTCCATTTTGTTATCATTTTCTAAGGTTATTTTTCACGTTTAAACTTCAATAGTTCCCTCTTGGATTCTCTTAGATCTATCCAAATCTACAACTATGTATTTTTTAAGTTTAAAAAATCTACTTAGCAAGTAGTTGTGATCCCGTGGGACATCAGCTGTAGTTGCAGCATTGCAGCTTGTTTGGTAGATTTATCACATGCAAACTTGTATATTCTCTCTCCCAAAACCTACATTTAGACCAGTAATGAAGACAGTAAACGGGAAAAACCATGATGTTGGTAACTTTTCTCCAAGCAGATTAAAATTAATTGACAATTTATTGCCTGGGGACATTAAGTCAGTTCTTATTGCAGTGTAGCAGTTAAATCTGTGTTTTGTCATGCAGTATAACTAATTTGAAACACCTTATGAATGATCGCGAATGATCATTACGAATTTACACCTTACGAATGATTGCGAATGATCAAATGGAATGTGCTTCATAGGTAACCTTCATCAATTAATAGCTTGTTTAAAAAAGAAAAAGATTTTAATTAGTAAAGCATGGCCTGGCCTTTACTAGAAGCAAGAAACTGCAGATGCTCGACAGCTGAAACATAAACACAAAATGCTGTACAAACTCTGCATGTCAATAGTATCTGTGGAGAGAGAAACATAATGACAGGTCATTGACCTGAAATGCTAATCCTGCTTCTCTCTCCACAGATGCTGCCCGACCTGAATATTTCCAGCATTTTCTGTCTTGACAGTGCTCCTGAAGATGCACTCTCTAAGTGAGCACTGTGGGTTTTCTAATAATTTATCTTAATTATTACTTAAGATAAAACTAATTGAGTTGTATTGGGAAGCAGCCAATACACTAATAAGCAAAAGAAGAAGAGACTTGCATAGCACATGCTCAATGATCTTTAGGTTAGTACCATTTGGGCCTGTAGTCTGTATAAGACTTGTTTATTTTAATACAGGTGCACAACCTTTTATCCGAAAGCCTTGGGACCAGACACTTGTCGGATTTCGGACATTTTCGGATTTCCGAATGGAAGATATTTAGCGTAGATTAGGTAGGTAGCGCGGGCGGCTTGAAAAGTCTGGAGCAGCGGCCTCCTCCCCGGAGACCGGGAGAATCATTGCATAAATGTTAGTCAGTTAGTTTGGAGGGATTTTATGTGGTGGTGGTGGAGTAGGGGTGAAGGGGGAAACTTTAATTCTTAGTCCCCTACCTGGTCGGCGACTCCCAACATCGCGGAGCTGGGGGCTCCGTCCGGCCGCGGGCGGCGCCTGTTGGAGCTCCGACCCCGGCAACTCGACCCCTGGCTGCGAGGCGCTCCAAATCCAGCGCCGCCCGCGAATGTTGGGAGTCGGCGGTCACAGCGCTCCGGAGCTTGTCGCACGGCGACCCGGTAAGGCATTGCCCGCTCCCCGCTGGTATCCCAGCGCTGCGACGCCGCCGACTCCCGACATTCGCGGAGCTGGGGCGTCCAGCCACGGGCCGCGCTGGATTTGGAGCGCCTCGCAGCCAGGGGTAGAGTTGCCGGGGTCGGAGCTACAACCGGCGCCGCCCGCAGCCCCACCGGCCACAGCGCTGCGGAGCTTACTGCACGGCGACCCAGTAAGGCATTGACCGCTCCCCGCCTCTCCGACCAGGTAGGGGACTAAGAATTAAAGTTTACCCCTTCACCCCCCCCTTCACATAAAAGCTCTCCAAACTAACTGACTAACATTTAAGCAATGATTTACAGATGTTTAAGCGTCTCCCGGTCTCCGGAGAGGAGGCAGCCGCTACAGTAGTACAGACCTGGGTTGACCGTGGGTCGATTCGGGTCAAGTTTGGCGCCAAACGTGAGCTTTGGTGTGCAGACGACATCTTGGAAAAAATGGCCGGTTTTCGGAGTTTTCCGGTTTCCGGAACACCGGATAAAAGGTTGTGCACCTGTATTAACATTTGTACCATTATTGAAACATGCAAGGACCTGACATGGTTTGGCAGCGCGGATGTCATTGTTTTCATGGGTGAGGGAATCTTGAATAAAGGGACATAATTACTAGATTAGGACAAAATCTAAAAACAGATGCACGGGGATTTCTTCTGAGGATGGTGATCTCGCAAATTGTCTGTGCATGAGGTTGTGGAGGCTAGATTATTAGGGACCATTTAAAGAGGAAGTAAAATTGTTTTTGCAAGATCGGGGAGGGTAATGGGAAACTATCAGAGAAGAGTAACTGAAGCCATGATCCGACACCCCAAATGACCTACTACTGCTCCAGCGTTCTTATTGCAGCACGTCTGTGCTCTGTTACAGTCACAAGGGGTTGCAATGTTTCAATTTGGCTGGGAAATTGTTGGTTTGGCTTGATCAAGTTCTTGACTCCTTGTTTATATTGTAAATTTCTGTGCATATTCAGCGTGTTACAACTCCACTTGTAAGCTGGGCTCCCAGTTAGCCAACAATTATAACAAACTTCAAAACTCTAATGAGAAGGAGAATATTGAGCTAGAGTTTTTAAAACTTGATGTGGGGACACAAAGCCTTTAAGTTGGAGCTGAAATAAAAATGGCATTATAAAGACTGAACAATTTCACAGTCACTACCCTGTAATTGGTGTCAATACTGGTGCAGAAGGTTTAGTTTATCAATAGTAAACTCTCTGGTCAGTTTTTCAATTAATAATAGAGAATATAGTTAAAATTCCACTGTATGTTGTTAATAAATAATTTGAAGCTGACATTTTCCATTGCTGACCAACCTTTGATGCTTCATCACTTCATTTTAAGATAGTCCTCCTTCAAATATAGAAACTGCTACGTGGCTGCTGTGATTTATTATGTTGGCCAGAAGAACAACTCCAGTATGCTTTAGTTTTTTAGTTTGGAGATACAGCGCAGAAACAGGCCCTTCGGCCCACCGAGTCCGCACCGACCATTAACACTATCCTACTCACACTAGGAACAATGTACGCATACACCAAGCCAATTAACCTACATACCCCTATGTCTTTGGAGTGTGGGGGGAAATCGAAGTTCTCGGAGAAAACCCACACGGTCACGGGGAGAATGTACAAACTCAGTACAAACTGCACCATTAGTCTCTGGCGCAGCAAGTGCTGTAAGGCAGCAACTCTAGTCTCTGGCTAGAAGATGCAGCTAATAAATTGAGAGTGGTCATTCATAAGGATTGCAGACCAAGAAACTTTCAGCCGTAATTTTGTGCCACCGTAGCAACTTTCCCATATGCACAAACTTCATCGATTTCATTCATAATTCTGTGGCTAGAAGATGCCAGTGACTTCTAATGGAGACAGTAATTGAGATGAAAGTATTGTTATAGGTCTACAGGCTTTCGTTAGAAGAATAGAAAATAGGTGCAGGAGGAGGCCATTGCCCTTCGACCGAGATTCATGTGTCACTGAAATCAATAACCCGTGCCTGCCTCTATAATCCCATTCCACTAGCCCTGACCTCTATCTAACTCTCTGGTAAATCCATCCAGGACTCGCCCAATGCCCTCTGGTCCACAACATTTTTTTCTCAACTCAGTCTTAAAAGAAGAACTGTGCTGGTTCTGACTGCATTGGAAAGTTGAAGGTAGATACTGGAAAAAAGGTGACAAAAATGCTGGAGAAACTCAGCGGGTGCGGCAGCATCTATGGCGTGGGAAATAGGCAACGTTTCGGGCCAAAACTCTTCTTCAGACTCATTTTCAGGGACCATTTTTCCTGCATCTAGCTTGTCCAGTCCTTTTATAATTTTATATGTTTCTATAAGATCCCCCTCATCCTTCTAAACTCCAGTGAATACAAGCCTAGTCTTTTCAATCTTTCCTCATATGACAGTCCCGTCATCACAGGGATCAATCTCGTGTACCTACGCTGCACTGCCTCAATCACAAGGATGTCCTTCGTCAAATTAGGAGACCAAAACTACACAATACTCCAGATGTGGTCTTACCAGAGCCATATACAACTGCAGAAGAACCTCTTTACTCCTATACTGAAATCCTCTTGTTATGAAGGCCAACATTCCATTAGCTTTCTTCACTGCCTGCTGTACCTGCACGCCAACTTCCAGTGACTGGTGTACACGGACGCCCAGGTCTCGCTGCACCTCCCCCATACCTAACCTAACCCTTTTGAGATAATAATCTGCCCCCTTGTTTTTGCTGCCATAGCGGATAACCTCACATTTATCTATATTATACTGCATCTGCCCACTCACTCAACCTGTCCAGGTCACCCTGCAACCTCCTAACAACCTCTTCACAGTTCACACTGCCACCCAGCTTTGTGTCATCCCCAAACTTGCTAGTGTTGCTCCTAACTCCCTCTTCCAAATCATTAATATATATGGTAAACAGTTGCGGCCCCAACACCGAGCCTTGCAGCACTCCACTCGCCACTGCCTGCCATTCTGAAAAGGGCCCGTTCACTCCTACACTTTGCTTCCTGTCTGCCAACCAATTTTCTATCCACGTCAACACCCTACCCCCAATACCATGTGCTCTAATTTTCTTTTTTAATTTTTCTAATTTAATAGCCTGTTCTGCAACTGTTCTCACTATCTAGATCACATGACATTACTACATTCTGCACTTAATTTACATGTTAATTGTAACAATATAACAGGTAATTGCTTTGTCTGAAGATTCACTTTTTTTATAATGCATGTTTATATTGCAGGTGTTGCACATAGGGCTTTTGAAAATGATATTGATGCCTTACTGAACTTAAGAGAGTTCTTCAATTATATACCTCTGAATAACAAAGATCCAGCTCCAATAACAGAATGTCAGGATCCATGGTAAGTAAAAGTCTGCTTTGCACTCCATCTGCACTAGCTTTGGTTTGTAAAACTGAATTTCCATTATTCTAGTTACATCAGTCCATTGACATTGATCATCTATAGATGAGGTGATGAATGTCATGTCTTTTTCCCAGGACAATCTAAAAACTGATGGTTTAATGTGAACGGGGTTAGATTTAAGGGAGGCAGGCCCAAGAAGCAAGTTTTTCAACATAGGTTTTGGTTTATCTTTATTATTGTCACATACTGAGATACAGGGAAAAGCTTTTGTTTGTGTGCTATCCAATCAAATCAGATAATACAACCAAGCCAAACAGGTGGAGTGAAGAATAAAAATACCAAAATGCAGAATATCATTTCTTAACATTTCAGTTACAGTTAACAGTTCCAGAGAAAAAAAGTCCAGTTTCTGCAAGTGTGTGGGATACATGAGCTGCTAGAGTAAGTGGTGGAGCTGGCACAATTTGTGCTTTTAAAGAAAGGAACATGGGTAGGAACGGTTTAGAGGGATATGGTGCAAACCCAGGCAAACAGGATGAGCTCAGGTAGACACCTCTTTTGCACAGACGAGTTGGGCTAAAGGGTCTGTTTCTGAGCTTCATGACTGACTTTAATGCTTCACTCAATTTTGAAAATTGACATTTTGTAATTTCTCAATTGAAATGATCTGCAACAGATCATAGAAGTCAAGAGTGTTTTATTGTCATATGTCCCAGACAGTACAATGAAATTCTTGCTTGCTGCAGCACAACAGAATATGTAAACATAGTACATAACAGGAGAAAAAAAGTTCAGTGTGTACACATACTCATGCACACATACTCATTAAATAAACAAATGTAGTGCGATAATAATAATAGTCTGTTGTAGTTCAGAGCTTATTTGTTGTCGTGTTTAATAGACTGATGGCTGTGGGGAAGAAGCTGTTCCTGAACCTGGACGTTACAGTTTCCAGGCTCCTCCACTTCCTTCCCAATGGCAGTGGTGAAATGAGTGTGTGGCCAGGGTGGTGTGGGTCTTTGATGGTGTTGGCTGGCTTTTTGAGGCACAACTTCATTAGATCCCTTCGATGGACTGGGCGGTGTTCACAAATATTCCATTTGCCACTGTTATGTATCAAATAAACAACACTTAGCCTTGGCAGCAAAATAGTTAAAAATCTGCTGTTAAGATATTGTACAAGAATCAATACCCTGAGGAGATTTTCCACTTCATTGATATTGTTTACCAACATTGAGAGATATTTGAGATGGTTCATGCAGTGAGATTAGAATAAGAGCAGTACTCGAGTGGCCCAGCTCATTACTATATTTGGGGTAGACAAAAATGCTGGAAAAACTCAGCGGGTGAGGCAGCATCTATTGAGCGAAGGAAATAGGCAATGTTTCGGGTCAAGACCCTCCTTAAATTAACTATATTTGTGGTTTTGTCCAGGAATAAATACATGATAGACCATGTAGAGAAAATGAATTTTTAAAAAGGTACTGAAAATAAAAATGTAAACTCGTCATCAAAACCATGGTCTTCAAAATGCTAGGTACACAAAAATGCTGGAGAAACTCAGCGGATGCAGCAGCATCTATGGAGTGAAGGAGATAGGCAACTTTTCGGGCAGAAACCCTTCTTCAGACTGAGTTGGGGTAAACTGAGTCTGAATCTAAACTCAGTCTGAAGAAGGGTTTCGGCCCGAAACGTTCCCTATCTCCTTCGCTCCATAGAAGCTGCTGCACCCGCGGAATTTCTCCAGCATTTTTGTGTACCTTCGATTTTCCAGCATCTGCAGTTCCTTCTTGAACACATCTTCAAAATGCTACTGTTATATGCAAGAACACATCTTTACATTAGGAATTACACTATTGTGCTGTATTGAAAGAGATCAATACTTTTTATGGGAAATGGAGGAAACACTAGTAAATGTAGCTTTGCTATTAGTCAGCCAGGATCTGCTAGCAGAGCAGAGACAACCTGTAGGCTTACTGAACTACTTTGCTTCGATTACTTTGCTGACAGCGCATAAATGTGCTCGTATTGAGGTGTTAAGTATAGGTCATCATAATTTAAATATTGTCTGATAACGATAGAAATACCATGATACACTGTGGATTTAAAATTGTATAATAACGGTTTAGATCAGAAAGTTTCAATGTGGCATGAGCTTGTATGTTGAATACACTGATTAACTCTTGAAAAGTGCAAGTCTGCCCTCGTGTGGCTGCATTGAACATTTCTCCAGCAAGTGATGTTACGGTGCTCTTTTCACCAGGGAAAGTCTGCCATCTAGTGGCCATATTGAATTGTACATCTATGCCTGAGGACAAGACACTTTGTAGACGCCGTCTGGAGAAGGGTCTCGACCCGAAACGTCACCCATTCCTTCTCTCCAGAGATGCTGCTGAGTTACTCCAGCTCTTTGTGTCGACACTTTATGGATAACCCATTTTAATTGACAATTTCAAACATGAAGAATATATATTTTTAATTGATGTGTGATTATTCAATTGAATAAATAATTTCACTGTAAATTTCGTTTATATAACAGTGGTTACATTTTTATTCAGGTGAATAAATAATTTTTGACAATATCATGAGCCTATGCATTAGTTTCACATGTCTCTGAAATATTGAGATTTTGCCTTAAAAGTATAATACCAATGTTAAGTTAAAGAACACAAAATCCTTTATTACTTAAGATAGACAAAGTCCTGGAATAACTCAGCGGGTCAAGCAGCATCTCTAAGAAAACGTGTTCTTTCAGAGAATCATGTCCATGTCTACTATTTTACTTATTATTTTCAGCATCTTCAGTATTTTGCTTTTCCAACAAAGATAGGAAGCTGGATGAATAACCATGAGAACATTGGAAACAATCTGAAAGATGTAAAGGGATTATTTTGTAAATGTGCAATTCAATGTGATACATGTAAGTGGGAAGTTACACACTTTAAAAGACAAAGGAATATATATTAGTAATGCAGGAGGGTGTGGGGTAACCTCATTGAGGTGCAAAAGGTTGAGGAAACAGATACATTGTACACTCTTTTAACCCAGGTAGACAATTCTAAAACTAGATGGTAGAGGCTTATGTGAGATAGGAGAGATTAAACGAGAGTTCAGAGGCAACTTTTTCTCTCAATGAGCAGTCAATCTCTGTAATGAGCTATAGAAGTAGATACAAATATGACTTTTAAAACGCATTTGTACAGACATGGATAGGCTTTAATGGCCGCGGGACAATTGCCATCGCCCGCCGGGGGCTTTGACTCTGACATCGGGAAGGGAATGGGGAGTGCAGGGGAGAGAAGTTTTTTTTTTTTTTTGCCTTCCATCACAGCGAGGAGGAGATGCGCTGTGATGGATGTCTGTGTAAATTGTGTTGTGTCTTGGGTCTTTTTTTTTCTTGTGTGTATGACTGTAGAAACAACATTTCATTTGAGCCTCTATGAGGTTCAAGTGACAAATAAATTGTATTGTGTATTGTGTGTGAAAGGTTTAGAGGGCTCTGGGGCTAATTACAAGCAAATGGGACCAGCCCACTAACCCAACTTAGTCATCATAGACAAGGTGGGCCAAAGGACCTTTTTCGGTGCTGTACAACTCTATGACTCTGACTCTATGCAATTATCAGAAATTCAGGGTTCATGGACATGTAATGAAGAAGTAAAGTGTTTACTTTTGCCCATTTCTGCTCAAAGGGACAGGTTGGTGCCGGGCTTGGATACCTTGGTTCCTCTTGAGTCTACAAAAGCATATGATATGTTGGATATTGTCCATGCGGTAAGGAACTGTTTAGTTTTAACTCATATTCTTGTAATCCTGTATTTGCAAGAAAAGGGGCAGAGTGTACTTTAAACTTTGTTCCTCTCACCTTAAAGCTGTCCCTTTTAGTATTTGATGTTTCCATCCTGGGGAAAAGGGTTCTGACAGTCTATCCTATCTATCCCTCGCATAATCCTGGCAGTTGCTAGCACAGAACTCTGGCGTGTAAGAGCCATATTGTTCAATGCAAAGCCTTGTTTAGATTTGGCCATAGTTTGAAGTTCAAAGTGTTGGGGAGATGGGAATTAATTTTAACATTCACCACAGTTCAAGAAAACCTCTTTTGAAATTCTGTTTTAGATTGTGGACGAAAGGGAATTTTTTGAGCTCATGCCCAATTATGCAAAGAATATTATTATTGGATTTTCCAGAATGAATGGATGCACAGTGGGAATTGTGGGCAATCAGCCTAAAGTGGCTTCAGGTGAGTGCGCAGTTTATGATGCAGAGAATGCATTGTTTAATTACATTGCCACACTTTTGTTTATCTCCCACCCTCTTGTCCATGAATCCACATACACCTTGGTGTGTAGCAGCAATTTATGTACCGTTTGCTGTACTGCACTCTGTTGTAACAATCTCATCTTGAGATCAGAGAAACTAAATGCAGATGAAGTGTGGTCTCCAGTCAGTGCACAAAGATGACCGAGATTTGATTAGTTTGTCAGTTCATTTTTGCATTCCACTCCCACCTCTGCCTTTGGCATCTAGCACTGTTTGGTTTAGTTTAGTTTAGAGATACAGCACGGAAACAGGCCCTTCAGCCCACTGGGTCAGTCCCGACTGCGATCCCCGCATATTAACACTATCCTACACCCACTAGGGACAATTTTTACATTTACATTTACCTTTGATTCGAACTGAAGACGTGAGTCCGAAGAAGGGTCTCGACCCAAAGCATCACCCATTCCTTCTCTCCAGAGATGCTGCCTGTCCCGCTGAGTTACTCCAGAAATTTGTGTCTATCTACGGTGTATACCAGCATCCGCAGTTCCTTCCTCCACATTTTGACTGCTCCAATGAAATTCTCTATGCAGCTCTTGGAACATTGCCCATCTTCCATCACCGTGGCTGTCCTGTGGTCCCCATGGAAGTCTTGTATTCCACTGGGAGAGCATAGATTTTCAGCTCTCAATTTTTTTCCCCCCCACTTATTGATGTCCTCTGCACTGGGAATTGTCGATTAAATAATTGTTAATTTAAAAAATAGCAGGAACAACGAATGTTCATTTGACAATAGGTGCAGGAGTAGGCCATTCAGCCCTTCAAGCCAGCAACGCCATTCAATATGATCATGGCTGATTATCCACAATCAGTACCCCGTCCGTGGATTCTCCTCATATCCCCTTATTCCGCAATCTTCAAGAGCCCTTTCTAGCTCTCTCTTGAAAGTATTCAGAGAACTGCCCTCTGAGGCAGAGAATTCCACACACTCACAACTCTGTGTGTGAAAAGTCTTTCCTCATCTCTGTTCTCATTGGTTTACCCCTTATTCTTAAACTGTGGCCCCTGGTGCTGGACTCCCCAACATCGGGAACATGTTTCCTGCCTCTAGCGTGTCCAAACCCTTAATAATCTTATATGTTTCAATAAGGTCCCCTCTTATCCTAAATTCCAGAGTATACAAGCCCAGCTGCTCCATTCTCTCAGCATAAGACAGTCCCGCCCCCGTGAGTTAACTTTGTGAACCCATGCTGCACTCCCTCAATAGCAAGAATGTCTTTCCCCAAATTTAGAGACCAAAACTGCACACAATACTCCAGGTGTGCTCTCACCAGGGCTCTATACAACTGCAGAAGGACCTCTTTGCTCCTATACTCAAATCCTCGTGTTATGAAGGCCAACATGCCATTCGCTTTCTTCACTGCCTGCTGTACCTACAGGCTTACTTTCATTGACTGATGAACAAAGACCCCCAGATCCCGTTGTACTTCCCCTTTTCCCAACTTGACACCATTTAGATAATAATCTTCCTTCCTCTTTTTGCTACCAGTGGATAAACTCACATTTATCCGCATCTGCCCACTCACCCAACCTGTCCAAGTCACCCTGCATTCTCATAGCATCCTCCTCACAGTTCACACTGCCACCCAGCTTTGTGTCATCTGCAAATTTGCTAATGTTACGTAATCCCTTCATCTAAATCATTAATATATATTGTAAATAGCTGCGGTCCCAGCACAGAGCCTTGCGGTACCCCACTAGTCACTGCCTGTCATTCTGAAAGGGACGCGTTAATCCCTACTCTTTGTGACTAAGTTGTCATTTTTTTTTAGGTTGTCTGGACATTAACTCTTCGGTGAAAGGAGCTCGTTTTGTCAGATTCTGTGATGCATTTAACATCCCAATCATTACATTTGTGGATGTGCCTGGATTCTTGCCAGGTAAAAAACTAAAAATAGCTTATCATAAACCAGTAGAGTTTGTATTCCATTCTTGTGTTCAACGATGATTCATATTAATCACACTTCCACTATTACTGCCAAGCAGAGCACTGTGCCACACTATTTAAAGTCACATTTTTGGATCAGTTTATAACGGTGAGTTAGAACAGCATGTTTGTACTTGCCCCAGGTGGACTCTCACCTATTTCTCCCCTCCACTCACCCTCACCCTCACCTCCCCTGCCCCACCTGCCAATTTCCTCTCTCTGGATTTACAAAGCGTAACTTTTCAAGCCGGTCTCGCACCGATGTTGACCTATTATCTGTGGGTGTGGTCGTCTTAATGGGTCACCGGTTGTCGGTTGCTTGATGTCGACTAGGTGGTAGGTTGTTGTAGCTTGTCGTAGACATTGGCATAGAGAGGTTCAGTCGCCGGATTTTCAGCGAACTGCTACGACTGTCGCCTAAGGGACAGGCCAATAAGGTGTGAAAATGAGACATCAAAAGAAATGAGGATCAAGGAAAATGTAGAGTAGGTCATTGTTAGCCAAGAGACGGTGACAACAAAGCAAAGATAACAGGTTACACAGAAAAGCTGGAGAAACTCAGCGGGTGCAGCAGCATCTATGGAGCGAAGGAAATAGGAAGAAGGGTTTCGGCCCGAAACGTTGCCTATTTCCTTCGCTCCATAGATGCTGCTGCACCCGCTGAGTTTCTCCAGCTTTTCTGTGTAACCTTCGATTCTCCAGCATCTGCAGTTCCCTCTTAAGCAAAGATAACATGTAATCTGAGGACAGTCAGACTGGTTGGAGAACTGGGAAGGGGGAGGGATGGAGAGACAGAGGGAAAGCAAGGGTCACTTAAAGTTAGAGAAGTCAATATTCATACCGCTGGGGTGTAAGCTGCCCAAGGGAAATGTTTCATTGGATTCATTAATGACCGAATACTGTAGGGTCTCGACTCGAAACGTCACCGATCCATATTCTCCAGGGATGCTGCTTGACCTGCTGAGTCCCTGCAGCTTTTTTCATTCTTTGTGTATTAACACCAGTATATGCAGTTCTACTGGATACAATGTAAATAATCACCCCAACAGTACCCATAATCAATGAAATGAAGGAATGGGATCAAGTGTACACAGAATAATGTGATACAGGTTACAATAGAAAATGGACATTTGACTTGCAGAGAAATCTGCTTACAAACCATTCTCGGCAGAAGAACCATTATGTAACGCGGGGAGTGTCTGTACTCTCCTATAGAGGGCACCATGCCAAAATGGATTTCTAATCACCACCTTCTGCTGCGCTAACCCCAGGACAAAATTTGCAAGTGCTGCCTATTCTCCACTGATACCTAAACCTGCAGCATGATGCTTCAATAAAAGGTTCTCTTTATTTATGTGTTTTTGATTTATTGCAAATGTAGTTCCATCGGGTGGCGCCAGCTTCGCCAACAGTCTGTCTGTCCCTTTGTGTTTAAATATTATGTGTTCAATGGATGTATTTAGTTTTCTTTAGCTTGCTTTATGTGGTGGGGGGGGGGAACCTCGGAGCCTCAACCGTGGGTGCTTGCGGACTTAAGATCACGGAGCTAGCGGTGTCTGGTCAGAGACCGACTTCGGGAACTCCAAGCTGCGGGGACTTTGACTGCCCCGACCACGAAGAAGCTTAGGCTTTTTTTGCCTTCCGTCACAGTGAGGAACGTGGGGAATCTGCTGTGGTGGATGTTTATGTTAATTTTTATGTAGTTGTGTGTGTCTTGTTGCTTTTTATTTTCTCGTATGGCTGTATGGTAATTCGAATATTACCTTAATTGGTACATGCGACAATAAAAGACCTTTGAAACCTTTGTAGTTTCCAACAGTATATTGCTTTTACATGCAGGAACCAATCAGGAATATGGAGGAATAATCAGACATGGTGCAAAGTTGCTTTATGCCTTCGCTGAAGCAACAGTTCCCAAAATTACGGTGATCACTCGAAAGGTAAGATTGCACTGTTGAAAGTCTGAAGAAAAAATTGGTCCGTGGATGGATGAGGAGTAGGAGAAACTAACTCCATATAACCATATAATAATTTTGGATTGTAAACATAATGTAGACAAAGGATGCCTTGAGCATTGCTGAGTGCACAAAATACTACAATATGTGACCTAACCACTGCATGTAAATATTCCTCCCAGAACTGAAATGTTTTGCTTTAAAATTGTTTAATCAACATGATGTTAAAGTTTGAATTTAGCCAAACCAAACATTACAACTGTGTATTGGTAATGAATGTTGCAATTATGTAACATGGTGTATTCAAAAAATCATTGATGCAGAGAAAATTATATACCCAACATACACACCTGCCACACACTTGCATTGCCACAGATAGCATCTATGCATTCCTCAATATGTGGTCTAAATCTTGATGTCAGTCTGGAACATTTGCTTTTGCCCAGTTTACAGATGGGAAAACCTAGTTTTGGACAAATGAAATGATTAGTGTTTGCAGTGATCATGCAGTACTGATTGGTCTTTGCTTCTGTTTGACTAGTTTGTAGACCAGAGTTTTACAGGAAGGAACCATGACAACGACCACCACATAGTTGTATGTGCAGTGTACTGTGAAATTGGCACTGCCTGCACAAGAAGGATCTGTTGGGTGGGCCATTGTCCTAATCAAGCAATTTGAAGCTGGGTTAAAGCTCTGGTGATGAAGTCTTCTGCAGCAAAGTCACTTTGACTGTTGTTTTAGGAAATTGCAAACTCCTTTATGGTGCTCAGAATGTCACTGTTCATGACCCAGTTTAGTTGGAACATTGTGTTGGGGGCAGACTTGCATTTAAATTTAAATGCACCATTCCATTGAATGTTCATTTCTCCAGAAATCTGGATTTCTGATTGAGGATGCTTCACTTAAACTGGGCATATGCATGTCCCTGAAGATCCTGAGGTAGAATAAATGTATTTCTACTTTACAATTTGCATTTAACATGAGTGACTTTTGACTGGGGGAATGAGAGAAAATGTATAGAAATACTACTGATGTAACAAATACTGACCTTTGTTCCACCCATTGCACGAGTTTGACTTGATTGTATTTATGTATATATCTGATCGGATATCATGCAAAATAAAGCTTTTCACTGTACCTCGTTAGAAGTACAGGTGCACAACCTTTTATCCGACGATCCAAATAACGAAAACCTCCGAATAGCGACATTTTTTCGGTCCTTGAAGAAAGGTCCTTGAAAACGTTCACCGAGGGCGGCCCGCAGAGGTGACAGCGGAACCTCCGGTCGGTCCTCGAAGAAAGGGGAACTAAATCCCCATTCATAAAAGAGAAGATGAGGGTATATTGCGCGGGAGGGTTAATAATTGACAATATGCTGCTGCCTGCCAGCTGTGTTAAAAAGTTCCCACGGTAGACTCACGATACACAGTGTATCGTGAGTCTTGCGTGGTAACTTGGCAGCAGTAGATTGTCGCTCCCTTCAGTTTCACCCCACCTACACCCCTCTGCTTCCCGGCCAAGTGTGTGACCCCTTCCCTCCCCTCTCCAGCTCCCCGCTCATTGCACCGGCGCGGGGGCTTTGTACTGTCTTCACGTCGCGATGCTAGCAGCATAGTGCAGTCACCGGAGACGTCAGGACCAACGGAACACCGACCCCCAGGCCCACTGCAAGCACGGAGATCCCAGATCAGCAACTCCAGCCCAGCCCCGTTCCAACTCCAGAAGAACACGCTCCCCGTATGGGCAGAAGCTGATGGTGTGCAAGAATAACGTCTTGTTCTTGGGTCGCGCAGCTCGGGCTGTGGGCGAACTGCCACTTGTCGCCATAGCGGCCCATCGGGGAGCGGATTCCTCTGGAGTTGGAGGGGGAGGGGGGTATTGTGCTGTTTGATCGCCCCCTACTATTCCAGGGACAAAATAAAGCTTTTCACTGTACCTCGTTAGAAGTACAGGTGCACAACCTTTTATCCGACGATCCAAATAACGAAAAATAACCTACACCCCTCTGCTCCCCGGCCATGTGTGTGTGACCCCTTCCATCCCCTCTCCAGCTCCCTGCTCATCGCACCGGCGCGGTGGCTTTGCACTGTCTTCAAGTCGGCGATGGCTGCAGGTCAGTGCAGTCACCGGAGACGTCAGGACCAATTGGACGTCGACCACCAGGCCCGACCGCAAGCACGGAGAACCCAGAGACCCACAGCCTGCAGCAGCCCAGCCCAGCCCAGCCCCGCTCCAACTACAGAGGAACCTGGGTTGCGGATGACGGGGCGCAGCTCGGGGCGTCGTAGGGGCCCATCGGGGAGCGGGTTCCTGTTGGTCCTAACGTCTCCGGCCACCTGCCATCCTCCGGGAACTGTACCGCCCTTGCAGGAGAGTGGGGTTGTTTGCAGTTGCAGAGGGAGGGGGCAAGGGCGGTACAGTTCCCAGTCTCAGCTCCAGTCCAGGGGGGTGGCCGGAGACGTCAGGACCAACGGGACAGCGACCCCCAGGCCCACTGCAAGCACGGAGATCCCAGAGACCCACAGCCAGCAGCAACTCCAGCCCAGCCCCGCTCCAACTCCAGAGGAACACGTAGGGGCAGAAGCGGATGGTGTGCAAGGTACGTCTCGTTCTTGGGGTTGCGGATGAGGGGGCGCAGCTCGGGCTGTGGGCAAACTGCCACTTGTCGCCGTAGCGGCCCATCGGGGAGAGGATTCCTCTGGAGTTGGAGGGGGAGGGGGGTATTGTGCTGTTTGATCGCCCCCTGCTATCCCAGGGACAGGGAGACACAGCGGCTTTTTAGACTGGTGGGCAATCACTTCCAAAGTTCTGCCCACACAGTCAGTACACCTCTCCTACACTGCATTTCATACAAACATTTATTCGGCAAAAAAAACCTACATTGAAGACTCAAACTCGCGACCGAGTA
Source organism: Leucoraja erinaceus (assembly GCF_028641065.1). NCBI lineage: Eukaryota > Metazoa > Chordata > Chondrichthyes > Rajiformes > Rajidae > Leucoraja > Leucoraja erinaceus. The sequence goes on from NC_073390.1 coordinate 37,678,123, forward strand.
ACTGCCGGGATCAAGGCGCAAACTCGCGACGTTGCGGATATGAGCCGAACACTCTACCACTGAGCCAGCCATTAAAATCTACGCAAAAAAATTTCCATTCCGAAGACCGACAAATTCTGAATTACGAAAAGTGTCTGGTCCCAAGGCTTTCGGATAAAAGGTTGTGCACCTGTAATAATAAAAACCTAGGCCAATGATCATGATTGCCTGCTATTGCCGTTGGAAATTATTCTAATCCCTAAACAATATTCATCAAGATAACGACTTTTTTACTAGTCATTTTAAGCTTAGCATAGATGTATTAAATTAGCACAGCTCTGCTTTTTATTTTGATGATTCACTTAATTGTTCCAGTTATTTGAAGTTAATTTGACTTTCCATTGTTTGTTCTTCTTTATATTTTCAAATTACATTCATGTGCTTTCCTATACAGGCATATGGTGGTGCTTATGATGTGATGAGCTCCAAACACTTGAGAGGAGACTTGAACTATGCTTGGCCAACAGCTGAGGTTGCAGTTATGGGCGCTAAGGCAAGTGACAGCACTGCATAATGGTGCTTATGGCTATAAATCGATTAATATTCAGGATACACTATTCCAGGCCTTGTGTAGTAAACACAAATGTTGTGGAGTTTGAGATCTAATTTTTAAAAGTTGATGCTGCAAATTTTAAATGTTTAGCTGAGACGATCATATTCAATAGATCATGCCAGTAGTAAATGGTCAATTTCCTCTTTGAATAAATCAAAATTTGACTGTTCAAAGCTCCAACAGATGTTTGCAATTCTGTTGCAATCTAAACTGCTTTAAATTGTGCTGAAACTGCAGTAAAAGTGCATCTGCAGACTTCACTGCTTGGATTGCTTGTATTTCCTCTGTTCATCTTTTGAAATAATATAGTAATGTTGTTACAAATCCACATTTAATCCAATGTGAAACAAAAAAATAAGCCAATGGAGAAAGCTTGCCTTTCTGCTCCGGATCCCAGCATCTGCAATCTCTCTGATCCAATATGGTTGTCTATTTCAATTTTGTAATGCAGTTTAAATTAAAATGTAATTGACTTCTGTACTTTCTACAGTACCCACCAAGATAGTGACCTTCAATGCATTTGTTGGGGAATGGTGTCTATATAAGTAGTAGAACAAAGAATGAATTGGTTAGATATATTGTATAACTAATTAGCTTAATCTACAATTGTTATCCCAGAAAGTTAGAAATTGCTCTGCAGCTTTCACAGAAATAGTTATCTGGTACATTGTTTGTGGGAAGTTAATATTTATCTGAAATGAGTTGATTGAGTTGAACGTTTTGAGTAGGAGGTTGTGAAATAAAAACTGGATGGCTCCCACCAAAAGCAAAAAAAGCAAATCGCCATTTTGTATTCTTCTTTCAAAGGGTGCTGTGCAGATTATCTTCAAGGGGAAGGTCAACGAGGAGCAAGCAGAGGCACAGTATGTGGACACCTTTGCAAACCCATTCCCAGTAGCAGTGAGAGGCAAGTACCAGAGAGGATGTTGTGCATTTACTAACCTAACATTCCTGCTACCTTTTTTCCTTAAATGCAATTTACCTAAATTGACAAGAATTGTGCAATTTGTATGCTGTTTGCAGAAACTTGAGCGTTTATAAAAAAACAAAACAAAAAAAAAAAAACTTTATTCGTCCCACCCAAAGTGTAGCCCTTGATTCTCAAGGGAGTGAAATCACCATTTAAATTTGTGCTACTAATTGAATACATTAGCAAGCTTGCAGGCAGATATTATAAATGAAACTTTTAACCAAAGACATTTTGTCGATATTGTTTTTTTTAAAGTGTCTCCTGGGTGGATTGACTGTAATTGTTCTTTCATTGACTTTTATGTGTATGTTCAAATTAGTCCACCAAGTTACCATTTAAGTACATAAAATTACAATTTTAAAGCTCCCCATAGTCATTGTCATTGATACATATGTTTGGAAAATGGAGGGGAAAAAGCATTTCAAAACCAGTGCTATCATGCTAGAATCAGCAATTGGAAAGTACCTCTAATTTAAAAGATACTTCAGAGCATATAATTAAGATTAATTTACAGAACTTTCCATTTGTAACAAGATGTTAAACACAGATAGAAGGAGTAATATAGTTCACGATGCATCATGATTTGGTGGCCTTAACTTTTTCTATGGAACAGAACAAATACCTATTCACCCTTGATCGTAGACTACACATTCTGTATATACACATTCTCAATAGAGCCTATTTCTCCACAGCATGCCAGTAAATTAAATGTCTACTGTACATTGCCTGGGTTTGAGTAAGCAGGGAGGTAATGGGCATGTGTTCCAGAGAAATACAGAGCTGTTATAAACAAGAAAGATTGAACATCTTGTCATAAGAAACACTCATCATTGACTCATCTTTGCACTGTTAATGATAATTACTGATTTTTGAAGAGGGAATCAAACATTCCTAAATCTGGGAAAGGGGAAACTGCCAAACGCATCAAAGATGTTTTGTTATACATGAATTAAGTAGATATTATTTTCAAGACTGACCACCTACTTGTGTCCATGCAGGTTTTGTCGATGATATAATTCAACCAGCAACCACTCGAATGCGCATTTGTCGAGACCTAGAGATGCTGGCAAACAAGAAACAGACCAATCCTTGGAAAAAACATGGCAACATCCCTTTGTAACAAAACTTTTAGGATTATATGCAGATAGCACAGAAAAAAATTCATTTCAGGAAGACTCGATTATTTAAAATCAAATAAATCTTCATTTGGTAGCAGGAACTTCTTTTGGGTATAACAAATTAACAGAATAAATTGTTCTTGTTCTATTCTCCTTGTCTTCATTGGTTAAGATATTTAAAAAAATAGGAACAATTTTAGGTTGAAAAGTAGAATACATTTGTCAGAGTAATAGACAACACAACAGTAAACGCAATTTGAATCCCAATTTTGATTTAGCCACCTGACTGGAACCAGATAGCTTTGGATCATATACATTTGTTTCATGTTCAACACGGGGGTCCCTGGATTATTTTTCTGCATATATTCGGTGAATTTTCTCCAAATCAGAATTTTTTTTAAAAACTCAAAATCGTAATGTGAAATCTTTAAGCTTGATCGGCTTTGGGGCCTGACATGTAAAGCGTAGACTGGGGAAGATCAGCATGGATGATAGGTGCTACCAGCTACGGTACTGTGACAGATGTTTCTGAATGCAGTGCCGAGGAGCTGATCAGTGAGAGAACTAACAGCAGTTCAATAATCAACAGTGCATGAATGAGAGGTGATTTGGAGTCGTAATAATTTGTCTTATCTGAAGAAGCGTTTGCAGGAGGCAATGGCATTTTAAAAATAGAGCGCACAGGAGAGGAGAGCTTGTGTCAAGTCAGATTTTCGTATGTCAGGGCAGGGGAAGGTCACAATTTCAAGAGTGGAGGCAGAGTGAAGCATGCAGCAGCAGGTAAGCTGAAAATGGTAGCTAGGGCACTTGGACGCTCCTCCTGCTTGATGTTGGAAGTAGGGCACCTTTGGTGCCTGAGGACACCTGTGGGAAGTCCGCCAAGCTGGAGTTCCTGACTGACCATGTGAGGAAGTGGACGACCTCAGGATTGTCTGTGAGAATGGGAGCATCATAGAGAGGATTTATAGTGAGGTGGTCACACCCAAGGTGCCGACAGAAAGTGAAAGAGTGTCCACCAGGAAAGGGAATACGCAGAGTGCAGAAATTCCCCAGATGTTGGCACAAATTACATGGGTAGGAAAAGGGATTAGGTCCTGCAGAGTAGAGATAGTTAGGCAAAAGGTTAAAGCAGGACATTGAGGGTGATAATATCTGGATTAGTCCCAGTGACCTGTGCTAGTGCGGGTAGGGCAGGTGAATGTGTGGCAGTGTTGGAGTGCAAGAGGCAGTGGTTCTGATTTTTTGACCATTGGCATTTCTTCAGGGTCAGAGGTGACCTGGGAGTGGGAAAGCTTGTACCTGAACTGGAGGGAGTGCTAGTGCTACTTGGGAATGTTTAAGCTAGAATAAGGAGGAGGTGGGGACCAGAGTAAAAGGTCAGCAAATGGAAGGATGAATGACCAGTAAGTTTCAAAGGAAGGTCAGACAGTGAGGGATTAAGGAATATGATTTAAAAAAAATGTATGGTCTGGTGTGATTATTTTATCATGGGTAAAGCAAATGAACCATGTGTAAAGCAAATTAACAGTCTGGATCAGTACTTGGATTAGTTTAGCCTGTTCCTGTTCCACTGGTGTTTGAAGTGAGCTCAGATTTGATAGGATGGTTCCTTGTGTGGAGAAAAAAACCCCTAAAACTTTAGAGGTTGTTTAAACTGAGATGAAGTGCATTTGTTTCCTCAGTTGAGGTGATCCTCAAAGGGTGGTGCAGAATTTTCACAATTTACAGAGATGAGAATGTTAGGTTATTGTGGGTAGACACGAATAGGGAATTAAAGCAGTCAGATCCTCCATAACAAACTGTGGAGCAAGCTGGAGAGGGCCAACTATCCACTTTCCTGTTTCTCAATTTGTATGTTCATTCTTCGGATTCAAATTTGAATATGTTCTGAGCTTTGTAGTTTAAATCACGTATACTGTAGCATCTAATCCAGCCTGACACTTAAAGGAAATGCTGCATGTCAGAGGTGGCTTCTAAATTTAAAACATCAAATCATGACCTATTTCCCCTTGTGGAAATGGGAGATTCTCAACGGACTGTGGAAAGACAATTGTTTTCTGTTGTTGTAGTCAATATTTATCCCCAGACACATCTAAAACACTATCTGATTGTAAATTAGCAGTACTGTGTGACATCAGATTAGTGAAATAGTGCAAGTACCTTTATCTTGTTCAATGATTCATTGTGAAGATGAAGGAATCGGTTTCTCATTAATAGCAGGTGCACAGCTGGAATAGAGCATCTTACCTGTCTTTACAAATTCGGAAAAATAACATCTCCAGCAACAGTTTACACAGAGCCTTGAATATACTCAAAACAATTTAAAGGGCCTTTACAGGATCAATGTGCAATACCAAGACTTTTTACAGTTTGCAGGAAGTGTGTCCAACTGCAGTTCCTGAGACCGGCCACATGTATCGAATGGAGTGGTAGTTGGACTCAGAGGAGCAGAGAAGACAAAGTATCGTAGATAGGTGCTTCAGAGAGGTGGTCACAACACTAAAAAGGAACTGGAGATGCTGGTTTATACCGAAGATAAATACAATGTACTGGAGTAACTCGGGGTCAGGCAGCATCACTGGAGGAAAAGGAGGGAAATATTTAATAATAATAACTGGAGGAGCAACACTTACACAGAGAGGTAGGTATGTGGAACAAGCTGCCAGAGGAAGTATTGCAGCTCGCAGTGCTGCTGGCTCTGAGCATCAGTGACCCAGGATTAATTCTGTCCTTGGATGCTGTCTGTATAGAGTGTGCATGCTCACCCACTCATTGCATGGGTTTCTTCTCACATCTGGTGACATGCAGGTTAGTAGGTTAATTGACAACTGTAAATCGGCCTTAATGTCTAGATAAATGGTAGAATCTGGAGTGTAAATTACTGGTGTTGATTACTGGCACCGACTCAGTGGGCTGAAGAGCCTGATTCTGTGCTGGTTCTTTCTGACTATTATATGATTTATATTTAGGTTGAGATTTAGATGCTGTTTCACTGATAAACATTTATATTTAACACCCAGTTTGCAGTTGCTAAAGAACAAAGTGCAAAATTTTGAACAATTTAGCCAGAGAATATGCTTCCAACTAAAATCTACATTTATTAGAGCACAGGAATGAATATCTGAGCATTGAAAGCTGTGGAACATATTTTAGGCCACATTTAAGCCTTGAAATTTAATTATTTTTTAAGATAACAGGTCCTTCAGCCGACCGAGTTCACGCCGACCATTGATCACCCGTTCACACTAGTTCTATGTTATCCCACATTTGCATCCACTCCTTACACACTAGGGGGCAATTTCTAGAGACCAATGAACCTACAAACGTACATCTTTTGGATGTGGAGTGAACTGGAGCACCCAGAGGGAACCCATGTGATCACAGGAAGAACTTGCAAACTCCACACAAGACAGCACCCGAGGTCAAGATCAAACCTGAAGCTCTGGCCCTGTGAGGCAGCAGTCCACCAGCTGTGCATTGTTAACATTTAAACCCTGAGAACTATATCTCATGATCAAAAACATAAATGAAGTCTTTCAACCAGACAAAAAAAAGTTTCTATTTAAGTCTGACTAGACAAAGTGGGACCCGTTGGGTTCCTGTCACACGGGAGGCCTGGTCCCCCAACGCAATATTCCACCACTCACTCATAGCCCCCAACTGCAGTCGCAGTTTATTTTGCCTCATCCCCAGCACTATCTCCCCCACCCTCCCTCTTCTTTCCCCTCTCCTCCTCCCACCCATCTCTCCCTCAACCTCTTCTTTCCCCTATCCTCAGTCCATAACTCCTATCCCTCTATCCCCCACTCACCTCCCCTATCTCCCCCCCCCCCCATCATCCCTCACCTCTCCCACTGCCCTCCTCTCCCTCTATTCCCCACTCCCCTACCTCCCCCCTCCTCTCCCTCTATTCCCCTACTCTCCCTCCTCACCTCCCCTACCCTCAGTCACTCCCTCCCTCCATAACTCCTCTTCCCTTCTTGCGTGCCGGAGCAGCGACTGCCTCGTGCCGCCGCGGCTGCTGGGTTTCAGGTTGCGGACTTTGGGTAGCAGCCTTCGGCGGCTGTGGCCGTCCCTTCCGACCGCTTCCGGCCGAATGGCTGTGGCCATGCAATGTCGGGCGAGGCGTGTGCCGCCCGTGACTGACAGCCGACTCGGCCAATCAGTGCGGCAAGAGAGGACCAATCTGCATGTGTGTTTTTAAAGATTTTTAAACCTTAATAACTATTAAACTTAAAACCTAATAAACTATACCATCGATCGGAACAAAACTTGTTGCAATTGAGCTTAGGAGAATGGCGAGTAAGGTGGCGAAAAATCGTAGTGCTATCATCTACCGCTTTTCGCCAAATAGAAAAACCATGCAAATCGGAAGAGCACAAGATCAGAGTTTTAGTTATGTATAGATACTTAGGACAGCTTTACAAAGGTTGGCACTCACATTCTGGTACTTTTTCATTTTCCATATCCATGGTTATCAGTTCCTCACTTTCAATAAGAGAATAATCAATCCCTTCTTTTTTAAATGTATGATCCGACTTACTTGCAGGTTCACCTTTGGGTCACTCCATGTTGCACGCTTTTTCTCAACAGAAATCATTTTCTTTTCACTCAACATTACTTCCTCTCAGCCATCTCAAGTTCTCCATGCCATGATGAATGAAATGTGAGCAGGTTCCGTGGATTCAGATCAGTGATGAAGAACACTTAAACAATATAAAATTAAGAGAAACAACATATTGAAACAATGCAGCAGCAAGTAAACACAGCATCCCAAATGTCCTTTAGTTGCAAAAGCTCATCAGGAATTCCATGACATCTTGGACTGAAGATTTTCCAAAGTATCCCAAGGCCTGTGCACCCAGGGGCCATTCTTGACCACATCCCCAGATGAAGTTCGATGAGCTCGCTTGCAGCATGGACCCATGTAATCAATTAGCCCCCAAATCTACAAACAACAGCTAACACTTTTTAGTACTGACAACGGGTTATTTATTACATCAGGTGCAAACCTAGTCCCAAATGCCTCTGAGAAAGAAAGGTTCACCTTATCTTCTTATTATGTGTCCTTGCAGATGCTTGATCAGAGGCCTCATGATTTACTAGTGAATCTATGTATTTTCCCTAGCGCCTGTTTTACTCAATGAGCCTGCTTGCTTGACATATGGAGCTGTTCAGACATCTTGATTTTAAGGCAAACTCCTGTTTAACCTTTACTTGACAACTGATCACATAAATCCATTCAACTATAAAACAAGAGGCACATGAGAAATGCACACCATTTCTCACTTCAACTATATTCCTTCCACTGGCTACTGCATTATCTCACACCTTTTCTTTTCACCTTTGTGCACCATCTGCCCATCAATCCCCCCCCCCCTCTTCATATCTTCCAGCGTTCTCACCACCCCATCACTACAATCAGTCAGAAAACAGGTGCCGACCCAAAACGTCACCCATCCACATTCTCCAGAAATGATGTCTGATCCGCTAAGTTACTCCAGCACATTGTGTCTTTGCTTGATCATAGTAGTTTTGAGGGCTAGAACTCTTGGCGAGACCGTGTGGACTCAGCAACCGTTTCGCTGAACACTTGCACTTGGTTTGCCAAGGCCTACTGGATCTCCCGGTTGCTAAACATTGTAACTCCTCTTCCCATTCCCATACCGTCTTTCTATCCTGGGCTTCCTCTGTTGCCAGAGTGAGATCACATGCAAACTGGAGGCACTGCACCTCATATTCCATGTGGATAGCTTACAACCCAACAGTATGAACATTGAATTCTACTATTTCAGGCAACTGAACACCCCTTCTTGCTCCACACCCTTTCTTTTCCCTCGTCTCTCCTGTCGCCTGGACTCACACCCATTTCTCCACCCTACATTTCCTCCTCCACAATTCACAACTCTTCAATCATTTTGTCTAACTCCTTGTTTTTTCATCTCTGTCCTTTGTCCAACCACCTGCCTATCAATACCTAACCCTTGCCTGTATCCACCTATTATTTACTAGGCTTTGTCCTGCCCCTCCTCTCTTCCAGCTTTCTATCTTCCATCCCGCAGTCTGAAGAGCCCCGATCTGAAAACCAGGATGGGAATTCAAGAAATCTGGGGCAAGGCTGCCAGTGATGGAGCATTTCAAGTATCAGATGCAGGAGAATTCGATCAGAAATGTAGAAAAATTGGCAGAGGCTACAGGAAAATGGAGAATTACTTTAAAACAAGTATATACATTTTAAAATTGTGTCTTTAACCTGTTTAGATAAACATTGGAGAAATGCAAAGCAGGACGTGATGCTGAGAATATTCAGCACTCTGTGTCTACCTCATTGCTTTATCTATTATACCTGAGTTTAACGTGATTGTATTTATATTCAGATAGCGTGCAAAACAAATATGTTCATTGTACTTTGGTACATGTGACAGGAATAAACCTAAACCTAAGCAATTTAGAAAATTTGGATGAGTTTTGTATGATCTTTGGTTTATGCAGAGCAGAAGCGGTCAATTCAAATAAATGGAAAGCATGTGAGCAGCCTGCAAAGCACTGCAAGGACAGTCAGGTAAGATGTGTAGGAATAAACTGCAGATGCTGGTTTACACCAAAGACAGACATAAAATGTTAGAGTAGCTCAGTGGGTCAGGCAGCATCTCTGCAGAAAAGGAATAGGTGATGTTTTGGGTCGAGTCTTTCTGGAGAGAAAGGTGAGGGAAACCAAAAAAAAACAAATTTCAATAGAATTTCTGGCTTAACTAATTTTGGATGTCAACCAAGAATAACTTAAAGATAATTCAAGGGTCAATGAAAACAGTAGTGAGATAGAACTGGGTGGTGTTAGTATAGTTATGGAACTTGATGTGTTTCTGGGATGTGGTTCATTATGGCGGAATGTGTATTTAAGTAGGCGGAGGAAATGCTAAGTTAATGGTGCACGAGTGGAAAGTGAAACCACCACTAATTATATATTCAGTGTTCTTCATAACCTTGTAATGAGAATTATTTTAAAACTGAAAGCCCTTTTACCAATACTCTTTCCTCCATTAATGTATATTCAGCTATTTCACAACAAAAATGTTGGATATTCTTGGATAATTTCCTCTATCATTATTAAAGGGTGCTTTTTGTAGTACGCAGCAGCTAGGGCTTTAACTGCTTTTAAAATGATAAATCAAATTTATGAGTATGAATTTATGATACTATGAGTTTCAGGGTAAAAGAAGTACTGACACTTTTGAAAAATATAAAAGTGGATAAGTCTCCAGGTCCTGACAGAATATTCCCTAGGACATTGAGGGAAGTTAGTGTAGAAATAGCCGGGGCTATGACAGAAATTTTTCAAATGTCATTAGAAATGGGAATAGTCCCCGAGGATTGGCGTACTGCGCATGTTGTTCCATTGTTTAAAAAGGGTTCTAAGAGTAAACCTAGCAATTATAGGCCTGTTAGTTTGACTTCAGTGGTGGGAAAATTAATGGAAAAGATACTTAGAGATAATATATATAAGCATCTGGATAAACAGGGTCTGATTAGGAACAGTCAGCATGGATTTGTGCCTGGAAGGTCATGTTTGACTAATCTTCTTGAATTTTTTGAAGAGGTTACTAGGGAAATTGACGAAGGTAAAGCAGTAGATGTTGTCTATATGGACTTTAGTAAGGCCTTTGACAAGGTTCCTCATGGAAGGTTGGTTAAGAAAGTTCAACTGTTGGGTATAAATGCAGGAGTAGCAAGATGGATTCAACAGTGGCTGAATGGGAGAAGCCAGAGGGTAATGGTGGATGGTTGTTTGTCGGGTTGGAGGCAGGTGACTAGTGGGGTGCCTCAGGGATCGGTGTTGGGTCCTTTGTTGTTTGTCATGCACATCAATGATCTGGAAGGTGTGGTAAATTGGATTAGTAAGTATGCAGATGATACCAAGATAGGGGGTGTTGTGTCTACTACAGAGTGATTTAGGCCATTTGGAAGAATGGGCTGAAAGATGGCAGATGGAGTTTAATGCTGATAAATGCGAGGTGCTACATCTTGGCAGGACAAATCAAAATAGGATGTACATGGTAAATGGTAGGGAATTGAAGAATACAGTTGAACAGAGGGATCTGGGAATAACCGTGCATAGTTCCTTGAAGGTGGAATCTCATATAGATAGGATGGTAAAGAAAGCTTTTGGTATGCTAGCCTTAATAAATCAGAGCATTGAGTATAGAAGCTGGGATGTAATGTTAAAATTGTACAAGGCATTGGTGAGACCAAATCTGGAATATGGTGTACAATTTTGGTCGCCCAATTATAGGAAGGATGTCAACAAAATAGAGAGAGTACAGAGGCGATTTACTAGAATGTTGCCTGTGTTTCAACAACTAAGTTACAGAGAAAGGTTGAATAAGTTAGGTCTTTATTCTCTGGAGCGCAGAAGGTTAAGGGGGGACTTTATAGAGGTCTTTAAAATGATGAGAGGGATAGACAGAGTTGATGTGGATCAGCTTTTCCCTTTGAGAATAGGGAAGATTCAAACAAGAGGACATGACTTCAGAATTAAGGGACAGAAGTTTAGGGGTAACATGAGGGGGAACTTCTTTACTCAGAGAGTGGTAGCAGTGTGGAATGAGCTTACAGTGGAAGTGGTGGAGGCAGGTTCGTTGGTATCATTTAAAAATAAATTGAATAGGCATATGGATAAGGGAATGGAGGGTTATGGTATGAGTGCAGGCAGGTGGGACTAAGGGAAAAAAGTTGTTCGGCACGGACTTGTAGGGCCGAGATGGCCTGTTTCCGTGCTGTAATTATTATATGGTTATATGGTTAAATGAGCAAGTTAAAGAATCCAGGTTAGGTTTATTACTGTGTACCGCAGTGGAAAGTTTTGTTTTGCATGCTATCTATATAGATCAGACAAATAATACAAAAATACAAGTCAAACTAAAGTACAATAGATCGAGCAAAGGGGAAGATAGAGTGCCGAATATGTTTCTCAACATTGAGTGCCAGTTCCATAGACAAATGTCCACAATGAGGTAGAAGCACATAAGCTTATATGCACGTAGCTTATAGGACCATCCAGTATCTATTACCAAAAGCAAAAAATTAAACATAAAGACATTTAAGTTTCAAAGAACTCAAAGTCTGCAAACAATTCTTTCAAACAGTTTATTAAAGGAAAGGTGAAGCATCAGCTTTAAAATGTACAAAAAGAAATTTTATACTGAAAATGTACAATTTACAGTATTACTAATAAAACCGATCAAGGTAACACTCAAAATATAAAACTTATTAACTTCAAACTCAATTTCAAGCCCAACAAGGAGGTACCCAGACATGAAACCATTGTTTCACATTCTGCTACAATACTGCTGAAGAATTCAGATTTAAATAGATGACTGCACAGCCTAAGTTGATGCAGTGATGGTTTCAACCACGCAGTACCTATCGTCGCGACACTCAATCCACAGAACTATTTTGAGATCATTGACAATTTAGTTTGTAAACTGTACAAAATTAACCAAAATTGCATATTTCCACAACTGCTTACCAGTACTACCAAAAAGTCAAGACCTTTAAACTCTGTTCATCCAAGTTAATGGTTGGTAGATTAATAAATGAAGCGTGATCATTGAATTTAAAATCTACAGTTTTATCTACTTTTTAGATACGAACAGGTTAAAATGTTAATGCATTATTCTGCCCATTTACTGCAGTAGCCTTCCAATGTTTCTGCTACCATTTCATACAAGATTTTTTGATTAGGTGTAACTTCAATTGTCAATTTCTACATTGGAAATGCCAATTGATCCAAATTATGAAAAAACAATGTTAAAACTGTGATTGATGAAATTAATTATGACATTTTAAATATTATGATTAGACAGTGAAAAATGACATTAAAACATTTCGATTCTGCAGGTAAGTAATCAGAAGCAAGACAGATGGAACACTCTAGCACATTGGGTTAATCCTCCATAAAGTCAATTACTGAATTCTTCTGTATAAAATTAACATTATCTGTAAAAGTACATTTAGACAATTGTGAAAGTCAAAAAATGGGGTGTTCCTTACTACTGTTTACAGTAAATCGAGAATCAAGGGCAAAGGGGCATCAAAATTTAACTAATAAATGTGCTCTTAACCTAATTTTTTCACACTTCTGGAAGTGTACAGCATTGATTTATACAACCTTTCTGTAAATAAAACAGATTGTTAACTGTTGTCTAATAACGAACATTTCACAATCAACAGAACTTTAAAGAAGCTTTCCAAAGCCTCTAAACTTCACCTGTTGTGTTCCGAACATTAAAACCAAAAGCAAAATGCACAGGACTATGATAAGAGTGCACATCTCAACTTTCTGAAGTCAAACTCAAAGCAGCTAATGAGTAGTTTTCACAGTAAATAAGGCAGCTTTTATTATGAAAAGAAGTAGCTTGCTTTAGACATACACATAAGACCTTGGTAATAAAAAGGAAGGAAATCTCTGGATTATTCTGTTACCTCTGTTTTGCGGCAGCAATACTTCACATATCTAAAAAGCCCCCGCAGAACCTACTACCCATTTATACATGTATTGTATATAGTTCTTGCAATTGATTTCCAGTTACCCTTCCCACCCCCTCAATAAAATAAATGCATACCACAAAGAAACCAAACTCCAGTGTGAGAAAATTGCGTTGCTCCTAACCTAGTTTTTCAGCATTGCTGCCATCTGAAAAATTTATAAGCTAGAATTAAAAAACATAACATAAACTGCTGATCTCAAAAGTTCTTTATATTAAACTGTACAGCAGAAAAAAATTACAAAAACTCATAGGGATCTCTGTACTTTTGGTGTCATCTGCTGTATGTTCCACCCTATCTTTTTAAATATGCCTTCATGATTTCAATACAATTTATTCCTGGTTGATATATATAATAATTTCTTTTAATCCTACTGTCAGCACTCTTCAGCAGTGGCACAGTCTGTGAATCAGATCAATTTTGGGGGGGATTGGGGAGGGGGGGGGAAAGGGTAATTCCTCGAAGAAGTTGCCACATTTTTCAGTCCATAAGAATAATGTCTCAGAAACAGACAGTTAGTGCTTCCTTCTTCATGCTTCCCCATTTATCATAATCAAATCTTCATCAAGTTTATCCTTTGATAAAAAATAAATCAGATCTTGAATATGTAAAATTTAGTTTAAAAGTTGCCGTCACAGTATTTAGATCGCGGATTCTCTCTAGACGATGGAGTTCTTAAAAATATAAAACTTCCAGCAGTCTTTCAGAACATAGGCATTCCAAAGCCCTAAAGGAAAAGAAAAAAAAAAACTTCAGATTTGACAGTCGAGATAACTCAAAGTATAGGAAATTTTGAAATATTCAAATAAAAACACTTTATGTAAAACTAAGTTAAAATAAAACGGGTAGTAGTACAAAAACTAAATTTACCAATGTACATTTATAAATTCACAACATACAATAACAAAACAATATTAAACTTCCAAATCAGGACAACTAAATGTCCTTTGTTTAAGAAGGAACTGCAGATGCTGGAAAATCGAAGGTACACAAAAAAGCTGGAGAAACTCAACGGTGCAGCAGCATTTATGGAGCGAAGAAAATAGGCAACGTTTTGGGCCAAAACGTTGCCTATTTCCATCGCTCCATAGATGCAGCTGCACCCGCTGAGTTTCTCCAGCTTTTATGTGCACCAACTAAATGTTATCTTCTTTGCTGGTGCAAAGTGAATTAAGCATGTCAAGTTGGCAGGTTATCCACCAAATATGCTTGACATTCAATAGTCTCCAAGGTGTATAGTTTCAAGCTTAAAATTATTTTTTAACACCCAATAAAAAATAATCATGGTGATAAAGAGGAAATAATAGTTATAATTCTGACTTTAAAAATCGTTGCCAAGTCTAAAATATTAATGTAAATCATATACATAATTCAAAATGTAATAGACATTAAGGAGAACAATTCTGTCATACATAAATATAAAGCATTAAAAAGATGCATGGTTTAGGAAATTGATCGTGTCAATAATCCAAGGGAGGAAGCTCAAATCAGAATTCTCGTAGTGTTGCCTCTTCAAATAATTACAATATACTTTTATAAAAGTATGGTATTAGTAAAAAAAAAACACCTCAGAAGTAACCATTTTAATAGTGATAAGAAATGATAAATTAAGCCTAACTAGAAAACAATACTTTAACAATTTACTGTTAAGTAAACTACTATTCTTTGAAACTGCAAGTACATTTCACTCCCAAACCAAAAAAATTAAAGATGTTTGGTTGAGCACTTGTTTGAAGAACAAATAAATTCCAAATTCCAGTTTTTTTATTAATTCATTCGTGTTTTACTGTTGCTGTAAGAAATGTATTGATACACGGGCATAACTCCTCCAAATAATTCATCCTGGGTATTAGCAGCTATGATAGATGGCATTATTCTTTGATACCCACCGAATCGTCTTCCATTATGGCAGTAGAGTCAAAGAAATCCGGTCTGAGTTCAGCTCGCTCTCGTCTGTTTCGTGATGGAGGCTGTAAAAATAGTTCAGTTATTGCGATTACTGCTGAATAGCTTTAGTGTCAAAGTCTGAGTATAGTCGAGGATCTGAGATCAAAAAAAGCAAGGAAATACATTGATTCAGCTACAATAAGATATAAACATATTCAATTTATTTGGGAAAAGTAATGATGTGTAATAGGCCTGAATTACAGACCCCCCAAAGTGAAGATTAATTTATTTAATATCTGATTTTCTACATCCTGTAGATTGTATTAAATTAGAATAAGGAAGTGATTCCATTTAATAATTTAGTCAGGTACTGACATTTCTTAATCCATTTGAAATAGTTTATGCAATCCCAATGTTTTATAACCAAGACTGGCTAAAAAAAGACAAAAGTGTTGTCCTATTTAAACATGTTTCCTTTTCCAAGAACTGAACACTTTTTTAGCAATGGGAATGTTTTGAAATCAAACATTTATTTAGTTCTAAATAAAATTTCCTTTATTCCCGATGTGTGGCATCATATCACTGGCAACATTCATTACAAGTACAAACCTCTCAAACTGCCTAATTCTAATGAATTTTGAAACTAACCCATCCCATGATGAAAAGATGATAAATAAAAGATGGTAAAATGTGTAATAAAGTTAGAACAGGGTGAAAATACTCAAGTCAGGCACCATCTAAAGTGAGAGAAATAGCATTATTTCAATCATGGATCAGAAATGTTAATTGTTTTCTTCTTCATAAATGTTGGCTGGCCTGTTGCATATATTCAGTATTCTGCGCTTCCATTTCAAATGACAGTGCCCGCTAACTGTTGTAATTTCTATTAGACAATGAATCAATTGAAACTTTCATTAGTTGGCATAAGCATAGTTGGCATAGTTCTTTATATAGAGTTTATCATAAGCAGTCAATAAAATGCTTGGTAAATCAAACATCACTGTCTTCATATGTCAAAAGCAAATTATAAACACCTGTTTTTGTTTACACTCATTAAAATCCTCCAAAGTCACTATGGTGTCTTCCTCTATTATTGGAGATCAATTTTAGATATATATATAAATGACCACTGACCAGATCAATAACCATAGTGTCTTCAAATTCTTCATTCATATCTTCCAACTGTCCCCTTGATGACATCATTACATCTTCAAAAATTGGTTCTGCATCATCTTCCATTAAACTGTGGCTGCGGCTGTACAAAAAAAACCACAAAGAAAATTAAAATATTCAATAGGGTTGAATTATTTGTTTTTCAATACATTTTCAACAGTATGAAAAATTTTGCTGGGAAAGAAACGTCCTCTTTTAAGGAGGTTCCTCTTTTAAGCTAACAGGTAACCTCTGACTTTATCAGCCACTTGTTTTATAGTGCAGTCGTGCACATGAACAATGGCAGGTATTTCTGGGAATAATACAGAAGGTGCAGGATCAGTTCATTTAAGTAATCTTTAAAGAGCAACAGAAGATAACTAAAAAGGCAAAACGGGGAGAAAAGATGAGGTACGAAGGTAAGCTAGCCAAGAATATAAAGGTAAAAGCTTCCTTAGGTATGTGAAGAGGAAAAAATTAGTTAAGTTAGTTGGACCCTTGAAGACTGAAAAAGGTGAATTTATTATGGGGAACAAGGAAATAGCAGATGAGTTGAACAGGTACTTTGGATCCATCTTCTTTAAGGAGGACACAAACAATCTTCCTGATATACTAGTGGCCAGAGGATCTGGGGTGATGGAGGAACTGAAGGAAATGGTGTTGGGTAGACTGAAGGCTGATTAATCCCCAGGGCCTGATGGTCTGCATCCCAGGGTACTTAAGGAAGTGGCCCTAAAAAACGTGGACACATTGGTGATCATTTTCCAATGTTCTATAGATTCAGGATCAGTTCCTGTGGATTGCAGGGTAGCTAATGTTATCCCATTTTTTAAGAAAGGCGGGAGAGAGAAAACAGGGAATTATAGACCAGTTAGCCTGACATCGGTGGTGGGGATGATATTGGAGTCAATCATAAAAAATGAAATAGCGGCACATTTGGCTAGCAGTAACAGGGTCGCTCTGAGTCAGCATGGATTTACGGAGGGCAAATCGTGCTTGACTCATTTTTTGAGGATGTAACTAGGAAAATGGACAAGGGAGAGCCAGTGGATGTAGTGTACCTGGACTTTCGGAAAGCATTTGATAAGGCCCCACATAGGAGATTAGTGGGCAAAATTAGGGCACATGGTATTGGGGGTAGAGTGCTGAAATGGATAGAAAATTGATTGGCAGACAGGAAACAAAGAGTAGGGATTAACGGGTCCCTTTCAGAATGGCAGGCAGTGACTAGTGGGGTACAGCAAGGCTCTGTGCTGGGACCGCAGCAATTTACAATATACATCAATGATTTAGATGAATGGATTCAAAGTAACATTAGCAAATTTGCAGATGACACAAAGCTGGGTGGCAGTGTGAACTGTGAGGAGGATGCTATGAGAATGCAGGGTGACTTGGACAGGTTGGGTGAGTGGGCAGATGCATGGCAGATGCAGTTTAATGTGAATAAATGAGAGGTTATCCACTTTGGTAGCAAAAACAGGAAGGCAGATTATTATCTAAATGGTGTCAAGTTGGGAAAAGGGGAAGTACAACGGGATCTGGGGGTCCTTGTTCGATGAAAGTAAGCACGCAGGTACAGCAAGCAGTGAAGAAAGCGAATGGCATATTGGCCTTCATATCAAGAGGAGTTGAGTATAGGAGCAAAGAGGTCCTTTCTGCAGTTGTACAGGGCCATAATGAGACCACACCTGGAGTATTGTGTGCAGTTTTAGTCCCCTAATTTGTGGAAGGACATTCTTGATATTGAGGGAGTGCAGTGTAGGTTTACAAGGTTAATTCTTAGGATGGCTGGACTGTCATATGCTGAGAGAATGGAGCAGTTGGGTTTGTATACTCTGGAATTTAGAAGGATGAGAGGGAATCTTATTGAAGCACATATGATTATTAAGGGTTTGGACACGCTTGAAGCAGGAAACATGTTCCCGATGTGGGGGGAGTCCAGAACCAGGGGCCACAGTTTAAGAATAAGGAGTAAGCCATTTAGAACGGAGATGAGGAAACACTTTTTCACACAGAGAGTTGTGAGTCTGTGGAATTCTCTGCCTCAGAGGGTGGTGGAGGCAGGTTCTCTGGATACTTTCAAGAGAGAGCTAGATAGGGCTCTTAAAGATAGGGGATATGGGGAGAAGGCAGGAACGAGATACATTGGGGATGATTAGCCATGATCACATTGAATGGCGGTGCTATCTCAAAAGGCCGAGTGGCCTGCTCCTGCACCTATTTTCTTATCAAGGCACAATTGCCAGCAATGATAAATGGCTGCTTTATTAAGATGTCATTTGTCTTTAGAAAATCTACATTGAACATATTAAATTAATGTTTGCTGATGCAAACGCACAATCTAAAAATATTTATTTTATGTCAGATCAGAATTTTGGTAAGGAAAGTGCTTCCATGGTTATTGTAACATAGTAGCATGAATAATTAATTTGACATGAATAATCTCATCCTGACAACTATGCTGCTAGAAAGCAGTTTATAAACTTACACTGGTTGCCTTACACCACCTCGTGCCTTCATGTAGTTCATGGCCACTCTGTCTTTCCGGTGTGCCTCCTCCAGCTTGTGCTGGCCCAACCAGGTCATTTGCATCTGAGGACTAAAGAAAAGGTTTCATTTAAAAAAAAAATCTGACATTCTATGCTGAATCTCTAAGATTCTACAATGATAAAAGAACCCACGGATGGCTGAAAACAAAATTCAGGTACTCAATATGTGCACAATAGCACTTATGTGCCAATGAAATTCCACCAGAAATTCACTCACTTCTGTACAAAATCCGATTCCGAGCCACGTTCAGATTCCTGATCCTCCATATTGTGTTCTGCTGCTTGCCGAGGGTTTTCCCGCATAACTGTGGAAGTTAGTTGTGGAGTGTGCAGAACTGCTGGAGTTTGTATGGTATCATTCCTGTTCAACCATGTGCTATCCACATTCTCTTCTATAAAAACACGCAAAATACATAATATGGCCATTATTACTGCTGTATTCTGTTTCTGATTAATCCTATTCTGAACTAACACTGAGAAAGCTAATACATCATCATAGGAACTAATTATGTATTAATTCAAGAGGTATTTACTGAGAAGGCATAATTAAAAAATATTTATGGTTCTTGAAATGTTCTGTTTGCTCTGTACATTATCAACCCATTGAAAGTTGACCCGGAATTTTACAGATGGCTCCAAATACTTTTTTCTTTATTCATTCAAGGGATGGGAGCTGCTTTCCTAAACCACTGCAGTCCTGGACATATGGATATACCAATGGTCTTAGGGACTTCTAGGATTTTACAGCAATGGCGAAGACATGGCAATATATTTCCAAGTGTGGCTTGGAGGGCAACATTCAGGTGGTTTATCCATGCTTTCACTACCCATGTCCTTCCAACTGGTAGAAGTTGTGGGTCTGGAAGGTGCCATCGAAGGAGTTTTAGTGAGTTGCTGCACTGTATCCTGCAGATGGTGCATACTGCTGTTACTGTGCGTCGATGGTGAAGTGATTGAATGGTTGTGGGTAAGCATGCCTATGCAATGGGCTGCAATGTCTTATATGGTGTAAAACTTCAAGTGTTGCTGATAATCCACACATCCAGGCAAATGGAGATGATTCCATCACATTCCTAACTTGAGCCTTGTAAACCTTGGGAAGTGAGAATGTGAGTTACTCACCACAGGATTCCCAAGTTCTGATCTGTTCTTGTAATTTTGTCTCATTCACTATGGATACTACCTGACTTGCTGCATATTTGCAGCATTCTCTGCATCCATTTTAATTTGTGAATATTGAGATGAATGATTTCAACACTGATCTTTGCAGAGAGCTAGAAAAAGTGTTCACTAGTTACCGCTCTCTAACTTTCCATCCTTCAGCCACGTTCCAATTCAATGCTAACATATCAATGTCTGCCTACTACCATTTTAAACAAAAATCCCTGTTTAGGATGTCATTCAACATTTTTTGAGCATGTATTCATTTTCTTTTGTAAATTTCTCAAACACAATTCACATCGAGGCTGATTGAGAGTTTTAATTTTTAAATATTGCTTAGATTAAAATCTCTCAGAATTTCAGGGAAAGCAAGACTAGATTGAAGGTATATGTAGGAAGGAAATGCAGATGCTGGTTTACAACGAAGCTGGACACAAAATGTTGGAGTAACACAGCGGGACAGGCAGCATCTCTGGAGAGCCGAAATAGGTGATGTTTCGGGTTGAGACCCTTCTTCAGAAGGAACGCTGGCCTATCTCAGTTTGGATACTTCTCAGCAAATATTGTCTCTGTTTTACAATAAGCAAATAAATACAATATTTGTTGCATGTAAAATTAATGCTCATTGATGTTTCAACGTTTTAGGGCTATGCTTGTCAATTGTGCATTGTGTACATAGTTTACAAAAACTGGGAAGTTAATTATTTATGTTATTTAGACACAATAAAAACCACAAATGGGATCATTTTCAATCGTGAATAAGTGAAGTTTCTCCATAATTTAAGGGTGGTAATACTAAATGCTTTTGTTACTTACCTTCAGTTCGCCTCTTGCTGTGAGGAGGACGCCCTTTCTTACTACGTATTGATGAAGTTTTACTGCTGCTACCTGCACTAATCACTGACATCCTGTCATCGTCACCTCCAGTAAGCAATGAATTGCGATAGGAGATTAGGGGCAACCAAATATCCTCTCTTCTCTCCATCATTTGTTCAGACATGAATTTCTCCAGGTATGCATGCCTGCAGAAACCAAATACATAACTGTATTAACTGAACAGATAACTAAATTGTTTTTGACAATATTACATATCTATTTGCCACAGAAATACTGTGCAACATGTTTCATCATATGGCCCAGATATTCCTTAAATTAAAACATAATTCTGTTTGTAATAATGTATCTGTGCCTCATCATCCTTAAAACAAGACTATTGAACCAAATACATTGGGAGTTCAGAAAATTAGTTAACAATATTTTACTTACACAGTTTTTTTGTCTTGTCGCAGAAGCTTAGATGAGAATTCACTCAGAATTTCAAGAAACGCAAGATTTGATGGAGGGTAGTCTGGTCCATTTGGACTTGGATACTTAAAAGCAAATTCTATACCATCCCTGTTGCAAAATCAGATAAATGTTTTTTAGAGACGTTTGCGTGATCAGTTTTGGAATAACTAAGAAATGAACTAAAACAATTCTTCATGATAAACTGTTGAGGGACATTTCTGCATATCAACCAATGGCCATTTGCCAAAATATCCTCAGTATAGTTTGGGGCGGGGGGGGACACACTTAAAAAAGTAAAATTCACAATAGTGTGGGTAGAAATGGAAATTAATTTGGATCTTAAGTTTTAAGCAGTAGAGATTAATACAAGGATATTTTTCTTTTACAAGCTATGGCATATATGCACCAAATAAGATATACTGTTAAACTGGAACAGGTAGGGCTCATCGGGAATTAAAGAGTGTTAGTAACAAGGAAAAACTCAAAAAATCAACACCAAGTATAAACCCAATTTCTTTGCATTGTGCTAACCGTTTCTACTACCAAGTCAGACTAAACGAGACAAAGACTCCAAATGATTCATAAAATATAAAGCTGCTACAAATAGCATTAAAATATTAACTGACAGTGTTTTAGTCAACTACAATATAGTAGAGGTAGGAGTTGTAACACTCAGCTGCTACTCACTTGTGTAAGGTGGCAACAGCTTCCCTGGTCTTGATCTGGTCCAGTCCAAACGTAAGAGCAAACCGTCGTGCAAGCTCTTTAATACCACTGACGTGGGCTGATGATCTGTCAAGGTTAGGGCCTTGCTCCTGGACAAGCTCATTGAAGAGCTAAAATATAACGAGTGAAAGTTAGCATTTCATTGAAGTCATTTCAAAAATTGTTATTGAACATAAGAAAATCCTCACCTGCTGTAAGCTGAGAATAAGTGTCTTGGCACATTGGATTTTGTCGATTTGTCTGGTTTTACTTAGTGTCTCTTTTATGATGTCTCCATAATCATTGTAGTACTGTTTTAAAGAGATACACAAACATGAGGGCATGCTGGTTACTTTGACGAGGTTCTTTTATTTTTCCAAATACTACTACGTGAGAAAACTTCCAATAAACCACCAATTAATTCCATTCCAAGTGGCAGTCATTAATTCAATAACGTTTATATAATTTGCATTTAGGCAGAAACTGTGGCTAAAATCGCAGTGCGCCCCTCAAGTCAAACGAGTAAAAGCACAGCCTTTACGGAGTCTATTCTCTGTCTATTATGAAACAGTTGTGCTCAATTGTGGCAGTAATTAGAGGGGAAGATGTCACATTCCTATTCCAGTAAATCCTACCAAAAATTGAATAATAAAAGGTAATAACTTTAACTAAATGGTATTTAATTCTAATTTCAAGAAGAAAGAAATCCCTAAAATTACCTTCATATAGTGCTTGAAAATGTCTGCACCAGCATTCATATCCACAACATCATATATTATTAGCTTGCAAAATCCTGCCAGGAGGTTTCTTCTTTTGTGAAGAGCCTCAATCTTGTTTGCTTCATCCTCCTCATCTCCTTCTGAACACAAAAACGTAAAGAATGCTTAAAATTTACATTTTATTCTCATCTGTGCCATATTCCAATTGTTGCATTACAGGTACTACTGCCCCACACCCACTAGGGGGAAAAGAGCCAACAGTACAGCCATTTCCAGATTAAAACCTCAACTTACTTGAAACCAGTTGTAACTTATCTATCACTTATGTTGTTATGTTACTGAATGTCTAAAATGTTAAGAGCTCACATAAAGCAGCGATTTGTTTGAAGAAAAGGAATAGGTGATGTTTCGGGGTCGAGACCCTTCTTCTGACTGCGATGTCCAGAAAGGTCTCCACTCAAAACTTCTAGTCTGAAGGAGGGTCTCGACCCGGAACGTCACCTTTTCTTTTTCTCCAGAGATGCTGCCTGATCTGCTGAGTTACTCAAGCTATTTGTGCCTATCTTCAGTGTAAACCAGTATCTGCAGTTCTTTCCTACACTCCTTCATTTGTTTATTTTAATTGAGTGTCTAACTTTACTTCCACACAGACATTCTTACCCATGCTCTGGTTCTCCTCATCTTGATCAATAAATACATGATCCATTACAAAGCTGAGTAATTCTGACTGGAGCCCAGTATCTGGGTTGTAAACAAGGGGTTTGAGTCCATCCCTGCCACCAGTTATCAACTGGTGACTAAATATCATCAGAAGATCACAAAGCAACATGAATGCCTATATAAAAAAAAAGAAAGGATTTATAATGCATGTTAAAGTTACACTTTGTATCCTCAATTCTTTAGCTAGATTTATCACAAAGCTCATTTGATTTTGTTGAAAATAATTACTACTGAAGAATAAATAAATGCAAACTAAATCTGCACAACTCAGTCTTCCAAAGCCTTATTTCCCTTTTGGGTAAAAACATTCAATATAAGTGTAACTTTAAATAGTGTAATCGGCCCACCAATTTATCATTATTACCCATAAAATGTGTTACAACTAATGAATGGATTTATTTACCTGCTCTTTGACAGAAGGGTTGACATTTGTCAAACAATGTTGACAGACGATACAAAATGCTTTCACTGTTTTTCTCAAACCAAGCAGTTCTTCCTGAAAGAGAATTTAATAGTAATTTTAATTTATATAACAATATCCTATTGCAATGACTACCACAGCTCAAGGATGCAAAAAATAACCTTGACCATTCTCTGCATGTTATGTTAGTTGTATTACACTGACATTGCACATTTTGCATGCTATCAAGACCCGACCAAAGGAGATGATGCAAAATGATAGCAGCTCAAAATGTTATTAAATTATGTCTTCCCTTCTACAGCACCTCCATCCTACTATCTTGGCTTTTCTCCCCTCCACTGTTTCCCTCCTGCTATTATCAGCAGCATAAACTTGTGAGTGTCTCAACAGGACATACCAAATAATTAGTGAAGTACATTAATCAACAGTTTCAGGACGTCAAAAAAATGTTTTCTCCTCCCCCCTTATTCTCCAAAGCAGATGCATCCCAGAACACACTATTGTTAGCTGTCACTCAGTCTGCTACACCAGCATTCTTCCTGGTTTTAAATTAGTTCTTTTGATTTCAAATCTCCTCCCTGCTGTGCTGGGTAATGGTGCTTTTGCAAATCAGCAGTAAAAGCTGAGGCTGAAAGACGCAGATTGTTATTTAAATAATTACAGCAATGGAGAGGCAGCATGCATTAAATACCAGCTCCTGTACTGCATTGTTCCACTCTTCTCTGGTCTTTCTGCAGAGTGGTATTTAAACACAATCTCTTACTTTCAACTTAATCTTAGGCTACATCTGCTGCCATTAACTAGAAAACAGTCAAACAGTAAAACACAGAATGAGAAGCTTTCAATCCTGCAATGAAAGGGTTTTCAATGTTGTCCATTAAAATTCTCAGCTGTGCAAGTAGATGCAGACAAACCCAGTAAAGCACTGACTGGAGCAATTTTTACCACAATTGAACTCCAGGAAAGCAGGGTCTACATTTTTCATTGTATGAATGACTAAGAGGCAATAAAAGAAACAATATTGGAACTGCTTATTCTTTCCCAGCACCTCAAAAATGTCCATGCCCAGGCTCAATGATTGAATTGTTATTATCAGATGTACAATTGCATTTTCAACAACGATAGTGTGTGTGCTGCACTGCCGATGTAGCCCATTGATACACAAACAAAACTTTTAGTAAATGGAAATTTAAAAACGTAGAAACTGGGAATCTAGAAAACCCCCAGAATTGCTGCATCCAGCAGGCCAGTCACCATCTGTGAAAAGCGAAATAGTTAATGTTTCAGGTTGGGACCCTTGCTGAAGAGGTCTTAATCTTTCAGTTGGCCTCTTACGGTCAAATTCTCAGATGACTGCAACGATTTTTAACTTCTAAACAAAGAATCTCAGTGATTCTGTAATTGACGGCAAATAACTGACATTCACTATTTGATTTTGAAAAATCATCTGGCTAAGACCCTGTGTAATTATGACCAACATTGTAGATTTAAATTGCTGTTCTTTTAGTAAAATTATCTTGTACAGATCAGCAGAGAGAACAGTAGTTTACTAACACAGATTTAATTTTCTTGAACAACCTGCAAAATGGATTAAGTGCTGGAGGTATCACACAATGTAAAAGCACAAAGAAAAAAAGAAGTAAAAATCATTTAAGCATCCCGAAACATCGATATTAAACAATTACTTTCAATAAAACTGTTAATCAATGCATCTTTCCAGAACTGACACAAATCTATTTGGAAATCTTAAAATATCAGCACATGACAATGCAATATAATTGCACAGTCACAGTGTTAAGTTGCAGAGCAAAATGGGCTGCTGTAGTTTCAGAGCAACAGAAATATTCTTATACAAATTTCAGTCAACAAATTAAGTGTTAAGAAAGATTTGACATAACCACCATTTCAGGAACAATTTCATGGTTTAAAAGAATAAGTTTTAAAAGTATTTAGGTTTCAAAAATAATATCATCAGTATTGTTGACCATCAGACTGTTTCCTCACCTTAGTTGGGGAACTATCTGCTATTTTGACAAGCTGCCACAGGATTGAATAGTGGCAGCACTGCAGTGCCTGGACCACTATCTAAATCAATAAAACAAACAAAACAGTGATTAAACTTGATCATTCATGTCCTTGTGGACAAGGAGAAAAATAGTTTCAATAACATGGAAAAATGTTCACAATACAATATTGAATGAAGGACGATATTAAAAGATGTGAACAGACACACAAAACATTTGTCATTTTCTTGATGTTATATTTAAATTTCACACTGTATCTCATTTCTATTTAAGCACCTTTTATGCTCGTGGTAAGCACTCAAGCAGCAGGTAAGTATTCAACCACTCAAATGTTTCAAAACAATAGAAAATACTTCAGATAACAAAAATATTCGCAGACAGTTTTAAGTATTTTATTAAGAAATTCTTACCTGCTCTGGCATAGATCCCAGTTCAATTCCACTTTTCAGAAGCCTGTAGCAGTTTCCAAACAGTTCCCATTTTGTGAGATCATGAGCACTAACAAAAAAGAAAATATTACATTAAAGCAAAAAAAAAAAACCGCCCATTTAGGTTCAGTGTTCTCTGGTCATTTAAAAATATATTTAAGCTGAGAAATAACACTTGTAAACTACAAATGTATTTTCATAGGGAACAATTACGCTTTCTAAAAGCAACACAAAGTCTCAAACATTCTGATAACTCATTACTGCTAATAATCAACCAATTACATAAAGGACAGAAATGACTTAAATGGGGAAAAAATTATAAATTCAAATTATAATCCCATATGTTGTACCCCATTTTATCCCATAAAATTAACTTTTTCTAAAGTGTTCTGATAACAATTATAGTTAACATGTGACAGGCATGCCAGCAATAATTCTGTAAATTACATCACACAAACAAAGCTTGGACGGAATACAAAATGTGTTCCCTTTTATTACAATTTTGAATATTCAATTAACGCTGTTAACATACCATCAGTATATTTTCTGAACATTCTTTCAATTTAGTATCTAATATTTTGCTCACAACAGGCTAACTGCTTTAGAAGACCATTAGTTATATATTTCTGGATACCAGGGAAAGGTACTTGTTCTGTGGCTACTGGTTAAACGCTGCACGTGGTAGAAATGTGTGAATGTATGTCAATGTAAGGTTTCCATGTAAATGTGAGTCTTAAATTTGCAGCCCAATATTTTAATACAACTTCCCAGATGCAATCCACTAGTGGACTTCCCAACGTGCACATGAGGAAAACTGTGATAGCATAACTCGCATTATGTTAAACCATGCAGGATTCATGAAGCTATTAATTAGTTTTGATTTATTGTTGTCGTGTACTACGGTACAGTAAATAACTTTGTATTGCATGTTATCCAGACAAATCATGCCATACACATGTACATTATGTTGTGCAAAAGAGAATATAAATAGAGTTCAGAATATGGTGTTACAGCCACAGGAAAAGTGCAGATAATAAAAAGTACAAGGGCTGCAACAAGCTAGATTGAGAATGTTTCCTTGGCATATGAAAGAACCGTTCAAAAGACTGTCCACACAGCATCCTGAAGTCAATGACTGATTACTTAATTTTCCTGACAATGAGGGAAATTTTGTTGTCCTGATACCATGCTTGTCACTGCTTGTATCCCTTCATTATCACCTCTGCCACAGCTAACAATGGACCATTGTGGGCTCCACCTTTTTTGAGACCTCAGTGCCGGCTGTTTGTTCTGTACCTTTTCAAACCCTAGTTTCCCTTTAACCTGGCACTCAGACTGAAGAAGGGTATTCGAAAAGTCACCTATTCATTTTCTCCAGAGATGCTGTCTGTGTCTGAGTTACTCCACCATTTTGTGTCTTTCTTTGGTGCAACCAGCATCTGCAGTCCCTTCCTACGCCATGCTACTACTCCCTTTCTCCTTCTTGTCCTCACCTTGTATCTTGTGGTCGTCACTTCCGAAGAGTCCACCAGGGACTCTACTGGAAGTTGGACAATTTTATACTGGACAATTTTTACATTTATCAAGCCAATTAACCTACAAACTTGTACGTCTTTGGAATGCGAGAAGAAACCGAAGACCTCGGAGAAAACCCACGCAGGTCATGAGGAGAACGTACAAACTCTGTACAGACAGCACCCGTAATCGGGATAGAACCTGGGTCTCCGTCGCTGCATTCGCTGTAAGGCAGCAACTCTACTGCTGCACAACCGTGAATGCCTGTCACCACTGTTTGAGACCCAGCCTATTTCAATGCTGTCATCTACAAACTTATAAATGGAGTTAAAACAGAATTTGGTCACACAGTTGTGAGTGTACAGCGAATATAGCAAGGGGCAGAGAAGAACCTGGAAGACATTGGTGCTGAGAATTATCATCTAGGATGCTTTGGTTTATATCCTTACTGTCAATAAGAAAAATGTTTGCTTGTGCTTTTAATAATTTAAGTGTTTTGGAGTGATTTAATTTATTTCTGGAAAGTTCTGCCTTCCTGACCTATATGGATTTGTACGTAGCCTTATAAGCTGCCAACTATAAATTCAGAAGGTTCAGAAGCAAGTGTGGGCAGCAAAGTGTTTTCAGAAATTTCAGGCATGTAGGTTTATTAATTTTTATCACTCCAAAACGCACCTCACGACATCGAAAGATTCCAACAATGACCATCTTTCCCAATGTAAATCCTGGGCAAAGAGCCTCTCTTCCTGTGACTAAGTGAAGCCAAACTGTGGCTGATTCTAGGTGGTGTGAAATCAGACGGTGGTCACCTGTCCCGAGTGAAACAATCGAGCCCTCACCATTTCGGTGAATGTTGCACCAAAGCCACATTCCACTTGACCCAAACCACTAAAATTCTCCATCAGCCTAAAAACACAAAGTTCTTACGGCACATAAAAACCTTGTTCTTACGTACTTGTGGAAGGCAGTTAATCTCTTCAAAGTAGAAAGGACATTGTAAATGTCATCATCGTCAGCTTCTTCACCCTACAGAGATAAAAGTTTCAGTATTAAAAACTATAAAATACTCTTGACGTGATTATTTACTACATACATTCCTCTTTCATTTGAACTCCCAAAATGCATCATCACCTCACACCTATCCACATTCAAATTCTTTCTGCCAGTTTTCTGCCTGATTTCCAACTACATCCTAGGTAGACACAAAATGTTGGAATAAATCGAAGGTAGGCTTCTTCGTCTGAAGAAGGAGCTCGACCCTGTAGCGGCAGATTATCATATCTTTCAGGTAATTAGCACCCTAGCCGCTATTTGGATGAGAATGGTTGAAGGGGGTGTCTTCTAATGCTTTATTGTTGCTAGAAAAAAGTGAGATACATCCAAGTTTCTTCTGACTCGTTACTACAATCTACTTCGAACTCCAGCTTATTACTTTAGACATTAGTAAACTCCTCGTGTGTCCGTAACACTGGCAAGATCTGGCATGATCTCCTTTAGTTCTCCCATGGACCTCACATGGCCCGCATGACCTCACATGGTAGAAGGGTTAACCTTCCCCATGGTCTCTCCAAACTAATCTAAAAACTAAACTTCTGCGCAAGCATCTAAGCTCCAAACACGCCCAAAAACATGTCATAAATCCCACCCACAATATAACGGGCAGGATAAAATTTAAAGGCACATGCCATCCTAAATGACATGCAAAACAGGCCAAATGGCCACTACAGACCAGAAATGTCACCCATTCCTTCTCTCCAGAGATGCTGCCTGTCCCACTGAGTTACTCCAGCATTTTGTCTACCTTCAATTTAAACCAGCATCTGCAGTTCTTTTACACATTTGATCAACATCATATATCTTTTGACAACTTTCCTCACTATCCACTTCAGCAATTTTTGTGTCCTCTCCAAACTTTCAAATCAGACCACGTACATTTTCACCCAGATTATTACAAACCATGTCTCAACATTGACCCTCCAGTGTGAAAAATACTACCCTGTCTTCTATGACCAAACCAATTTTGTATCCCATTTACCAACTCACAACGGATCGCATGCTACTTGATCGACAGGACCAGCCTACCACAAAGAATCTTATCAAATGCTTTATTGAAGTCCATGTTTATCAAAATCCACTGCCCTATCCTCAATCATCTTTGGCACGACAAAATTAAAAATTATCAGAATTTCAAATCATAATAATTAGAATTTATATTACAATCAACATATTGCCAATATACTTTTAATTGCACTATGCCATATGAAACAAGTCAAGTACGTATTCATAAAAACTCAGTCACATAACTCAAATCTTTGCATTCAATTTGATGCAGGAAGCGGTCCTTACATTTCTACCACCTTTAAGCAGATTATTTATTTATTTATTGTTAGAATTTGCACTCACCTCCTGTAATAAGTCTTCAACTGACTGGCTGAATCGTTCGACCAGCTCATCAATCATCTGACTGCGTGCAATGTTAACACGGTTCTGGATGGTGTATTCTTCACTGCACAGAATGTTATACGTTTTGCTGCAAGATTCCAGAACATCTGATTCTATGTGTTTCTCAACAACAAACTTGGTTTGTTTTAATAATGCATCTAAATGCTGGAAGGGAAAAATGTGAAGTAAGAACAAGTTCCTCATTTAAAAAGATAATTTCAAGTTCTTATGCAGGATTAGTCTCTTTCACTATATATACTTATTACAACATGGGAGGCAGCTATTTGGCCCATCGATGTGATGTTGGTTCCCAGCAGAGCAATCTATTGCCCACTCTCCTAATTTCCCTGTAGCCCAATATTTCACTCTCTCTGATATGCCCACCACGCCCCATGATTTTTTTAGTCACCTCAGGACAGGAAGGGGTCATTTACGGTAGTCAATGAATGTACCAGTCATGTTTGGGATGTAAGAGATGACTAGTGCCCCCAGCAGAAATCCATGATGTCACAGAAACAATGCCCAATTCCATGGTCAGGGGAAAACCCTGTTCCCAGACAGCAAATTCTCTACATTGACTTTAAACTATTTTAAGGATATTCTAACGTAAAGTTGTTCACATACACTTTCTCTTTGAGGCTACACGCCTGGCCTATACATCGCTCACATGGTTTGAATGTGAAATCCTATCTTGTCATTTAGAGCAGGGATCCAATGTGGAACACTCTCACATCAGATACATGAACAGAACCTAAACATTGTCTGCATCTTCAAAACAAACTTCTTCAGCTGGATAAATGGGATATTTTGGACCTGAAATTACTTCAACTATTCTAAACAGCTTTCACTGATTAAAGCAGCAGCCTCACTTACAGTACAGGGATTGAACATTTTTTCTGTCTTCACGATATTCACCCCAAAATTTAAACCACATTGTTTGCTGTTTACTTTCACAGTAAATTCATGTTGAGATCACAAACATCAGCTTGGCGTGCAACGCGTCATTCAAGGCAGATAGCATACAATCTCTTTAGACAGTCCATACTTCTCCTTAAGGAAATAAAAATTTAATACATGCCCAAATTTTGGAATATACTACAGTTAAGCTCTTGCTTATCAGTATAGTGTAGTTTCACACTGGTGCTGAAACACCACCGGGAGAGCTATTCTTCCATAATATAATTTAGGTATATGAGTATAAGAAAATAAACAGAAAGTTCCAGGTTCAATTTCAGTTTTTGATCTCACCAATTCTAGAGATAGAATTCCCAATTGTCATTTAATGTGTGATAAATGTAGAAGACGGAATGTATTATAGAATAATTCCAGTTTTCCCTTACCTTTTCCATTCTTCCAGTGCTATAAAGCTCCAAGTCAAAGTACTGAGGGATTTGCAATAAATTTGCCACTTTTTCAGAATCGACTGAGTACTGGAACACAGAAGAAGTGTCTAAAGTCCATAAAATGGACATTCCAAAGTAACATCATCTTATAACTTATGAATTATCATCTGGATGTTCAAAACTATACAGAAAGTGTTACCTTTGCCAGCAGCACAGGAAGTGCTACGATGAATTGTTCCGTCAACTTAATCCGGTCATCTATTTGTGTCTTTCTCTCTTTTGCAGTCAGTACCTGCAGAGAAGTGGTATTGCAACATTCCAAGTCTCATCTTTCAGCAAGGATTAATGTTCAAATAGGTAACTGTAGCAGAATGGATTTATAGTTTCCTTTTCAAAAAAATTACCTAGTTAAGTTTGTTATGACATCTGGTACATCTGATCTACTCAAAAAAATGTTGAACACCATGCTAAACTTTGGCAACCAAAGAACAGGGATATTGCAATTTAGAAAACAACAAATGCTTTTCAGAACTTCTGGGATTGGACAGAAATGTGCATCATTGTCACCTGCAAGATCACAATGTAAATTTATAATCAGATTATCCAGAACATATCAAGTTATGAAATGGCCCACAGAGGATCTTGAATGAACAATTACACTAAGTGTTTCCGTTTGCACAATCTTTTCCTCTCAATTGTGATTACGCAAATAAAATAAACTAACTGGCATTTATATCCACAGGGTCCTGGTTATTAATTACAACTGAAATGTTGTTTTCTTATTTTAAATATAGTCACCACTCAACACCAGTAAACAAGCTGTACTCTATTGATTTATGCTAAATGCTAAAAATATTTTGCATTAAATAAAATATGAATCAAACAATGCAAGATGATTTGTTTCAACTGTTTTTCTTCAGTGGTGAAGAATACTTACCCTTTTGCCTGTTCCTCTTCCAACAGGAGGGTGTGCCTCTGCAGCTTGTCGAATTGTACAGACCATCAGCTCCATAAGTGCAGTCTCCTGCCTATCAGTCATACCTAGCAAAGATCAAGCAATTCAACATAATTTTTGTACCTTTCAAGGCATACACGTATGTAACTTATGTAATTATGTAAAACATTAAGAATATTTCTGAATTTACCTTCTTCTCCTTGTATAGGTTCTTCCAGAAGCAGCTCTACCATACATTCCCAATCTTTCAGAAGTTCCTGGGAGCTTTCCCACAGACTATCCACTAGATATGCTGCGTGTTCATGCAGCTAAAATGTAATTTGGAAAACAAAAGGAATTAATTGGATGGTATAATAACGTTTTATTTATTTCAGAATATGCATGCTTTTGAGTTTTTTTATGATTGAAGTATGTAACATCGAACATTCAAATGAACGCTGCTATAAAAAGATATTAATCCTCTTACCTAGTAATAGGATGTTTTGTAGTTATCATTCATTTACAATACCCAAACAAATAACTCATGGGATTTCAATACAAACTTCAATGGATTAGTATGAAATGGCCTAATATTAACTGTGGCCCTTCCCCTTGGAACCTTCACATTTGTTTCCAACTTAAAATATTCTATCTAAAGTCAGAGCACTAAGTTCCTTTGTTCGGGTGCTGCTCCCTGAATCCTGGAATTGAAGAGACCCGATGAAATAGTTAAAAGAATGTGAAAGACATAGACAAAGTAGTAAGTTCTATGATTGAATGAGGATTCACACTCTCTCTTAAGATGTGGGGATCTTAACTCTCTCTCTTGGCAGTCGATTAAGATCACTGCATTTAGCATCCTAAAGCAGCCAACCACCTGCTGATAAGGTATGCTGAAGTACACCCTGCAAGTGAAATCTGACATCTTGAGTTCTTCCCTGGTCTGAAGCTACTCGCCTCAAGTAACATTTTTTTCATAAAAACTCCTCATTCCCACCGTGATGCATCTTACGATTAGAATTGTCCCACAGCCTTTTCAGTACAGCTCTTGAAGGAATTATTCATTCCTTTTTTAGAACATAGTTGGTAGATAGTTGCATCTATGACATTTCCAACAGCAAAAACATTTCCTCAATTCATAGATCACATTTCAATGCTACATAAGAGGAGTTCGACCCAGGTTTAGAAGCAAAATTGAGGACAACTGACCAAATTCCACAAATTTTAAACACCAAAAAAACAATACATTGCACGCTCATAAAATGAGTTGTTATTATCATTAAATTTAAAAAAATCTATAAATGTATAACTTATGCCTATATCCTAGCGGGGAAATTTGCAAAGGCAGCTGGGGAGACTTTAAACTAGAATGGTTGGGGCGAGGGACTCAAATAGCGAAAGGTAGTAGACAGAATGGGAGGCAGGAAGCAGAAATGGGAAGCACTCGGACACAAGAGGAGAAAGAAAAAAAAGGAAATAAACAGAGAATAAGAGACGGGGGTTTTCTTAAATGTGCATATTTTAATGCTAGGAGCATTGTAAGAAAGGTGGATGAGCTTAGAGTCTGGATAGACACCTGGAAGTATGATGTTGTGGCGATCAGTGAAACGTGGTTGCAGGAGGGCTGTGATTGGAAACTAAATATTCCAGGATTTCGTTGCTTCAGGTGTGATAGAATTGGAGGGGCAAGAGGTGGAGGTGTTGCATTGCTAGTCAGGGAAGATATTACAGCAGTGCTTTGGCAGGATAGATTGGAGGGCTCATCTAGGGAGGCTATTTGGGTGGAATTGAGAAGTGGGAAAGGTGTAGCAACACTTATAGGGGTGTATTATAGACCGCCAAACGGGGAACGAGAATTGGAAGAGCAAATATGTAAGGAGATAGCAGAGATTAGTAGTAAGCACAAGGTAGTGATTGTGGGAGATTTCAACTTTCCACACATAGACTGGGAAACACATTCTGTAAATGGGCTGGATGGGTTGGAGTTTGTAAAATGTGTGCAGGATAGTTTTTTGCAGCAATACATAGAGGTACCTACTAGAGGAGGGGCAGTGCTGGACCTCCTGTTAGGAAATGAGACTGGACAGGTGGCGGAGGTATGCGTTGGGGAGCACTTCGGGTCCAGTGATCACAATACCATTAGTTTCAATATAACTATGGAGAGGGTCAGAACTGGACCTAGGGTTGAGATTTTTGATTGGAGAAAGGCTAACTTTGATGCGATGCGAGATGATTTAAAAGGAGTGAACTGGGACATTTTGTTTTATGGGAAAGATGTAGAAGAGAAATGGAGGACATTTAAAGGGGAAATTTTAAGAGTACAGAATCTTTATGTTCCGGTTCGGTTGAAAGGAAACAGTAAAAATTGGAAAGAGCCCTGGTTTTCAAGGGAAATTGGACATCTTGTTCGGAAAAAGAGGGAGATCTACAATAATTATAGGCAGCATGAAGTAAATGAGGTGCTTGAGGAGTATAAGGAATGTAAAAAGAATCTTAAGGAAGAAATTAGAAAAGCTAAAAGAAGATATGAGGTTGCTTTGGCAAGTAAGGTGAAAGTCAATCCAAAGGGTTTCTACAGCTATATTAATAGCAAAAGGATAAGGAGGGATAAAATTGGTCCATTGGAGAGACAGAGTGGACAGCTATCTGCAGAGCCAAAAGAGATGGGGGAGATATTGAACAATTTTTTTTCTTCGGTATTCACCAAGGAGAAGGATATTGAATTATGTGAGGTAAGGGAAACTAGTAGAGTAGCTATGGATACTATGAGGTTCAAAGTAAAAGAAGTACTGACACTTTTGAAAAATATAAAAGTGGATAAGTCTCCAGGTCCTGACAGGATATTCCCTAGGACATTGAGGGAAGTTAGTGTAGAAATAGCCGGGGCTATGACAGAAATATTTCAAATGTCATTAGAAACGGGAATAGTCCCCGAGGATTGGCGTACTGCGCATGTTGTTCCATTGTTTAAAAAGGGTTCTAAGAGTAAACCTAGCAATTATAGACCTGTTAGTTTGACTTCAGTGGTGGGCAAATTAATAGAAAAGATACTTAGAGATAATATATATAAGCATCTAGATAAACAGGGTCTGATTAGGAACAGTCAACATGGATTTGTGCCTGGAAGGTCATGTTTGACTAATCTTCTTGAATTTTTTGAAGAGGTTACTAGGGAAATTGACGAGGGTAAAGCAGTGGATGTTGTCTATATGGACTTTAGTAAGGCCTTTGACAAGGTTCCTCATGGAAGGTTGGTTAAGAAGGTTCAACTGTTGGGTATAAATGCAGGAATAGCAAGATGGATTCAACAGTGGCTGAATGGGAGAAGCCAGAGGGTAATGGTGGATGGCTGTTTATCGGGTTGGAGGCAGGTGACTAGTGGGGTGCCTCAGGGATCTGTGTTGGGTCCTTTGTTGTTTGTCATGTACATCAATGATCTGGATGAAGGTGTGGTAAATTGGATTAGTAAGTATGCAGATGATACCAAGATAGGGGGTGTTGTGGATAATGAAGAGGATTTCCAAAGTCTACAGAGTGATTTAGGCCATTTGGAAAAATGGGCTGAAAGATGGCAGATGGAGTTTAATGCTGATAAATGTGAGGTGCTACACCTTGGCAGGACAAATCAAAATAGGACGTAAATGGTAAATGGTAGGGAATTGAAGAATATAGTTGAACAGAGGGATCTGGGTATAACCGTGCATAGTTCCTTGAAGGTGGAATCTCATATAGATAGGGTGGTAAAGAAAGCTTTTGGTATGCTAGCCTTTATAAATCAGAGCATTGAGTATATAGAAGCTGGGATGTAATGTTAAAATTGTACAAGGCATTGGTGAGACCAAATCTGGAGTATGGTGTACAATTTTGGTCGCCCAATTATAGGAAGGATGTCAACAAAATAGAGAGAGTACAGAGGAGATTTACTAGAATGTTGCCTGGGTTTCAACAACTAAGTTACAGAGATAGGTTGAATAAGTTAGGTCTTTATTCTCTGGAGCGCAGAAGGTTAAGGGGGGACCTGATAGAGGTCTTTAAAATGATGAGAGGGATAGACAGAGTTGATGTGGACAAGCTTTTCCCTTTGAGAATAGGGAAGATTCAAACAAGAGGACATGACTTCAGAATTAAGGGACAGAAGTTTAGGGGTAATATGAGGGGGAACTTCTTTACGCAGAGAGTGGTGGCGGTGTGGAATGAGCTCCCAGTGGAAGTGGTGGAGGCAGGTTCATTGGTATCATTTAAAAATAAATTGGATAGGCATATGGATGAGAAGGGAATGGAGGGTTATGGTACGAGTGCAGGCAGGTGGGACTAAGGGGAAAAACATTTGTTCGGCATGGACTTGTAGGGCCGAGATGGCCTGTTTCCGTGCTGTAATTGTTATATGGTTATATGGTTATGCCAGACTGCAGAATGAATATGCAAATGAGATGGACAAACTGGACATATTTGTTCCCATCAGTGGTATTGAAGAAAAAAAGTATTTTTTTCTCTTCAAGAAATTAACATTAGATGTCACAGGATTGTTGTAGAATCTATAGCTTTTGAAGTAAGCATTCAAAAACAATTCAATCAAACAATTTTAACTTTCTGCAATTTCAGTGAATATATCCCATGACATTGATAAAGCATTGATGGGATACATATTAGAACATACTTGTGCAATTAATCAATGTAGGATTATTAATGTGTGCATTTATCATTTAGTACCATCCACTTTTTTATTTATTTCATTTCCGACACAATTTTTCCTTATGTTGGATGATCCCTAAATCTAAATGCATCAGCTAGCAATGGGTGAACAACATGTTACCAACTCCTCCCTATCAACTGCTACTGTCCCTACATCTCTCAAAGCAGCTTCTGTCACCCCGATTCTAAAAAAAACAGGTTCTGATCCAAACAATCCAAATAACTACCGCCCCATCTCCAACCTCCCATTCATCACTAAACTTCTGGAAAGGACAGTAGCGACACAACTTCAAGTCCACCTTCAAAACAATAACCTCTATGAACCATTACAGTCCGGTTTTCACCACAATCACAGCACTGAAACAGCCTTGGTAAAAATTACAAATGATCTCCTTCTCGCAGCTGACACCGGCCACTTATCCATTCTGATCCTCCTCGACCTCACAGCAGCCTTTGACACCATCTCCTACCCAATTCTTCTGGAACGTCTATCTGCCACCGGCATCAACAACAAAGCACTACTTTTGTTCAGGTCCTATCTACACGACAGAAAACAGTTCATCCAGGGAAATAAAGTTACATCCACAACTGCCACAGTCACCCATGGTGTTCCTCAGGGATCGGTGCTGGGGCCACTGCTTTTTATCATCTATATTCAACCTCTTGGCAATATTCTCCGTCATTTTGGAATCAATTTTCACTGCTACGCCGATGATACACAACTTTACCTCTCCACAAAACCAAACACCTCCCTTCCCCCAACTGCCCTCACCACCTGTCTTCAAGCTATCAGCAACTGGATGTCACTCAACCTTCCAAAACTCAATGGAAATAAAACAGAAATCATGCTAATTGGCTCCAAGTCCACACTCTCCAAAACCCACCCCTTCACCATTTCAGTTGATGGCTCACCCATACCCACCTCCTCCTATGTCAAAAGTCTCGGCGTCATTCTGGACAGTACAATTTCCTTTGGCCCCCACATCAGCAATATCACAAGCTCTGCATACTTTCATCTCCGCAACATCTCCAGACTCCACCCCTCCCTCTCCAAAGACAATACAAAAGTCCTCATCCACACTCTGGTCACATCCCACATCGATTACTGCAACGCCCTCCTCACTTGCACCTCCAATAAACTTCTTCATCGCCTCCAATGCATTCAAAACTCTGCAGCCCGGATCATCACCCGCACCAGATCATCGGACCACATCACACCCATCCCCACTCAGCTCCACTGGCTCCCTGTGCACCACCGGATTAACTACAAGATTTTACTGCTGACATTCAAAGCCCTACACCACCTTGCTCCCCAATACCTCTCTGACCTGCTGCTACCATACACTCTTTCCCGGTCACTTCGTTCCTCCTCAGCTGCAATTTTAACTGTCCCCACATTTAGACTCAGCACCATGGGTGCCAGAGCCTTCAGCTGCTCTGCCCCACGTCTCTGGAACACTCTCCCACCACCCATCCGTCACCTGGACACTATCGATCAATTCAAATCATAACTCAAAACACACCTGTTTAGATTAGCATACCCGACATAACTTCCACCATGTTCACCCTGATTTTAATGACTTAAAATGTTTTGTGTATTTTTTGTTTTTTGTTTTTTAATCAACTTAATTTTAATATTGATTTGTGATTTTATATCCTGTAAGGTATCCTTGGGTGTCCAGAAAGGCGCCAGCAAATAAAATGCATTACTATTATTATTATTACCAACTCAGGTAGAAGCAAAGTATAAACATAGCTCTGGGCTACTTTTTTTTTGGTTATTTTTATTTTATCTGTATGCCCTTCCATTAATAGAAAACTTTTGCTTCGTGTTTTTTTATTAACTCACCTCACTCTCCAGGAAGAAAAGTACCAACATTTTAATAAGATTTCCGTTTGCACTGTGCCTTCCTCTACTCTTAGCATAGGCTTCCTCTGCTTGTGGATCATGTCTGCTGAACAACCTACAAATTTAAAGTTTTGAGATGTAGTTTGTCTGTTAAAGAAGCAATTGCATCTATGACATTTCCAACAGCAAAAACATTTCCTCAATTCATAGATTGAATTGCCAAAGCTTTTTCTGAATGTGCATTTGAAACAATGAGAGATTGAAAGAAAGCTGACAGAAATTACTTAAAGAACCCCAAAAACTTTTCATAGTATTTCATGTAGTAACAAGTAAACTTCATCAATGCAATATAATTAGTATAGAAAAAGTCAAGGTAAATGATGCATGGTAAAAAAATATGTGATTAATATACCCACTTTAGTTAATTGGTTAAGTTATTAAATCAATTAAAATAGAGATTGCACCAATACATTTTCACGTCTGGATGACAAGATGAGGTTGTCAAAAACATTACTGCAGCAGAAAATAATTACCATAGTGTGCCTAAAATAGCTTAAATCTGGTAATTCAGCATTTTTACTATTAGACATCATATTTCTTATTATGAACAAAATTATTTTCAATCATTTGTAATTCCAAGAGAATGTTCCAATTTCAGCTTAAATGTTTTCACTCAACGGCGCCATCCAGTGGACATCAGCAATGTTTATTTTGCTACCAGCTGCCATCTACTGGACTGTTTTCACATTGCAAACGCTTGAATTACCACAAAGTTTTTAAAAAGTGAATTTAGAGAACACCTTTCACAGGAACTGAAAATTAAAAAAACTGCAGATGCTGGAAACTTGAAACAAAGAACAACAAAATGCTGATAATACTTCACAAGTTACACAACATCTGTGGAAAGTAAAATTGAGTTAAAAGTTCAGTGACTTTGTTTCCCTTCAAAAAATCAATCTAATGATTCCACATTTTCGGTTTTTATTTCACAAGCACTGGATGCCCCAAAAAGTTTTACAGTCAATCGAGCATTTTTATTAGTCAAAATCCAAGACCTGTAACAATCTGTGTTGAATGAGAAAACGTTGTTCTCCAACATTGCAGCACTGGAAGAGCCCAAAGACAGTGATCAGAGTGAAAAAGAAAAGGAAACTGGGGGTCAGTGTGCTTAGATTCTCGAATGCAGAAGCCAGGTTGTGAGCATTGAATTATAAAACGTTAAGCGTTGTTTCAATTGGGAGGATCATCTGGTCCCTGAAGAATGGGGAGGGAAGTTATTAAAGGACGAATATAGTATCACCTTCAGTTGTATGGGAAGGTGCGGCGACAGAACGGATGTTGATGGAGAACAATGGGTGAACCAGGCAGTGGTGAAGGTATTAGCATCTTTAGTGTACTGAAAAGAGTGAAGGGGAAAGATGTGTCTGGCAGTTGCATAAAACTTAATGTGCAGGAATTAGATAATAATCAATTGAATGAGAGCCTGTGTAGCTGTAATGGATTTTAATCAATCTGATCTAATAACTGTCTTTCTACTGATGCTGCTTAATGAGCATTTCCCAGTGTTTTCTTATTTTATTTCAACCACTTTAATTTTTGTTTGTGTTTTTCCACAAATGGCTATGAGATACACTTTGTTTTCATGATTGTGGTTAATGGTTTAGCCAGAGCACAGCGACCCCTGAGTCAGATCCACAAAATGTGTCATGCAGTTTTTGATGGCCAGCAGAAGAGTGAAACGAGGTCATGTTCCAATATTACATCAGAAAGTCGGCATCTCCAGCAGTGTAGCACAAGTTGTTTTTCTGTTTCAGCTTACATTATGGACAGGATTTGAATCCCTGACCTCTGACTCATACAGTGAATCCATTGCACACACCATGGGTGCTAAAAAAGCTGAAATATAAGTAGTTAACTAATAATGCCACAAATTAAAAATTATTCATTTTTTACACGAATAAAAATTATGGAAGTCTTACTTTAGTAAAACAGGTTTTAGCAGTTGTTGAAATATATTTCTCTTTAGCCGTAATCAAATGAATCACCCTGCCAGTTATTTGAT
The DNA here is from genome assembly GCF_028641065.1 of Leucoraja erinaceus. Taxonomy (NCBI): domain Eukaryota; kingdom Metazoa; phylum Chordata; class Chondrichthyes; order Rajiformes; family Rajidae; genus Leucoraja; species Leucoraja erinaceus. The sequence continues at coordinate 37,719,238 of NC_073390.1, forward strand.
AGACTCCAACCTGATTCTTGATTCTACAATGTGAAATTGTGTGTGTGTGCTTTACCTTAACAAGAAATCTGAATGAGAGACTTATTTCTCGAGTCATCCAGCATAGATAGAGATCCTTCAACCCACCATATTAATCATTAGGTACCCATCCGTACTAATCCCATTTAGTCTCTACTTTAGTCTTAATTCAAGTGCTTGTCTCCATACGAAAATGTGGTGAAAACAGCTGTTTTCCCTGTCCCCTCATTTAATTACATGTTTCACTGATTAATACTCAGTTATTCGAATACAACATCACATCTTACTAACAATAAAGGTTAAAGAATGCACAAATGTGTTACTTTTTGTTCAGGAATTCCCCTGCAGCCACAGCGATGGGACGGTGTGCAGAATATACCAGGTGATACACATTTTCACAATCTTCATTAGACAATGCTTCCTCACTTCCCCTAAAACAATTGAAAAGCCAAGGAGACCAAATAAATATGTTACAAATTTGCAACATAATGTATTTTATAAAGCATTTCATGAGGATCAAAACCAAATAATTATCACAACTAATCTTACTAATACGGAAACAATCTCAACCTTTCGACAGCATTTCAGAAAATAATTTCTGTAGAGGTCCTTTTGGTGGAAGTCATATGCAAGTGCATCCGACCACTGGACCCATCCCAGAACTGAGTTATGGGCTTGTCCCACTTTGGCCATTTTTCAGCGGACCGCCGGCGACTGTCAAGTTGCCGGCAGTCGCCTGAAAAACCGGGAGCTGGAACGGCGACTGTCAGAGTGGAACACACACAAACACATCGCAAAGGCAGGGGCCAGGGAAAGTGGGGGAACGCTGTCTGAAATTCACACAGTACAAAGCCAAGGTGATACAGACACACACCACGATGAACAGGAAGGTTGGCGCTGTAATTAAGACGGCTAGTACAGTGTACGGTAAAAGTCCTTTAAAAGAGAGGAGAAAGGGGGGAAAGGGGGGAAGGGGGGAGAAGGAGACAACTTTTAAGAAGCCAGACAACTTTTAATAAGCCAGAGATACACAGATGTGAAGTTCGGCGGACATTTAACATTACCGGTCGGTTATCCTTGGTTCTGAAAACTCCTGCTTACGTTTTTTCCCCCCAATGAGCCAATGAAAATAACTGGTCAGCAAATGCGATTAACTAAAACTACCTACGACTACCTCGACTACCCATAATACATGGTGACCCCTTTACAACTGCACCTACGACTACAGGATTATTGATTTTCTCCATGGCGACCAATTTTTGGCTGCTGAAAATGTTTCAACATGTTGAAAAATTTGCGGCGACCATACTGAGGCTGCAACTAGTTCCCAGAATGCGGGAACTCCTCGCGACCATGAAGGAGACTCACCAGAGACCATCAGCGAACATGTGGTGACCATGTGGTGAGCGCAGAGTCTCCTACACCTGCCTAAAAAGTCGCCTAAGTGGAACAGGCCCATTAAGGTGCAGAACAAGTCAAACACAATCCATCCGAGGAGGCACAGATGCTGCAAATGCTGTAATCTTGAGCAAAAAACAAAGTGCTGGAGGAACTCAGCAGGTCAGGCAGCATCTGTGGAGGGAATGGACGTTTTGGGTCAGTCTCAGTGTCTGATTGAGTGTCTCGACCAGAAACGTAATCTGTTTATTCCCTCCACAGATGCTGCCTGACCCATTGAGTTACTCCAGCACCTTGTTTTTTGCTCAAAATCCAGCCCAGTCAGATTGTCATGAAGTTCACATATTTAAAAGATTCTATGGAGATCAACTTTTAGAAATGTTTGCACAGATATTTAGAAAGAAAACAACCCTTTAAGAACTACTTAGGAGGTCACAATTTAATGGATGAGATCAGAAAATGAAAGAATAAAAATACTTACTGCAGTATCAAAGTAACCAATCGGATAGCTTCCACAGCAACATCATATTCTTTGTCTAATGTCATAGACACAATACGATCCTATAGACAGAATTTCAGGCAAAAACTCAATAATCAAAATAAAAGGAATTTTTTCGTGACAATCCTATTTTGCAAATGTTCCACATGAACTTTGCTTGAACATGCATCTGAATAGAGTGGTGTAAGGTGGACATAATAAGTTACACTGCCTCTTTGCTGCACACTTCCCTAACTTTAGTCGCCAGGGATATTTTTAATTAAGCAGATCATTTGGTGTGGTATTGACGGTCATGGTATTATAATAATCAAAAGTTACATAACTATTGTCACTCGAAATTTCTGTCACCTTCCTCCATCAATTCATTTTTGAAAGATGTGCTATATCATGCACAAATTGCATTAGCAGTACGAGTCTGAACAAACACTGCATACATTCTGGTTTTACACCTAGAGAAACTGGCAGCTATTGAAAAACCATGATTTAATTTTTCCTTTTTAACCATTGTTCATTCAAAAGAGAGTTCGCTACAGCTCTTAGGGCTAGCGGAATCAAGAGATATGGGGAGAAGGCAGAAACAGGGTACTGATTGTGGATGATCACCCATGATCAGCCATGATCACATTGAGTGGTGGTGCTGGCTCGAAGGGCCGAATGGCCTACTCCTGCACCTTTTGTCTATGTATCGATGTAAAAAAATTGGCAGCTCTTATTTGTTTATCAAGCATCCAGTTCACTTAAATAAAGATTTTGTTACCTTGAACCTATTGGTGAAGAGTTCAAGTTTTGGAAAAAGCTCCTTATTGGTGTAGAGTGACTGCAAAGCTTTCAGACATTTCAGTCTCACCTCACCTTGCTAAATGCAAATGAGACAAAGCATACCAAATTAGCTTGTAGTCAAACGATATAAACTCAGGAAAATAAATAAAGAGATACACCATCTCAGATGTTTCCCCATCCTTCAAAAAAGGTTAACAAACGTATTAGAAAGAGTGTAGGTAGTGTAAAAGGATATCAACAGCTTAACAGCACTCGCGCCACAAATATCTGCTGCCATTTCTGTTTAATCAACGGACGGAATTACACATCTGTGATTAGGATTCCAAAGCATTATTATGCTTTTAAAGAAGCAAAATCAGAAGGCACCTGCTGAAGCTGAGAACTAGGGCTTTGTTATACACAAAAAGATGTGGAATAACTCAGGATTCATTGTCACTATTTCTATAAAGTCTGTTTTAACTACACAAAGATCTTTGCATTCATAACATTTAAATGCAACATTTACTTTAGAAAATATTCTCACCCGATCATGTAATGTCCATCCCACATATTTTAAATAACTGTCATTGAGGAAGGCATCACTGTAGCTCTTCATCCATACACCAATTTCCTCAATACAGATGGCTCGTATCTCTGAAATTGCATCACTAGGAAAGAGTGCAATTTAAATTTAAACTCTCACATCATGTTGTAATTACTAAAAAAATATCCTATGGTCCTACAAGATTCTTTTAACCCATTTTCAAATTAAACCATGCAATATACAAAGGCTGACTCTAAAAAATGGCAATATCTATTAAATAACTATTTTGAAAACTGCACTCGAAAATTAAACACATTTATTTCATGTTACATTGTATGAAGTAGCAATTAGCTGCAGATAAATCCTGACAAATATATTCACAAGTAAAATAACTGATATAATACAAAAAAATAGGCAGTCTCTCTGAATAACATGGATTTGGGATGCTTCAGGTCAAGATCCTTCTTGTGAGGAGAGGAATGGGGAAGAAGAAAGCTGAGAGAGGAGGGGCAGAACAAATCCTGGCAAATGTTAGGTGGATAATAAATGCGGGGGATTTTGTTTGGCAGATGGTTGGACAAATGTAGGAGAAAAAAAGACAGAAAGTGTGAGATGAGGAGATAAGGATAGAAGAGATGTAAATTGTGAAGCCAGAAGAAGGAATGTTGGTGAGTGGGGACGGGAGGAAGGGAAGGTGAGAAATGGGGCAACTCACCTACCATAGGTCAAGCAGCATCTCAATCCTTTTAATTTTTCTCTCCCATAATTTTATTCTGTATCTTAAAAATGGATTTAACCTTTTTTTAGTTCTGATGAAAGATCACTGATCTGAAATATTTCTTCACCCAGTGTTGCAGACTGACAGCTTTTCTCAGATTTCCAACATCTGCAAAATTGTACTCTGGCATTTTATAATTCATGACCTCGACTTCGGCAATGCTCACATTGAAGCCCTGTTCTGCTCGCAGAGAGGACTTCAATCTCTTTTACCTTATTCACCTTCAAATCTTTATTTCTTTTATTTTTCAGAAATCAAATAAAACAATTTCTTAAATGACCACATTAGTATTCATTTGGAGGGCAGTAGATCAGAATAAATTAATATAGAAATTGTGATCATAGTGATGCCAATAGTTTACAATGAAAAGACCTAGAGAGGATGAGTTCCCAGAGGGAGGAGCTTACGTGCATCAAGAATTCTTAAGAAGGTCCCTCTAAGATGGAAAGATTCCATCAAAAAAAAAAAATATGGGTCAAAGATTACAGAAGAAAATGTCAATGCCCAAAATGTATTGAGGTGGAGATATATTCAAATGAAGGTGATCTTTCAACTGATGACTATGATTCAAGATCAAAATAGCTTGTGAAAAGATCCAAGAGATAAAAAATATGTGAGATAAAGCCAAAGGAATGGAATGGGAAAGAAATATTGAGATGAATGTTTTGTATCTAACATTTCTTGAAGTTTGCAATCATTGACAGCTGAAATGTGGATTTGTTTATTGTCAATTGAGGTCAAGGATTAAATGATAAAGGCTTATTTCCTTTGTGACCATCTCCATGTAAACTGATTCTCTGTAGATCTCTAGATTTAAAGAGATGCTTTTCCACATTTTATATTTTGTATTCATCCACATGTACTGATAGCTCTAAGATATTTAATGTCCATCAAATCGCTGTTCATGCCTCGTTCCAAGTTACCATTGTCCACAGTTCCTTTTCATCTCATGTAAAACTTGAATTAAAAGTGTATCCTCAGCTTTCAGCTCTCAATGATTGCAAGCTTCAACAAGTATTGGATACAAACACTAGGCTGAAGGTTTTCTCTCCATCCCCTTCTTCTGACCTCTCTTCCATGTTCTCAGCTTTATTCCTTATGCCCCCATCTCAAGGAATTAGACTTAACCTAACACGGAGATCACACTCGTTTTTGAGCCTGGATTTTTTGTCAGGATCTTTACCCCATAGTGGGGCCTTTCTTGTTTTCTCAGAACTGTGGATCCATCTGGAGGTCTCCCTTCCAGGTTTTTACATGTTATCTATTGGTATCACATTGACCACAGCAATTGTTCTACTCTACTCACTTATTCTAATGTACTGAGCTCTGAACTTGCACTTGCATGCCAAATACTGACATTAACACATTGTTGTTTGATGATCCGTGCTTTATCTTGTAAGGGTGAAAACTTAACACATTGGCACATTTCTTTGTCTTATTCTGTATTTTAACATAACATAATAAAGACCAATGTTTTCCGTACTGTCTATGCTTTCATCTCTGAAAATCTCTCAAAACGCTTCAATTTCTTAATATCATGCACACCTGCTTCTTCCTTCACCGCGAGATCCATTAGCAGGACTACCCATGTCAACCCACCATCTCACCCTTTTCTTGCCCTATAGAACTTCCAACATCCCCCCCCCCCCCTCTTTTTAAGTCTGCACCTCCGATTTGAGCATTTAAGCACTTTTAGATCTTCCCACATCATCCAAGTACAGTACTTACAGCAAATATCCATCTTATATTCTTGTCCCATCTTATATTCTTGTTCCATTACTCATTTGCCATGTGCCATTATGCTTTGTTCATTAAGGATCTCCTGCATTTTACTCTAACACAAACATTCCTACTATTTTCTTCCCTCCCATTTTCAACGATTTAAAATTTCTGTAATGGTTTCATTTCTGATTAAATTCATCAGTCCAAAATGTGAACTCTTTTTCTTCACAGATGCATTCTGGCTTTCTTGGCATTTCCAGAATTTTTTGCTTTACCGGCAATATAATAAATCCAATTGTTTTAAGTTATTAATTAATGCAGTTTGCAGATGTCACTTACCGATATCTGTGCACAAAGATACCCTTAAACACAGAGTTCATCATGTTTTCTATTTCATCTTGATTTTCCTGAAGCTATAAAAGGAAACACAAAAGATTTGGTAACAATGTACTTCATAATACCTATTTGAACAGAAATAGAAAATGCAGTTGCATTATGTAACATAATTCAACAAATTAAAACTGCAGAAATAGTCAAATGGTAAAGAGACACTTGAAGTAGAAAAACATCTTAAAATACCAAGAAAAGTAGCAAAATTACTTTTCAGCAAATGTGGGAATGCTGCCAAGCATAACTTTCACATTAAGCTCATGGGGAAAACCTCCTGAAGTCTGTACAACAACTTATATAGTCATAAAATCCAGAAGCAGGCCATTCGGCTCACCATATCCAAACCGGCCACCTGTATCACCATCTGTATTAATTACATCTTAAAGCATTTGGCCTGTAGACTTAAATGTCCAGATGATTCAAGTTCTTGAATGCTGTTTATCGACTCTGCTTTCACATCTCTATCCAGCAGTGCATTCCAGGTACTCGCCACCCTCTGGGTGGAAAACGGTCACCATCCGATGCCCTGAAATCTTGTGTCCCTTAATCCAAATCCATGTTCTCTGGTTGTAATCATTTCTGAAAATGGGAAAATATTCCTGCAGTCTAGTTTATCTAAAACACCATAGCGTTTTATACTTCAATCATATCATCTTCTCCAGGAAAACAGATCGAGCCTCTCCAATGTCTCCTCTTAACTACCGACACAACATTCTGGTGAATCTTGTCTGGACCCGCTACAACACTAACATATCTTTCAGATAGTGTTGTGGCCTGTCCAGAACTACAGGCAGCGCACCAGCTGAGGTCTGATCAATGTTTTATAATGTTGGAGCACCATGCTTTTCTTTTTAAACTTAATGGTTCTGAAGGAGGATCCTGGTTCCAAAATACCGATTCTGATTTGCTCCTCCCTGATCCTGCTGAGTGTTTCCAGCATTTCCTGTTGTTGTTTTAGAGTTCTAGCATTTGCTATTATTTGTTCCAATAAAGTATGTTAAGAGATATTTTTACTTTATTCTGAAACATCTACAAAAGCAAGACAGTCAAAAATCTGTATGGATTTGATGTATTTGTGTAACTAATTGTTGCAATCATGTGAAATCTTAAAATATCTGTAATGAATTACCAGAATGCAGCAACATTATCAAAAAGTAAATTCCTTCATTGCAATGGAAGAGCAAAAATACTGTATATCTTGACATGTGAACCTCATTTTATTTCCTTGTGTACAAGGTGAGGAGTATTAGTTCTGAGAGTTAAACAACTTATTTTTCAGCTATCTAATGCCAGGCAGGATCAGGCAATCCCATCTGAAATGCAGCAGCGCTAGAAAGGAATGAACATTACAACTAATCTGCTGCAACATCTCTGCCATAGAAAGAAATCCCTGATGGCATGAACCTTTAAAGTATAACTTGACTAATTACCAGATTTCTGTAACTTCTTAACACACCATATCCAATAAATAAGATGTAAAGTAATTAGTCACGGCGCTTCACCAGTGGGATTTATACATGTAAAAAACAAAAGTGTACTACCCTTCAGCAATCTTAGTATAAACTCATGCCATCAAACAACTGTTGTATATTGGCAGTTTATGAAATCTTCTATCACATATCAAAGCCTTCTTTCTTCTTTCAATTCAATAAGAATAAATTCCTGATGCTGCAGGGAAAAGTTTAACAACCTTTTGTGAACTTTCCTTCTATCGGTGCTCCACTCAGTCTCCAAATCTTTGGACTGCTCTGTAAATCATTTCATTATCTCCCCTCATCCTCAGTCTTTTTATTTAGCCATACCAAATCATCTTGAATCCCAGTTCCTCAACAACTCCTTTCAATTGTCTTTTTTCTTGTGCCCCAATGTCACTTGTGTTTTGAGATGATTGATAATGCTCCAAAAGGGAATAAAGTAAACTAGAGTTGCCCCAGACGAGTTGCTATGGCACATTTGGAAATTTTGTTTAAATTTAATATTTTAACATGCACATCAAAAAAGTCCACCCCTGAAATGATGTATGGTTTAATTCTGATTAATGCTCCAAATAGCAATAAGATAAGCTAGAGTTGCCTCTGACTAGGTGCTTGGCATATTTTGGTTTTGCATTCTTACGTTGATTGTTCACTTTTGCTTGCTTTTATCACTCCAATGTTTGCGATCTTTCCACCACTTCACTTTGTTATTCTAGTTTTCTGTTAAACAATTTGAAAAATAATCAGCCAACTGGCTTTCCATCAAGAGACTGGACCATTGCAGATTATCACCCTCTTTCATTGGACTTTTTGTAGACATACTTATTCATCTTCAGCTCTGAAAAAATCTCTGAATTAGAAACTTGTCTTATTTTAATAAAGATGTTTAGTGCAATTTTCAATTTTAATTTTTTTTTAATTAATTTCCAACATTTAGAATTCAGATAGACACAAAAAGCTGGAGCAACTCAGCGGGACAGGCAGTATCTCTGGAGATAAGGAATGTGTGACGTTTTGTGACCCTTCTTCGGCAGCTTACAACCCAGTTTACAATGGCCTGTTTCCTTTATCATCGCTAATTTTTTGCATATCTTTCATTCATTGTTCTTTGTCTCTCCACATCACCATCTATATCTCTCGTTTCCCTTTTCCTTAACCAGTCTGAACGAAGAAGGGTCTCGACCCGAAAAGTCACCCATTCTCTCCAGAAATGCTGCCTGTCCCACTGAATTGCTCCAGCTTTTTGTGTCTATCTTCAGTTTAAACCAGCATCTACAGTTCCTTCTTACACATTTAGAATTCAGATGTATTTTAACATGAAGTCTTCAATCATGGCACCTACTTGTAATACAGCAAAGGAGATGTGTTGATAATAAAATGCAACCAAAACACAGCCATCAACTTAAAGGCCAAATGCTATGGTCTATTGATCATAATTATTTAAATTTATTATTTTTTCTTGCATCAACTAAGAGCTTGCATATCTAAAATGTCTACTGCTGAACGTTTGTATGTTTTACTTCTGAATCAAATGGCTAACAAGACCAGTACTACTACAAAAAAGTATAATTTCTTCTCCCATTTGTGTATTTGCATAGTTTAAGAATTATGACTACTTATACCCCCAAATACAACAGTAAACCAAAGTAAAAAAAAAATGTGGCCAGTCCAGCAAAAAAACTGCGGATGCTGGAAATCTGGGGGGAAAAAAGGGAAATGCATGAAAAACTCATGCTGAGTTTTTCTTGCTTTTTCTGTATTTATTTTTAATTTCCAACATCTGCAATTTCTTTGATTTTTACTTGGTAAGATAATAGAGCATACTAACAGAGCATACTGGAAACCTTACCTCTTTTCTCTTCTGTAAAAGCAATTCTAATCTATCATTAGCTCGTTTGCCTATCATTTTATTCCTCTCAGCTTCGTACTGTCTTTGTGTGTTATCCTGGTGTATACTTAAGTTTAAGGCCACATTCACCAATGCGGTCATCAGCTTCATAGCTGCAATGAGAGAAGTAAAATCACTAACTGCAAATGATTACATTGTAATGTGTTAATGGCAAAGTACAAACATATTTATATCCTCACAATTTGTGAAAATAGACATTTCATGTTAGCTCACGTTATTAAAATAATTTAAACATCACCTAAATCATATCGAAAATGCCCATGTTGAATTTGAGCTGAATACGCAGTATGTCAATGCAACCAGGTGATTTCAAGTTTTTTTTTAATTACTTCTTTGGAAGTTCTTTGGAATACAGCAGCATGTAAACAAACAATTCCTGATCCAAACAAAAACATCTACACAAATCTATTTGACAAACTCTTGCTTTTCCATAAGTGAATGTCAAAGTGTATGGAACAAAATGAACTGTTAACTTACTTTTAGCTTAGCGCATAAAAAATAAATACATGAAGCAAACAGGATACTTTGACAAGCAGAATTGGTGCTAAGCTAACTGGATGGAAGCTGATAGGGTCAGGGCGGCACAGTGATATAGCAGTAGAGCTGCTGCCTTACAATGCCAGAGACCTGGGTTTGATTCTGACTATGGGTGGTGTCTGTACGGAGTATGTACATTCTCCCTGTAACTGCATGGGTTTTCTCCAGGTGCTCCGGTTTCCACCCACACTCCAAAGACGTACAGGTTTGTAGGTTAATTTGCTTCAGTAAAACTAAATTTTCCCGAGTGTGTGGGATAATGTTAGTGTATGGGGTGGTCGCTGATCACATGGACTCATTGGGCCGAAGAGCTGGTGCTGTATCTCTAAAGTCTAAAATTAGCACTAGCTGGAATACCAGGACAGATACATATTGGTAAAAATACAAAGCAACTGCAAAGTACAAATGCATAATGATTCTATTTAAAACCTCAATTTCCTGTGTTGCTGTACAAATTTAATTGACTGCAAAAGAATCTTCAGCAAATATTACAGCGAGAGAGGGACTAACTTGCTGAACCATGGGAAGTTTTCATCTATAGACTCAGATGAGCTGAGTCTGCATGTGATTGCTTGAGAAAGAATCTGATTGCCAGCTGACAAAACCAACCATCATCTCAAGTGTTTAATCTGAATTCAAATATAAGCCCCAAGACAAGCCACTTTATATAATTCAATTCACTATTTGGCTTCTGATTACCAAAATTTGAGCAGTTAAAAGAATCTATGCAAATCTAAAAATGGTACACTCCACCCAAAACATCTGCTCCAAAAGAAAACATATTTGTAAAATTAAAGTAAGTCATTTCTCAGCATCAGTAAATAGGACACACACATTACTAACGATGACTCAAACGTAATTATTTTCCAAACTGACTGTCACTTTGTAAAAACAATTGCTGTGCTCCTTTAATTGGCTTCCAATATTTCAGATGTCACTCCTGCCCTTCTACAATTTTCACTTTCAGACATCTTAAGATATAAAGTTTCCTAAGGACGTCTTTTTATTTTAATATTACAGCAACGTAACAAATCTACAATGTAGAATTATTTCATTTCCTTTGCATTTCCATCAATATCTATACATATTGGGTTCTCATTCCCTAATATTTTCAATTTAATAGTCTAATTCTTGCTTTTAAATCCATTCATGTCTCGTGACTCACTGGCTTTGCATCTTACTCCACTGAACACAACTCTCAAATGACCGGTTCCTCCCAAGCATTCTCAAAATAAATTACTTTGCCTGGGCATTTGATTATTTCTTCAATCTCCTATTTTCCCTCAATGCCCAATTTTTGCTGATCAGATTCCATGCCATACATACTATAAATATATGGTGTTGTTCAATTCAGGATTTGCATTAAAATCTAAACCATCTGCAACATCAGTAAGACCAGAATTTCGCACACGTGTCCAAATATTACAATATACTCATGTTGCCAATTAAGTGTCATTTACATTCAGTAATTAACTTATTTATCACAATATATACTTCTGATTTAATAATGAAACTTACATAAATAATTGTTTAGACCATTATTTTCTATTTGTTAATTTTTTATTTAATTGTTTTAATTATTAATTTACACAACTTACCAGCCAACGTACTGGTGTGCCTAAAGGCTCGGACTTGGGAATCTGAAAGCCCAGTTAGCAGAGAAATCACTGTATCCATCATGTATTCATCATAAATAATACTGTATTGACACTGCCGGATCAGTACTCCAATAAACTCACAGAAATTTGAGCGAAATTTCTTCCACTGTGGACCAGGCATTGTTAATGGATAATCGCCACTGTCCTGAAAATAAATATACTCTCATTTGTAATCTTATTCAAAGCCATCAAATGATCTGTAGCACTTGGGTTTCAATCTATAATCAATATTCATTTTTTTTCCTGGTCCCATTACAGGCAAAATTCCAAGAAAACATTTATAGAGCACAAGAAAACATTGCTCAAAGCTTAGAAAAAATGAGTCAAGTAAATAAAATTATGACAGGTTCAAAATTATTTTAGTATCATTGTAAATGAATAGTAGATTTAAATGTGACATTAAAAATGCTTAGAAGATGCTTGTTATTTTACACCAGGATCCTAACTAGGATTAAAAACTGCATTCATTTAAATGGTTTTAAATCTAGACGAATGGAAGTTGTTTAGTTTTACATTATTTATTGTCATTTTGAGTGTATAATTAAATTCAATTATTTAAAAAAAAATAACCACTATTAAAAATAACTATTTAAATCTATTTGAATAGTTTTTGGTTAGTGACTGTCAGAGAAATGTTGAAGGCAGTTCCAAAGCCCTATCAAAGGGACCCTGTGCAGTCCAGGGGCAAGGTGAGTCAGGATCCCAAATGTCAGCTTGCTCCAAGTTTGAGCCTGTGCCACAGTGGGATGCTTTTCAGGAATGAGGGGATAACTCAGCTGGTCGTATACATCTGAATAAGATTACTATGGGTGGGTGGACTTTGCAAATGACTTGACTTTGCAATTCCAGAACAACTGGCCATGTATTGCTCTGTCCCTCAGAGGCAGCAGTTTTAAGGTTGTGGGGAAAAAATTGGACTCACATATACCTTCAACATTGTTGTAGATTAAAGTATTTTTAGAACTTGCATTTGACTTTTTTCTGATACTTCAAAATAGAAGTTACCATTTTAAATGGATTTCTACAATCTACATAGAAATCACGATACCTAATATTCAGCTTTTATGCCAAGGAATATTAAAAAGACGTACAAAAGGTTTAATCTTGGCACCAGCCAAATTTGTACAAACTGTACATTGTTCAATGTAATAAAGAGACTCACTTCATCAAACTCTTCAGTCATTTTCCTGATTATTTCTGTATTCTGCATATTTCGAAACATTTCAATTCTGACAGTGCCTGGAAAGGAAATAAGTACAAAAATTGATATTTTGGTGAAATGGCTGCAAACATGGCAGATGAAGTTTAATATAAAGTGAGGTAATGTATTTTGGGAGCACTAACAAGGCTAGGGCATAATGGTAAGGTCTCAAGGAGAACTGAAAAACAGGGATGTCCGGGTTCAAGTTCATAGATGCTTTAAGGAGGCAGTGCAGGTTGGGAAGGCATTTCAGAAAATGGCCTTCAGTTTCAGTGGGGGGTGTTAGAGGTTTCAAGGGGATACAAGCACACCTTCTTACCCCAGAGAGTGAGGTAAGTACCCATAATAGAATGGGTGAAGCTGGGTTGTTGACTATATTTAATAACTGCACAGGTGAGCACTTGAATTTCTTAACTATGGCACTGTATGGCGAAAGTACTGGGTGAGGAGGTTAATAGTGCAGGGTGCCAAATGGTTGGTGTGGACAATTGGGCCAGGTGACCTGTTTCCCTGCTGTGTGATTCCATGATTTCCTAGTGAATCCTCAAATAAGTCATTAATTAGATATTTATATGAACTATATTTCCCTTAAAAAGTAGACAGCTTTTGTTGGAAAGTATCAGTGCAAAAATGTATCTTGGTTCAATTAAACCCAAAAAAACTCCCTGCTGCAGAGGTTTAATCGTACAGATATAGGATAACACTTTCATAAATACTTCATCTTTTAGATTTACCTTTACATCCTGAGCACTGGATGAAAAAGTTGATCAAGTCCAAAAGTGCGATATCCCTGTCTTGCTTGTATGATTCTATCCAGTCATCAACCACAGACTATGGAAAATATGTTATCATTAAATTACAAAAGTTGAATAGTTTATAACCCACTGCATGACTGCTCACTGGAAAATACTTCACAGACTATATTTGTATCCTTGCATCATTGAGTAAAATGCTATATCTGGCACATATCTGATCTGTTCTATTACTGAGAAATATTCCTCCTATGTACAATGGTGCTTTTACAAATAATTAATTAATTATAGCAATAAGAATGCACCTAGGCAAACTCCAGTATCTAAATCAGACAAGAATATAAAAGATTTTTATGTTTAAGAGGGAACTGCAGATGCTGGAAAATCGAAGGTAGACAAAAATGATGGAGAAACTCAGCGGGTGAAGCAGCATCTATGGAGTGAAGGAAATAGGCAATGTTTCGGGCCAAAACCCTTCTTCAGTCTGATGTGAGGGTGGGAAGAAGAAAGGAAGAGGAGGAGCCAGAGGGCTAGAGGGAGAGCCGAGAAGGGGAGGAGACAGTAAGGACTACCTGAAATTAGAGAAATCAATGTTCATACCGCTGGGGTACAAACTGCCCAAGCGAAATATGAGGTGCTGCTCCTCCAATTTCCAGTGGTCCTCACTCTGACCATGGAGGAGGCCTAGAACAGAAAGGTCGGATTCTGAATGGGAGGGGGAGTTGAAGTGCGGAGCCACCGGGAGATCAGGTTGGTTATTGCGAACCGAGCGAAGGTGTTCAGCGAAGCGATCACCAAGCCTACGCTTGGTCTCACTGATGTAGATCAGTTGACATCTAGAGCAGCGGATGCAATAGACGAGGTTGGAGGAGGTGCAGGTGAACCTCCGTCGCGTCTGGAAATACTGGTTGGGTCCTTGAATGGAGTCAAGGGGGGAGATAAAGCGACAAGTGTAGCATTTCTAAAATATATATAAAAGATATATTTTAACTTTATATACACAAACAAATGCAATATTGAGTTAGGAACTGGAAGATTCAATAGAATCGCATGGCTCATTACAATCGCATGGCTCATGATGTTCAGAAATGAAGACTTCTAGTGCAAAATATAAAATTGCAACATGTTGTTTTATTTTTAGATCCTTACAAGTGGAGATAAAATTCTGTTTTCAGAGGGAAATGTTAATTTATTTATTTATGCTTCTTCTGATAATTTATCTCAACTAAAACTCAAAAGCCATTGTCTAATGATTTGAAAATTTTGATGTTTTAAATTTGGTGCCACAACAAACAGCATCTTATTTCTGACATTCTGCAACGCTGTCTAAAATGTAACACCATTTAACAGAAAAGATGCTTCTTCCATCAGCAAGGATAGAGATCCAACTTTACTAATAGAAATTCAGCACATTCAGGATTTTAAATTGGACAATCCACATAATGAGGGAAATGAGCCAAAGTACTAAATTACACTACTTTGTTTCTTTTGCATCCTTGCCTTGAACCTGAATGCCTAACTCATTGTCTGGCTACACAATAGTGGGTATAGAGATAGGAGGGCAGGGGACTGAGCACATATATGTGGGGTGCTCCTGACATGATGACTATTGAAGAGGAATTTTTGTTGCCAACTCAATCTAATTATAAATGTTGAGGATACAATGGTAAAGGGATTTGCAGAGACTCAGTTCCAAGTTTATTGCAAAGTATTACATGAACTTCCACCTACACTGATAAGACCAAAGCAACACAGGAGTACCCAGAGAGATTTGCCAAGCTCTGTTTTGAGTTCAGCAGTATCTCTGAAAAGCATGCATGACCACTAATCTCACAGGGGTAGAAAGTTGGTCAGATGGCTTGGAATGGTTTAATTTTTCCATGAAAAATGGTACATAATAATAACATGATATTCAAATTTTAATTTACCTGCATCGCACTCTTTCCCATTTTTACCACCTCAAACAGTGTGACCGGTTCAACTTCTCCATTTTGCTGATGGTGACCATTAGCTCTTCCCTGATTTGCTCGACCACTTGCAGCAAGGCGACCTTTTTCTCCTGGAGCGCGCCTTGCCTTCTTAGCAGTCTTGGAAATAGAAGAATTTTTTTTGTACATTTTTAAAGGGGGCACATTCACAACATAAGACATTTTACCAAGCACCATTACTAAATACAATCAAAATTCGTTGGTAGCAAGGTGATGCAATAATTGCCTCAAATTGTCACATCAATGCAAGCTGTCTTCATAATAATGATAATTCTACTTAATTAATCCAGCTACAAAATTGAAAACATAAGTGTTAAAAATATTAAGCCAGTTAGACAAACCAAATTTTACAAATTTGCCCGCTATTAAGCCTCAATGACTGGTGTTCCTTTGCACTTCATAACATTTTGGAATCCACCAATCACAATATGAACTGACATTAACACCTGCTAACTAAATTCAAAATAACTTCCATTTCGGGGTCCAAGACTAGAAACCTTAACCATTCCTCTTTCCACAGATGCTGCATGATCTGCTCAGTATTTCTAACAACTTTTGTATATTTTATTTTTTATTTCCAGCATTAACATTTTTTTCATTTCCTAAATTATAACAGGTCTTTTAGATTATTAAAAATTATAAATATAAACAAAATCTTGAAATAGTTAGTAGGTCATCTGGCATCAGTTGGCAGAGAAATAAAATTAGCATTTCAGGTCAATTAATCTATCAGACTACATACAATTTATTGGCGGATAAATAATTCTGCAGTTAACCACAGTATAAAGAAGAAATGGATTATTCTATTCAGCCGTGAAAACTAAAGGACAACTGTAAAAGAAGTATGAAATGACAGAAAAATGAGTGCTGACAAATTTATTGAAGCATATAATGGTACTCCTCCACAAAATACTGTGCTTTTATACAAAACTGCATTATTTAGTGTTTTAGAGATTTATTCTGGACACGTCATTATGCTGTTTTTAAAGTCATTATCACGTTGATAAATTTCATACCGGTGGTCTGCCAGGACCTCGAGCTCTGCGCTTCCGCCCTTTCACTTCCGGGTCTTCGAATTCACCAGTAACATCGGAATGAATAGTTGTTTCATTGGTAGACTCCCTGAAAAGATTACAAAACATAATATAAAATTGAAAATTCTAAACCTTCACAATCTACACAAGCAACAATAACAAACAATCTGAAATCATTGCCACCAAGGAAGGGGGGTTTACAGAAATAGAAGCGTTTTACCATTAAGCCCAAATTTATTTGAAACTTAAAATCTACAGCATGCATCTTCAGTCCAGTGTCTTTCTAAATAGTTGCCACACAAAATAAGGATGGAACTTGAAAATGAGAAACATAGCTATATGATTATCATACACTAATTGCCAGTTATAAAAAGTGCTGCAAATAATATAAAAGGATTAAAAGCAGATGTTAATTACATATGCTGAGATAGGTACATCTTGTACAGAACTTAGGAAGAAATACAATTAAAAATAAATTAAGGATTCCCCTGTGAAGGCATATAAAAAGTAACATGGAAAATAGAACAATAAAGCAAGTAAGGAAATGACCAAACAATGTCAAAGCAAGAAATGCTTATATGTCTGTTCTGTTCTTACCCTGGCATTAATACAATTATCCTACTTTTAAACTTAAAAAAAAAAAGTCCTTTCGAACAACAAACAGATTATTCACATGAAGGAGCAGTAAAAAACAATTTTCAGATAACATTAAAGGAACGGCAGCTTTATAGGAATAGTCAGGAGTACAAATTTTGGGGTCCCATCCCAAAACATCACCAAACCACGTTCTCCAGAGATACTGCCTGCACACTGGGTTACTGCAGTACTGTGTGTCACTTTTTACTTCAGTTACCTTTTGAGTTTTGGAATATTTCCTATTAGAGCAAAACACTAGTGAAATTCAGGAGACTTAGATAAGAAAATAGCACATAATACTACATTATTCAAAATAAACAGGAAGCTGAAGGCAAATTAGTTCAACATCATCGGCAAATGTTGGCAGTTCAAGGCAGCATAGGATAAAGAACACTTTATAATCTTAATAATCATTCAGTTAACAGGGTTTTATGAAAGCAACATGAGGCTTGACCAACTTACTGGAATGATATGAAGTGGTAACCAAAAGGGAAGCAGTAGAAGTAACATGTTTAGATTTCCTGAAAGCATTTGACATTGGTGTGCTCTCAAAGTTTACTTTGGAACTTAAAAGCTTGTGGTGGAAGAGGCAACATATTGGCATAGATGGAAGAGACAGAACAGATTCAAATTGGTCTTTCTGTAGCTGGAAAGAAGCAACCAATGGTGCGCCAGTAGGATAGAAACATAGAAAATAAGTGCAGGAGGAGGCCATTCGGTCCTTCGAGCCAGCACCGCCATTCATTGTGATCATGGCTGATCGTCCCCAATCAATAACCCGTGCCTGCTTTCTCCCCATATCCCTTGATTCCACTAGCCCCTGGAACTCTATCTAACTCTCTCTTAAATCCATCCAGTGATTTGGCCTCCACTGCCCTCTGTGGCAGGGAATTCCACAAATTCACAACTCTCTGGGTGAAAAAGTTTTTTCTCACCTAAGTCTTAAATGGCCTTCCCTTTATTCCAAGACAGTGGCCCCTGGTTCTGGACTCTACCAACATTGGAAACATTTTTCCTACATCTAGCTTGTCCAGTCCTTTTATAAATTTATATGTTTCTATAAGATCCCCCCAGATCCTTCTAAACTCCAGTGAATATAAGCCTAGTCTTTTCAATCTTTCCTCATATGACAGTCCCGCCATCCCAGGGATCAATCTCGTGAACCTACGCTGCACTGCCTCAATCAGAAGGATGCCCTTCCTCGAATTAGGAGACCAAAACTGTACGCAATACTCCAGATGTGGTCTTACCAGAGCCCTATACAATGGCAGAAGAACCTCTCCTATACTCCTATCTGTGCTGGATCTAATTTCTTACAATTTAGATTAATGCCTTGGATGAATGCTAAATTGCTAAACTGGCTGCTAACACAGAGGTAGTAAAGTAAATTGCAAAGAGGGTGCAATGAAGCTAGAAAGGTAAAGCCAGTGAGAAAAGATCTAGCCAATTGAATATAAAGTTTGAAAATGTGAAATCTATCTTTTTTTTTGAGAAACATTTTCTGAATGGTGAGATTGCAGTGCTCTTGGACGCTGAGGGAACTAGGTGTTTTGGTACATGATTTAGAAAAGGTACACTGTCCACTTCGCAGGTACAAAGAATAATTAGGTAAGCTAACAGAATATTATGGCGAAGGGAACCAAACAGTATTCCAGGTATGGTTTCACCAATGCTCTTTATTTCTGAAGGGTCTCCACCCAAAACGTTACCCATTCCTTCTCTCCAGAGATGCTGCCTGTCCCGCTGAGTTACTCCAGCTTAATGTGTCTATCTTCAGTTTTAATCAGCATCTACAGTTCCTTCCTACACATACTGTGCACAGTATTGGTTTCCATATTTAAGGAAAGTTAATATGGTATGACAGGCAAGGATAACACTGCTGGAATTTAGAAAAATGAGAAGGGGCTTGATCGAATAACAAGGTCCCACTGGGGACAGACAGTGGATGTGGAGTGCATGTTTCCTTTTCTCAAAGAATCCAGAATCAGCAGTCGCTGTTTTATAATAAGCAATCCCCTTTAGATGTGACAATCTCTTTTTCTGAGGGCTGAAAGTCTTTTGAACTCTCTTCCTGAAAGAGCAGTTGAAGAGAGTTTTTGAACATTAGGGCAGAGGTGGATACATTTTATCAAAAGGGAAGAAAAGGTTTACCACTGTATAGCCAGACTGTAGAATTAGATTTACAATCAGATCAATATGATCGCAAAACGGCAGTGCAAATTTGAGCTAATTTCTGCAATTTTGCATGGCGTGTTATCTCAGTAATTTTCACAATAGTGATCAGTACAAAGTGATCCTGCTTCACAGTCAAATAACCAGTCATACTACAAATACCTTACCCAGTATCATAGTGTAATTTAAACATAAAAGGCTAATACTGCAAGACTTTGCACCAATTGAAATTACACCACATTTAAACTGCAATATAATGGAGCTGATGTTTTAATTGATTAAAAATATGCAGCACAGAAAAAAAATCAAAACAGAGAACTGCTTCTATGTATGGGTCAGCTGCCAAAATGAATAACAATAAAGAAAACATGGCCAATTGCATGTACCACATTACGTTTTACTATTTGAATGCATCAACAAGCTTTTTTAAATAATGTTAAAATATTTTCAAATAGTTTTTGTTTGCAAAATTTGAAATTCCAATTATGTAGCAACAATAATATTAATGTATATTAATGATTTGGACGAGGGGATTGAAGGCTTTGTGGCAAAGTTTATGGATGATCCAAAAATAGGCGGAGGGGCAGGTAGTGTAGAGAAAGCCTCTGCAGAAGGATTTGGGCAGGTTGGGAGAGTGGGCAGAGAGGTGGCAGATGGAATATAGAGTAGCAAAGTGTGGAGTCATGCATTTTGATAGTAGGACTAAAGGTGTAGTACTATTTTCTAAATGGGGTGAGAATCTATAAATCGGAGGTGTAAAGGGACTTGGGAGTGCTAGTGCAGGATTCCCAAAAAGTTAATCTGTAAGTCGAATCGGTAGTAAAGAAGGCAAATTAAATGCCAGCATTTATTTTAAGAAGGCGTCTTGAAGAGGGTGGTCACGGTGGCGCAGCGGTAGAGTTGCTGCCTTACAGCGAATGCAACGCCGGAGACCCGGGTTTTATCCAGACTACGGGTGCTGTCCGTACGGAGTTTGTACGTTCTTCCCGTGACCTGCGTGGGTTTTCTCCGAGATCTTCGGTTTCCTCCCACACTCCAAAGACGTACAGGTTTGTAGGTTAATTGGCTTGGTAAATGGAAAAATATTGTCCCTAGTGGGTGTAGGATAGTGTTAATATGCGGGGATGGCTGGTCGGCGCTGACCCGGTGGGCCGAAGGGCCTGTTCCCGCGCTGTATCTCTGAACTAAACGAGAAAGCTAAACTAGAAAAGAGCTTGTATACATAAACAGGGATGTAATGTTGAGGCTTTATAAGGCTCTGGTAAGGCCGCATTGGGAATATTGAGAGCAATTTTGGGCACCATATCTGAGGAAGGATGTGCTGGCTCTGGAGTGGGTCCAGAGGAGGATCACAAGAATGATCTCAGGAATGAGTAGGTTAACCTATGACAAGCCTTTGTCGGCACTGGGCCTATACTCGCTGGAGTTTGGAAGAATGAAGGGGGACCTCTTGAAACATATAGAATAGTGAAAGGCTCGGATAGAGTGGATGTGGAGAGGATGTTTACACTAGTGGGAGAGTCTAGGACAGGAAGTCATAGCCTCCAAATTAAAGGACGTTCTTTTAGGAAGGAGATGAGGAGAAATGTCTTTAGTCAGAGGGGGTGAATCTGTGGAATTGTTTGCCACAGAAGTCTGTGGATGCCAAATCAGTGGATATTTTTAAGACAGACATCTGTATTAGTACAGATGTCAGAGGTTATGGGGAGGGCAGGAGAATGGGGTTAGGAGGGAGAGATAGATCAGCCATGATTGAACGGCGGAGTAGACTTGAGGGAAATTTCGGGAAAAATCATTGCCATCCTGTGCCGCCTGAACCGATCTTTTTACAATAACTGCTTTAACATTCTGACAATCTACTATTCATATACTTACTGTAACACTGGTATCTCTGGAGTGATCATCTCCTCAGCAGTCCTGCTGCCCACAAATTTGGGCTAGTGTTCCAAAATTTCTTCCTCTTGTTTTTGTGTAATCTTTCAAATAGTTTGATTGTGCAGAACGTAATTTCACTTTCCTTTTCTTGTTTGATCTTTATGAACGACATTTTTGGGCAAATTCTAAAAAGAAGTGAGAAGTGTAAGAAACCGATACCCGAAAGATTCACTTTTTACAATTGAAAAACTTCTGTTTCTGGAAGTTCTTCATTTCAGTCCACTCCCCTCCACCGTCTCAAAAATTGAAGGACTGCCCAATTACACTTCTGCCAGCTAATATGACCCCACTTTTTAAGAAAGGAGGGAGAGAGAAAACAGGGAATTATAGACCAGTTAGCCTGACATCGGTAGCGGGGAAGATGCATAAGTCAATTATTAATGATGTAATAGCAGTGCATTTGGAAAGCAGTGACATGATCGGTCAGAGTCAGCATGGATTTATGAAGGGGTAATCGTGCTGGACTAATCTTCTGGATTGTTGAGGATGTAACAAGTAGAATGGATAAGGGAGAACCAGTGGATGTGCTGTATGTGGACTTTCAAAAAGCCTTTTGACAAGGTCACACACATTGTGCAAAATTAGAGCATGGTATTGGGGGCAAGGTATTGACGGATAGAGAACTAGTTGGCACAGGAATTGACAGGTCCTTTTCAGAATGGTAGGCAGTGACTAGTGGGGTGCCGCAAGGCTCAGTGCTGGAACCCCAGTTATTTACAATATATATTAATGATTTAGACAAAGGAATTAAATGTAACATCTCCAAGTTTGAGGATGACAAAGCTGGGTGGCAGTGTGAGCTGCCAGGCGGATGCTATGAGGCTGCAGGGTGACTTGGATAGGTTGGGCAGATGCAGTATGATGTGGATAAATGTGAGGTTATCCACTTTGGTGGCAAGAACAAGGCGGCAGATTATTAGCCGAGTGGTGTAGCAACGCAGATGCTGGTTTAAATCAAAGGTAGACACAAAATGCTGTAGTAACAAGAAGTGTCTCAGCCCGAAACATCACCTATTCACTATCTGAATGGTGTCAGATTAGGAAAAGGGGAGATGCAACGAGACCTAAGTGTTCTTCTACATCAGTCACTGAAAGTAAGCATGGAGGTACAGCAGGCAGTGAAGAAAGCTAATGGCATGTTGGCCTTCAAAACGAGAAGATTTGAGTAAAGGAGCAGGAGGTCCGACTGCAGTTGTACAGGGCACTGGTGAGATCTCACCTGGAGTATTGTGTGCAGTTTTGGTCTCCTAATTTAAGAAAGAACATTCTTGCCATTGAGGGAGTGCAGCATAGGTTCACCAGGTTAATTCCCAGGATGGCGGGACTGACATATGATGAAAGAATGGATCAACTAGGCTTATAGTCACTGGAATTTAGAAGGATGAGAGGGATAGTAAAGAAATTATAAAATTATTAAGGGATTGGACAGGCTAGACCACTGTCCAGTCCATCACCAGCTCTGAGCTCCCCACCATTGAAGGGATCTATCGCAGTCGCTGCCTCAAAAAGAATGTCAACATCATCAAAGACCCACACCATCCTGGTCACACACTCATCTCATCATTGCCATCGGGAAGAAGGTACAGGAGCCTGAAATCTGTAACATCCAGGTTCAGGAACAGCTACTTCCCCACAGCCATCAGGCTATTAAACACAACGTCAAATAAGCTCTGAACAACAACAGTCTATTATTATTATTGCACTATATTTGTTTATTTATTGTGTATATATGGTCTATGGTCTACAGACACACTGAACTTTTATCTTCCGTTTTGTATTATGTTTACATATTCTGTTGTGCTGCAGCAAGTAAGAATTTCATTGTCCAATCTGGGACACATGACAATAAAACTCTTGACTCTTGATAAAGTACAAAAATAATTTAATCACAGACTCATCGCAGATCCTTGTATGTTTACATTGCTTTAGTAAATCGCTTCAATTTATTTTGGAAGTTCAGCCCATCTTTAATTGTGCAGGTTGAGGGGCGTTTTTTTAAATATTTTATTCACTTTGTGCCCATTTTTGCATAGTTTTAAGTAATCACATGGGAAAAGAGACACCCACAGGAATAATTCTGAATTGCACACTATAACATTAGTCTTCTTTCCTTACGTTTATACTTATTCTTACTTTTGAAATATGTTTTATATTGTATAACCACAAAGCACAGAATCAAAATTTCTTGCAAGATATCTATAATTTAGTGTGAACTTGTCGAAACAACAAGAAATCAGATTGTTAGTTAAGATTGAAAACCATTTTCTTGACTTTTCCAAAAAACTTCTACAAGTTCCATCCATAAATATCCCATAGAATATCCTTTAATAATGCAAAGAAAATCTCAGACACGTGAATTAAGCAGCAGCTGCAGACCAATCTTGTGGTATATTCTTTTCCCCTATCAATCTATCTTACAGTTTAGTATCGCCACCAGGGGCAGTGTTATCCACAAGCTTAAAATGACTAAAATATTAACCCCCTCAGTTACTGGTTTCAAAAATAATTCTCAAATATCGATCATTCAAAATGTAACAGAAATCTTAATAATCTGAACTTTTTCTATAATTAGGGCACCATCACAAATAAAAATTTAAATAGGTGGCACTGCAAAAATGAGCACAAAAATAATTTTACTGGTTTGAGGGTGTCAATTCTGTTCAATGATCAGGCATTAACAAACCCATCACTGCCACTGTATTTTTTACTATTTAACAATGCATTGATATAAATGCATTGAACATCCATATAATTCTATACAGTTTTATAAAAAGTACATCAAATAACTTATTCGCCTGCCACTAGATGGCTGCATTGCAGGTAAGCTGGTATGAGGTTAGCTGGGATCTAACAGCTGTGATGAACTCAAACGTTGTATAACCACAGCCTGCAGCCTCTAATTTCTGTAACTTACACTGGTATGCATATTGTTTCTCAAGCAGTGTGCAGCATGTTACCAGCAGAGGGTTCTGCTGGATAATATGAACAATCTCACTCACTGATCAAGATTCAAGTCAGAGCTACAATAGGCATCCCAACTCAAAAGGAAATGTGTTAATTCAGAATCTTAGAAGTCAACATTTCTTAGATTACATCTTTAGACATGCTTTCCTGCTAGACTTGGAAAATTGGCTGATGTCATTTTGTATTAGCGTGCTTTCTTTTATTTATTTTTTTAGGTTTTCCAATGGTTTGGCATTCTTGCATGTTCCCTGGACAACAGAAATTCAGCTTATTGTTTAACTGACAAGCCTGACAACACAGCTGTAAATTGCAGGCAGTCATTCTTGCCACATCGAGCAAAGGAGCAGTAACAACCAACCCCCACCCTGTTACCAGTACACTCGGTGGACAGAAAAATTCAAGGCAGCATGACATTCTTGATCACAAACAAATCAGCAGCTATTTTCCTGCATGTTTTAAATAGAAACAAAACATGATTTATTTTAAGTACAAAATAGCTGACTATCCAGATACAGCCAGAGATTCCTACCAAAAAAATGCAATTCTATCAATACTGACATGGTTCTGACTTTGCAGTAGTTTAGGACTCTGCACACACAAGTAAGACCCCAAAAGCCTCTCATTTTTTAACAGCTGATGTTGCATACAGAAGCTGTGAACTTAGTACTGTAACATAGATTTTGTTGGCAAAACTGCATGAGTTCATCTACTGAGCTCATGCCAGCTTAAATTTGGCACAGGTTGTGCCAATCCATCATTTCAATTGAGACGAGTGGCTGGGAGAGATAGACAAGTTATATTTTTTGAGGTAATTATGTTAATTCAGAACTTTTAAAGTTTCACATTTAACCACACTGATTTTTTTAAATCAAGTTTTAATACATAATTGATTTTAAGTTTGTGAACGTCAGACAACTACACAACTCTTTGACAGCTGTTCATTCTAAAAGTACGACTTCGTTGATTGCTAAAGTATTTTTGAATGGCAGGTTCCTGGCTCGTTAGGGCCTTGCCAATCAGGTTCCAGCCAGCTTCTTCGAGAAACTCTGCACCAGTGAACTTCCTCAAACCAATAGTTGGTTTGGTATATACACAAGCATTGAACCTCAAGCCCTTGGGAGGAAATTCTAGGCTATTACTTTACTCCTTCCAGATAGCTCCTCCTTTGACACCACACACTGGCAGCACAATAGGACATTTATATTAATAATACATTATTAACGCAAATAGCTTTTGGTTTTATCGACAGTATGGTTTGTAAACATATTACAGCCCTGAAGAGGTATTGAAAGTACATGGCCAATACATATACAAGATAAAAATGTGTTAAGTATTCAACGGGTATGCGAGATATTCCCAAACTTTACACTATCCACAAAAATAATTAAATATACAAAATAGCATCTCTACTTTCGTAGTTTATTATGTTGAAAACATTTGTCACCCACATAATAATTCAAGTACAGCCAAGCATTGAATTGATGCGTTTGATAGCTGGCATCATGCAACAAAGTGATCGATATCCTGAATACAGTGCACCAAATAACTGTGCTATCTCAACATGTAGGTGATGAATAGGATCCAATTCAAGTAGAGCTTTCTTCAACAGTAGAAACCCATTTATAGGTTGATGAAATCATCTTTGAAAGCAAACTCTATACTTATGGCCAGCATAAAGTGAAAAAAGAAAGTGAAAAATATTAAGCATTTAACTTGATTGTGGCATTTGGAGAAAAGACTACAGCACTTCAAATGTTTAGTTTTACAAATAAATATTCCTCATCGCAACAGAAAATGACAAGAGCATTCCTTTTCTTGCATTATTTTTCCATCAAACTCTTGATTATAGAAACTCCTTGATTATTTGTGTACCTAATTCTTGATTATGGAAACTCCCATCATGTGAAATAGCAATCACAAACAATTAAAATAAGTGTAACCAAGAACTTTCAAATCAGCTTACACAAGATTAACTGATCGACACACCAGTACAACAGATGCTTCAAAGATGGTCTGACCCTGTCCAATCCTGGTCTGACCTTGCTAGGTTAGTAAAACAAAGGGAGAAAGTCGTGAACCAAAATTTCCCACTCTCCTATTCAAATACACTACAAAAATAAGTACACAATACCCGATGTGAACAGATCCAACATATGTTTTGACTCCCATAATTATATAACTCACCAGTTTTGTTTATTGTTCAGATGCAAATAGTCATAGAACACAAAATCAATGGACTTAGTAAGGGGAAGGAAAGAGGCTGAAAGAAACAACTGTACCTTTCAATAGGTACACAAAAATGCTGGAGAAACTCAGCGGGTGCAGCAGCATCTATGGAGCGAAGGAAATAGGTAACGTTTCGGGCCAAAACCCTTCTTCAGACCTTTCAATAGGTTTAGATGACTTTAGGTTTTTGTATAGGTCTGTGATTACAATTTATGACTGTACACTAAAATGATATAAATGTTTTGTAAGATAATTTACATTCATGTCACACAAGATGCAACATTAAAATGTTTGTAAACTTTCTACACTTGTAGAAATCAATAGATATGGGGAGAAAAGCAAAATATACCTATTTATTACCTATTTAAGCCTCCTACACTCCAGCAGAAAATAAGAGCCAGTCCACAGAAGGCAGTGGAGGCCAAGAGAGAGTTAGATTTAGCTCTTAGGACTAAAGGAATCAAGGGAAATGGAGGAAAAAGCAGGAACGGGGTACTGATTTTAGATGACCAGCCATGATCATATTGAATGGTGGTGCTGGCTCGAAGGGCCGAATGGCCTACTCCTGCACCTATTTTTCTATGTTTCTATCCAGCCTCTCCTTATCATCTCAAATCCCCCAGACTCAATAACATTCTTGCAGATCTTTTTTGCACTACAATTTAACATCCTGGTGATTCAGTATCTGGCTCACAAGTGATGTTACTGCAATCCCTTGTGACTCACCTTCGTTCCCAAGCTCCTTGCAAACTTACTGGATTTACTGAAACATTTATTATTCCAATGTGGACCTTCAAAACAAATCTGATTTAAAAGTGTGTCAGAATAATATGAACAATATCCCACTGTTCAGAAAATCTATGAGTTGGTCAAAGTCCTGAGTGTGCTGGATTAACTGAATTGTCCTTAGGAATCTAGCCTACGGATACTTCACCCCATAAAGTACATTCCCCTTTTCTCACTTCAGTCGTTCACATTTATTTCCTTTGAGTTTCCATCAAATTCTCTCTTGAAATTAGTGGTCATCTTTCACCACTTATTTGGACAATGAACTTCAGATTTTTACCAGTTGTAAAAACAATGTTCCTCACACGTTCACATCTCTTACAAAATTTTAATCTGCATCTCTAGTCCTTGCAACATCAACAAATGATAACAGCTATTTTCTGTCTTCATCATATCAGCCTGTCACAATCTTGTGCACTTCCTTTAAATCTGTCCTCAACATTCTTTCCTTCAATCTAACCTAGCCTGAAAAATCATTCTTGTACATTTCCTTTGCAACCTCTGACGGAATTTCACACCTTTCTGAAAGTGTGACAACTAAAGCTGATGCAGTACTCTAATTGTGGCCAAGTCAGAGCTAGAAAGAATTGAGACAATATAAAATAAAGCCTTCTGCTGAATGACAATGTGGTCATCTCTCAAATGCAGAAACATTTTGAGCGATGCTACTTTATCACCTTGGATAAAGGAAACATTCTAGCAGACAACAGAATGGCTGATATAACGCACAAGTTCAAAAAAGAGTGCAAGATCATGCTTGACAACCATAGGTCAGTCCAATTAACCTAAATTGGGAAAAGCTGAACCATATTGAAAGAAAATGCAGCATTTGGAGGAGTATGAATAATAAAGGTACAACACTGAGTTATTAAAAGCAAATAATGTTTGATGAATCAGATTAATTTTACTTTCAAGAGATTCAAAATTCAAGAGACATTTATTGTCACATGCACCAATTGGTACAGTGAAATAAGCCAACAGACACAAAATGCTGGAGCAACTCCGCGGGACAGGCAGTATCTCAGGAGAGAAGGAATGGGTGACGTTTTGGGTCGAGTCCCTTCTTCAGACCTGACCCATCTTAACCCCAAACGTCACCCATTCCTTTTCTCCAGAGATGCTGCCTGTCCCGCTGAGTTACTCCAGCATTTTGTGTCTTATCTTCCTGCACAGTGAAAGCTGATTAAGAGAATGCAGTAGATATTTTTTTACGTGAATTTTCAGTGTTTGACTAATGTCCATACAACAGCTTTTTAACAAATTTCAGGCCTATGGAAGAAATGGAAACAGCAGTGATATGTAATTAGTTTTAAAGCAGTAAACAGTATATTCCTTGCTATTCGTAACAGATTGGGGTATGGACTTCCTGCAGATCACAATATTCAGATACTACTTGAAGACTATTCATAGAAAATGAAAATAACATAATGTTTTAAAACATTTAATGTTTTAATTGTATTGATGTGTATTAAATAACTAACAATAATAGCTAGCAAACTACTTTCCATTGGAATTTACAAGCAGCGATTTTGAAATCACGAGGTGCAGCAGTGCAAACAAAGTCGGCTCTCTATTAGAACAGCACACAGCAGGGTCTGGAACCTATCACCATATTTATATTTTTTTCTAATGTGTACAAGAATAAAAGTGTTCCCAGGTTACGGCAGGGCACTGTTCCTGAAAACCATTCATAACACAAACAACTCAGGCTGGAAATGGCAGCACAACAACATTTAAATAAAACCAAGTACAACCAGGACGTTCAACTCAAGCATTCACATATTGCCGCGAAGCACGTTCCCACATGGCAGAAAATGCCTGCAGCCACACAACAGCTGGCAAATCCATCCCTCCAGTCTCCTAAACATTCACATGTACAAACTGTACATAAGTCGGGCGGGCATTCGTAACTTGCGGAAGATCTCTATAGACAGACATGTAAGAAATAATTTGATATGGCGCCTGGTGCTGAATCTGCAAACTGTATATACCAATTCAATGGATAATTAGGATTAAGTGTAAGAAAGAACTGCAGATGCTGGTTTAAATCAAAGGTAGACACAAAATGCTGGAGTAACTCAGCGGGACACGCGACATCTCTAGAGAAGGAAGTGGTGACATAGGACAAGGCAGTAATATTTCCCAGGACACAGTACCAAAACCATTGTTTAAAAAAACAAAAGCAAATACCTTGGATAAGGGAGTACAGACTGAATTCTCCAATGCAAGTGACACAAAACTTAAGGTAAATGTCGCAATGCGTTCTTGAGCTAAGATAGGGTGCTATATGGAGAAGGTTACACAGAAAAGCTGGAGAAACTCAGCGGGTGCAGCAGCATCGATGGAGCTCCATAGATGCTGCTGCACCCGCTGAGTTTCTCCAGCTTTTCTGTGTAACCTTCGATTCTCCAGCATCTGCAGTTCCCTCTTAAACTAAATGCTATATGGAGAATACTGATATGCCTTCTGAGGCTCCAATGGCATTGTAATCTCAGTCACTGAGACAGATATCAGTAGATTCTTCAGGAGGATAAACCCTGAGAAACCAACTGGACCTGATGGCATTCCTGGTCTTGTTCTCAAAACATGCGCAGACCAACTGGCTGGATAATTTGAAAACATTTTCGACCTCTCATTACTGAGATCTGAGGTCCTCATCTGCTTTAATAGGGCATCAATAATACCAGTGTCCAAAAAGAGTAAGGTGCTTCAATAACTAATGGCCTGTGGCATTAACGTTAGTGGTGAACATTTTATTTGAGAGAATGTTTATGGACATATATCAACGCTCATCTTAGCAAATATATGAACTCACTACAATTTGTCTACTGCCACAATAGATCAACTGAGGATGCGATCTCATTAGCCCCCTACTCTGCTGTTTACTTGGACAAAAAAACAACTCTTATCAGGTTGCTATTCACAGGCATAACACCATTATCCTCTCCAAACCTGTTACAAAGCTCTGGGAACCAGGTCTGTGTGCATCCCTTTGTAACTGGATTCTCTACTTTCACATCAACAGAACAAATTGGCAACAGAATTTCCTCCTAGGTAACTATCAGCACAGGATGGGGACAAATATGTCCCACCCATGTTTTGAGAAGTGGGCGGACAATGCGGATTTTGAAATTTAGTGTAAAAAAAATCTATTAAAATCTCCGCTTTCCGCGAGACAGTGTGGGTGTCACAGTTAGGCGCTTGTTAAATATCTCTATTAACATCGTATTAACACGATGTGTCACCAATTGTGATGTGACCTTCAAGTATTGCTGAAGGTATTCACAGAGAATTTCTTAAAGCTGTCTGATGTGGGTACAATTACCATTTGAACTAATTGGATGTATTGGTGGATGGGAAATCCCCCCCCCCAAGATAAGCGATTTCCGCCCCTGCAATTGCCGGCTCGAATTTGTGCCCTTCAACCCTGGTTCTGGAATTCCAATCCTGTCGGAGCCTGCAGATCCATTCCCATAGCCGACGTCTGCAGCGGATTTAATTAGCACCCTGTGGCCAGAGCTCTGGAACTCCTGCTCGGTAGGAGCCAGCAGATTTGTTCCCATATCCCTTTAAACCAGGGGTCGGCAACCGTGTTCGGTATAAGGGCCGGGACACATGCCTTAGAGCGGATGGGGGGACCACTTCTATCACGTATATACATGGATCCCGCCCCCGGATGGCAGGCATCAAATCACGTGTTCACAGAAGGTAGACAAAAATGCTGGAGAAACTCAGTGGGTGAGGCAGCCTCATGCAATCCATGCATGTCTCACCCGCTGAGTTTCTCCAGCATTTTTGTCTACCTTCGATTTTTCCACCATCTGCAGTTCTTTCTTAAACATGTTCACAGAAGGTGCGCGGCCATGCCGGCGGATTTGCTCGGGGCGCTCGGCCACGCTCAGGGAAGCACTGGTGGGTGGGCGGGCCGGATGATTAGAGAGACAAAATCCGCCTGCGGGCTGGATGATTCGGGTTACGGGCCGCATTCAGCCCGGGGACCTTAGGTTGCCGACCCCTGCTCTAAACCTTTCCTGTCCATGTATCTGTCCAAATTACTTTTATGGGTTGTTCATGTACCTGCCTCAATTACTTCCTACAACAGCCTGTTCTATATACGCACCACATTGTGTGAAAATGTTGCTCTTCAGGTTCCTAATTAATCTTTCCCCTCTCACCTTAAACCTCTAGTTTTTGATTCCCCTACCCTGGGAAAAAGACTGCATTTAGTCTATCTATTCCACTCATGATTTCATACACTTTTATAAATTCTCCACACATTCCAGAGCTTTGAGTCTGACTGTTTATGGCATATTAGCAAATGAACAATCAAAACTCAGGGGTGCACAAAAGATTATAATTAGAGAAGCCCAGAAATATCAGAGAGACAGAGCACTTGCACATTAGCAAAAATCACCTCTGAGTGTGGAAGCAAGAATGAAAACAGATGTAAGAAGCATGAAGTAAAGACAAAATGCTGGAATCACTCAGTAGTCAGGTATCTATGAAGAGATAAAGCTTTAGTTCAATAACTTTTCATTGGAAGAATGTAAAGTTCAGTTGCTGCCAGGCTGGGAGCCACTGTACAGAATGCAATAGGAGAATGGTGTGTTGTTTAAGCTCGGATAGGAGATACAGAGTTTGGATGAAGACTAGTTTACAGTGGTTGGACAGAGGCAACCTGAAGAGCACAACATAAAAGTGAATTGTGGAGGATAAACTTAAAGTACTACATTTAGCCAGTGACTAGTGAAATCAGGAGTGTGTGGCATGCTGGGTCAGTTATCCATTGACCGCATAATGCCACCACCACCAGCCAAACCACAACTTGGCCAAGGCCACTGGTGAGGAAACAATGAGGATCTGTGTTAGGCCATAGAGTAGACCAGGGTTGACGTCAGGATTGGACCTTCACAGGGACAGAAAGAGGGAAGGGTCCAAGAGGGAGGGGCGAGAACAGGGTGAGAGAACAGCCAGTTCTCTCCTTCCAAACTTTGTTTGGTAGGCTTTCACTAATACCCATGTATTGTGGATTTCTAACATCAGTTGGCTTATACTGTGAGCCAACCAGCATCTGAGGCAAGATTCCCCAGGAATGGCTCACAGACTTTTCTCAGAATTGAACATGGACATGAGGAGGACTTGAGAAAGGGTTGGAAAGGATGACCTAGAGGGGATATGATGACCTAATTGGAGAGAAGGAACTGAGGATGGAATACAGACAGCCAGAGAAAAGAGGGTGAAGGGAAGGATTATAGTAGAAAGCTTTACTTTGTATCATCTTAATCCCACGTCATATAAGTGTGCTTAATGATACTGGTTGGCTTCAAACACAGAGAGCAAGAGACACTGCTGCAAAATAAACACTGAAGATGTGCACAGAGAATTTTTCTCAAACTGTGCCTCACAGACCATCTGACAATCCCCGACCCACAGAAGATAAAGAGTT
Organism: Leucoraja erinaceus; assembly: GCF_028641065.1. Lineage (NCBI taxonomy): Eukaryota > Metazoa > Chordata > Chondrichthyes > Rajiformes > Rajidae > Leucoraja > Leucoraja erinaceus. The sequence continues at coordinate 37,752,065 of NC_073390.1, forward strand.
TCTATAGCATCTAGATTGTCTTTAAATCCAGCAAAAGTAGCAAATATCAAGAAATTCTTGGCTCTTCTATCAGAAAACACTAGAATTGGCCTGATGAGTCCTGCATCTCCTGATCATTCAGTGTCCATATACTGAAAATTTGACTCTGCCTTACATATTCCGTTGTGCTGCAGCAAGCAAGAATTTCATTGTCCTATTTGGGACATATGACAATAAAACACTCTTGACTCTTGAAATAAAAATAGTTATACAGACATGAAGGTCCAAAAAAAGAAAACCCATGACCTAAAACACAGGTAGCAAGTGGAAAGCGAGCCTAAGGTTCTCAACTTACTTTTCACCATAGCTGGCCCCATCAAGAGGCAAGATTGTATGTGAGCCTTTTGTTACCTTCCCATTGAAAACATTTTGGAATCCTGAACATGTGCAGTAATCATTTCATTCCACAGATAGCTTTCAATTTAGCCTCAATACTCCCGATCAAATCAAAAAGGTCACATGACAACTAAAAAAATGAAGCTCAGTGGGATGATCATATTCTAAAAAAACTTGACAGAAATAAACATGAATTATAAATTATAAATAAAGTCATAAATTCACAACTTCATATTGCATGTCATGTGAGGAGAATGCAAGATACAAACTCCAGGATCAGCACAGTCGTGAACACCTCCAATTATGATTACACGAGAGTTCTCATCAGTTCATAAGTCATAGGAGCAGAATTAGGCCTTTCGGCCGATCGGGTAGACTCCGCCATACAATCATGGCTATCTATCTTTCCCTCTCAACCCCATTATCCTGCCTTCTCCCCATAACCCTTAACACTAATCAAGAATCTCTAAATCTATGTCTTTAAAATACCCAATGACTTGGCCTCCGTAGCTGTCTGATGTAATGAATTCCACAGATCCACAAGAAATTTCTCCTCATCACCTTTCTAAAGGTATGTTCTTTTATTCCGAGGCTGTGACCTCTGGTCCTAGGTTCTCCCACAATTGAAAATATCCTCTCTATTTCCACTTTAACCAGGCATTTCACTATTCGGTAAGTTTCAATGAGGTGCCCCCTCATTCTTCAAAACTCCAGAGGACAGGTTTAGTGCCGACAAGCTTATCATACGTTAACCCAATCATCCCCTGGATCATTCTCGTAAACCTCCTCTGGACCCTCTACAACTCCAGAACATTCTTGGCCCTTTGTGACCCCACAAAATGGATTGTAGAGAACACTTTAAAATTGTCTGCCAGGAAATATCCATCCCCATCTTACCTCAACCACATTATGTCATGTAAGCTGTGATTTTAGTCATAGAGCCCATAACAGGCCGAATCTCAGGATTGCTGCATCACTGATGTAACAATTTTCTCAATCTTTCTGGCTATAATGCTGCGCCTTATTACCCATACGTTTCCTCCTTGATTCAGCAGGACACAGGAGAAACCGTTTAATTTATGCTACCTCTATGCCAGAGTCACAGTAACCCCCAATTTAGATTGAGCAGTGGTTTTCCAATGACACTTACCTACACTCATGTCAGGCACTGAGATTCAGATTTTCATGCCCTCAGTCATTCACTGACATATACAATAGACCTCAAATTACCATCAACAAAACAAAGGTTCTCCTGTGCTCCGCCTGCAAAACATTTTCAATGACAGAATTCTGGAAAATATGGACCAAATTATTGGCGATGATTTCACTATTGCTTTCAGTTTGCTGGCGTAGCCTATGGCAGTGGGAAGTGAATTTGAAAATCAAAATCAATGACGTAATGTTTGATTCATCAATGTCTTCTCCTCTGCCAAAATCCTGAGCAATGATGTCCTAATTACATGGTTTCTGATGGACAATTACATTGTACACATGCCCAACACCCGACCTCCGGAACATGCCCGTTTTTCTGGAATATGCTACTGCAAGAGATTAATTAACACGTGGATATTGGAAATTAAATAGAACAAAGGAGAATCTTGTTCATTCATTAGATACAGAAGTCCCGTGTAAAGCATGGAAGGGATGCACTCTTTCCCCAACTTTCCTCTTATCTACTATGTAAATCCTGCTTCAATTGTGACAGAGTGTGTGGGCCACACACTAGTCTCAACAATTACCTTTGAACCCACATAATTGTGGGAGCAAGTCATCCTCAAGCTCGATTGACTGCAAGTCGAAATTGTAATGCAATATCATGAAGTCACATGGGTCTATTCTCTCCAATGTACGTTCCCCAATGATCTCTCATGACCAAAAAATTAATGTTACTGACTGAACAAATTATCTGAAATTTAAAATTGAGCATTTTAACTAACATTTAGCTAGATTACATAAATTAAACAGACATTTGCTCCTACCAATAAAACAAAATACAGTAGGAACTCAAAAGGTCAGGCAGCATCTGTGGAAGGAATGGATAAAGTTTCGGATTGGGCCAAAAGTAAACGAAATAATCAACTCAATCACTTATCTACATCTTCAAATACTACTAAAACTGGAATGGATATGTGTAAAATTTTGGGTTGGGGCCTTCTTATTCTCTTTATTCAAGCTTCCAAACAATCAACTCAACCACTTTCTTCAATTCCCCTAAAACTGTCGTGGACAGATATAATGTCAAAAGGCCCCACATAGAAGATCTTCAACCTATTCCCTCCACAGATGCTTCCTGACCTGCTGAATTCCTCCACAACTTCGCTTTTGCTCAAGATTCTAGCATCTGCAGTCTCTTAAGTCTCAAATTTGCTCCCACCAAGTACAGTAGTCTCTAGGAATATGGTTATTCACAGAATTAGCAAAAAATCACAAAGAAAGCTGTTTGCATTTATAATATCGTTTCTTTACCAATATCTGTGGCGCTGCCCACTTTGTTGGACAAATCCAAATGAATTTTTACTAACCACTCAAATAAAATTACTCAAATTAACCTATTTTTGTGACAAAATACAAAGACTTGTTTGCTCAAAATTTAAAAATTAACCGCAATCGATTTATCCTGATAAACTGTATTCCATCCAGATGTGATCTTCGGAGAAATCCAAGCTAATCCTGCATAAACTATTTGACAATAGTTACCTCATAAATGTCAAACATTTTTCAGTTAGTCAACTCATCTCTTACACCTGCTACACTACATCAACTTGTTTGAAATTTATTTAATTAAACACCGATGTTAAAAAAAAAGCAATTATTCTAAATCCAATTACGGCTTCATGGTTTTTCTTCAATTTAAATCCACCAACTTTGCACCACATTTAACCCAGGAACATGTAAAGATGCTGGAGTCAATAATCAAAGAATAGCATTGAGAAGCTTTATACAATCAAGCCAAGTCATCATGGTTTTACAAAAAATACAAAATAATTTGAATTTGTCAAACTCGTGTGCAAACTCCTGGACCCAGTGTTTCTACTTTGAAGGAAATTACCCGGTAGGCTTCAGGTAATTTTAGGGAAATTAAATAATTTCGGGAAATTTCCCGGCCCAATAAACCTTCCCCAACTGCGCCTGTGCGACTGCCACCCCAACTGCGCATGTGTGGAGAGACGCGAAGGAATTTGGGGAAATTATTTCTTTCCGATCATCCGCGCCTGCACAGTTGGGGGAGACCCATCACAGCGCACAATTGAAAATGGCGCAGGTGACACAGCAGGGACGCAAAATTACGCCGTCTCCTTGCGCGTGCGCCGTGGGCCCGGTATCTGCGCGAGTGCAGTTGGAGCGGCAGTCGCACATGCACAATTGGGGAAGTCGTCTCCCCGTGCATGCGCAGTGGGGGAAGGCTTAAATTTCAGAAAATACCATCAAATTCCAGGAAATTTGGGAGTTTATTTCAGGAATTTTTTTTGACGTGTGGAAGCACAGCCTGGACCTGGAAGTGAGCACCCACTCTGCAACTGGATCATTGACTTCCTAACCCACAGGTTATTTAGTAAGGATGGGCAACAAAACATCCAACATGATAATACTCAAATCCAGTGCCCCACAAGGCTTTGTTCGCAGCCTCTTAATATGCATCCAACACACTCATGACTGTGCAGCCAAATCTGCTTAAATCCATTTACAAGTTTGCAGATGACACTGCTGCAGTGGGCCATATCTTGAACAATGATAAGACAATACAGGAAGGAGATAGCGAGCTTAGTAGCATGGTGTCAAGACAACAGCCTCTTTGTCAATGTCAGCAAAAAAAGGAGCTTGTTATCAACTTGAGAAAGTGGGGTGGAATACACACCCAAGCCTGCACCAATGGTGCTGAAGTTGAGATGGGCGAGAGCATCAGATTCATAGGTATAAATATTACCAACAACCTGTCCTGGTCCAACCACATTGATGCTGCGGCCAAAGAAATCACAACAATGTTGACATTTCCTCAGAAGATCAGGGAAATTTGCATGTTTCCAATGACTTAGCAATTTCTACAGATGCACCATAGAAAGCACCCTAATGGTCGGCCTCACAGTTTAGTATGGCAACTGCTCTTCCCAAGATCACACGAAATTGCAGGAGACTTCATTGCTCCATGTGCAATTGCTCATTGTAGACTTCAAGAAGTCTAGGGGTGGCACGCACACCCCCATCCACATTAACGGGACGGAGGTGGAATGTGTTTCCAGCTTCAGGTTCCTGGGGGTCAACATCTCAGATGACCTCTCTTGGACCCACAATATCTCAACTCTGATCAAGAAGGCTCACCAGCGTCTCTTCTTCCTGAGGAGACTGAAGAAGGTCCATCTGTCTCCTCAGATCCTGGTGAACTTCTACCGCTGCACCATCCTTACCAACTGTATCACAGTATGGTATGGCAACTGCTCTGTCTCCGACCGGAAAGCACTGCAGAGGGTAGTGAAAATTGCCCAACGCATCACCGGTTCCTTGCTCCCCTCCATTGAGTCTGTCCAAAGCAAGCGTTGTCTGCGGAGGGCGCTCAGCATCGCCAAGGACTGCTCTCACCCCAACCATGGACTGCTTACCCTCCTACCATCCGGGAGGCGCTACAGGTCTCTCCGTTGCCAGACCAGCAGGTCCAGGAACAGTTTCTTCCCTGTCACTCTACTCAACAATGTACCTCGGTGACTGCCAATCACCCCCCCCTAGACACTCCTCCCACAGGAAAAACACTATGTCTGTATACATGTAAAAAGATTTATCTATTGAAATCATATTCTATGTCGCTCTTCCAGGGAGATGCTAACTGCATTTTGTTGTCTCTGTACTGTACACTGACAATGACAATTAAAGTTGAATCTGAATCTGAAGATGTGGATGCAGTTCAGTCTATCAAGTAAATCAGCCCCATGTGCAATCGACCCAATCAAGACTTGGACAAGCAGTCAACATAATCTAGGACCACTCACACCCTGGTCACTCTCTCTTAACCCCTCTCCCATTGGGCAGATGATACTAAAGCTTAAAATCATGTAGCATCATATTCAACAGCTGTTTTCAGACTTGAATGGACCTCTCGTATGCAAAGGATGGATTCCGATCTCCCAACCTATCTTGCTGGAAGATCTATCTCCCAAACCAATCTTTGCACTTAAAAAAAAAATCAGCATTCCCTGTAGCGGTCACACTATATTCTGCACTGTCTCCATTTCAGTTTGTACTGTCGTACTTGTGTATGACATGATTTGCCTGGACAGCATGCAAAATAAAGTTTCAAAGTACCGCACTACACGTGACAATAGTAAACCAATACCAAATTTGCTAGAGTTCAATGAAAAACAAGTAGAGATAATAGGAGTGCTGATAGATGTGGTGTGTTCGGATTTATAGAAAGCATCTGATGAGGAGCCACAAAAAAGGCTGGTGTAAAGTAAGATCTCTCAATAATGGCTTATCGATAGGAAAGAGTGAATCAAACCACGAAATCATGACCAATGCAGTGTTCCAAAGAGATACAAGGAACTGCAGATGTTGGAATCTTGAGCAAATCACAATTGTTACCCCCTTGATGTAGAAAGAAAGAATAGAGGCAGTCAAAAATAATTTGGCTAATTGTTTGGATGAGAGGGTTACCCTATCAATAATGGTTAGAAAAAAGATATATTTATATTCGAGAGTTCGGAAGAAAGGTGTCCTAACTGAAGCGTAGAAGAATCTAATAGGGTATAACAAGGTAGATATTGAGACATGACCCTAAGTGGGAGAGGTTTGAACAAGGGAGCAGTAAAAAAAAGATAAAGCAACACTTATTTAAACTGAATTCCATCTAGCAAAGGATGGAGAATCTCTGTGATTCTCTACGACAGAGAATTGTGGAGGCGAGATCAGTGGCTACCTAAAGAGTTAAATCAATTTTTGAAAGATCAAAGAGAAGATTAAGTGGTATTGGCACAGGAGTGTTTTAGCCTGGGGCCGATCAACTATGGTAATATTGTACGATAGGATAGGATCGAGGGCATGGTGCACTATTCCTCTCATGCAATCACCACAGAGATTAATTCATCTACATTTGTTAGCCTAAATAAGTGCACAATATGGAATTATGATATACAATCTATTATAATTGTAACAGATAAGATTTAAACAGAAATTGTAAATTCTTTGGGCATAGTGAGAACCAGATAAATTTGCATTTTGTTGGCTCCAAATGCTTCCTACTATGGTGGCAAAATATTATTGATTAACAGTAATTGATTGAAAGCCCCTCACCCAACATACTTGTTTTTCATAGTTACAAGCCACAAAATAATTAAACAATCATCTCACATTAGAATCCATTAACTTATGGATGGGTGGGCATGAGGGTTAATGGCCTACTTCAACTTCTATTTATGTTGTAGCTGCACAGGACCAAGAAGCCCAGCAAAATTACCAACTCAGCTTGTGCACATTCAAACAGGACTGTTACATGAATTGCCCTTTAGAAACAAACACCAAAATTAAGTAAGGCAATGGAATAGATGGAGAATGGAAATGGTAGAAGTTGACATGACATGAGGAATCATCAATCAGGTTTAGTTTAGAGATTTAGGTTTGCTAAAGAACTCTGCAAAATAAGTTGGACGAACTGATACTAAAGGCAGACCAAGTAGTTATTCTAGTCTCAATGCAAATTATAAAAGTTATTCAACAATACTTTCAGTTGTCAAATAGCCTTTAAACAGTTGAAATCTTACAATCATCAAATTATCACCAGATATAGATAAGATATAAATTATATTTTAATTTTAAGACACAGAGATTAATTATCTTACTCCTCGCCTTTATGAAATAATGGGTTTTAATTAATTTGACTGTAGCAGAAGATAGTGATATCTGCATTAATGAGTCACATAGGTTTTGCTGGGCTGTTTGCTTCCCTCTCTGGAGATGTACATGTCATTATAACATAGGGACTTCTGAATGAATTCCAGGACTTCAAAATGTTCAGTAGCAATATTTAACTTAGTTTGAAAGAGATGCATAAAATGGTGCAAAGTGTGAATGATGGAGTGAACACAACAGAAATAATCTGAGCATCAAAGATTCTAAGGAGGGTTCCATTGGTTGCTGAAAGACCAAGGATGATGAGTGGTAGCAGTAAGGCACAGTTGTAATCACAACGTTTTATAAACATCAATTAATATGACATTGGCAATAAGAACTTCAAATTGGAACTAGCAGGAAAACTGAAAGGAAGGTTGAGAGGAAAGGCTGAAGACTTGCAACGAATGGACACAACTGAAAGAGAAACTTTTTTGCAGGAAGTAATGCAATGTTACATGATCAGGTACAAGTGCATGTTGACAATGTAACTGATCATGAGACTCAGAAATATGTGAACAATAATTAAATTGGAATAGACAGTGAATGGAAGTGATCAATTTTATGGATATATTAAATTAACTTTAAAAAAACAGATTGGTGCCCCAGGAGGGAGAATTGATAGTGGAAAGCTTGGGAGAGATTACTTAGTTTGAGAGAAAGGCAGGCAGCTTTAGTAATGTTTTATCTATGAATTGTTACCAAGGTTTATAAATACGTGACCCAAACTGTAGAAAATCTACCACAGCCATATCCAGTTGCAATTATTCCGTTCTACTCTCCCAAAGCTTAAACTGGGGGCCAAGGCATTAGTAATACAGATTTCAAATTAAAAGTTTAAAATTCCTTAATGAGCAGTGCAAACAAAACAGTAAGACTGCATCATTACAGAAAGACATTGAAGGGTAAAAGGATAGAGATTCTAGTGAGATTCATATTCACGGTTGCTAATGAACACTAGGATACATTTGTCAATCAAAAGTCAAGATTTTTAAAGCATGGAATCCAAGTGATTACAGAAAGGAAAGTATTTCAGGGGCATAAGTCAAATTACTAGAATCATATGCCATGAATTTTCTACAACGATGCATCTGCTTTTTACCCATTTTAACTTTTTTTTGAACCAGCACATCACAAAATTACAAAAGCTATTAAAAAATGACTTTCTATTTGACTAGTAATCTCAGGAAAAGGTGCACGGTTAAACCGAGAGAAGGGACCAAAGAAAAACAGATTTAGAAAGGGCAATTTTCACATTTTGTTTGGCAAGTACAGCCTGATTTTCTGTCCATTATCAGTTTACTAAACTGTAACCAAAAGGAAACTGAGCAATAACAATTACTATGATACTTTAAACGCCTCACAGCAGAATTCTGGCACTTTGTCCAAAACCTCTTGTTTCATTTTACCCTTCAGTAAATTAGCCTTCACATAGTCAGTCAGACTGCAATTTACAGAAACGAATACAACCAGATGCATGGTCAGGAAGACAAGATCTGAACACTGAAAAGATGCAAGTCAAGAAACAGCCTCACCAGTAGCATGTTCGTCCTTTCGACTTTTTTGTTTTTTTTGTATGTCCAAATGTATGTTTTAGTGTGGGGGGTGGTAGGAGGGAATTGGGGTAAACCGTTTTCAGTCACTTACCACGACGGGGAGGCAAGTTTTCTCTTTGTCGCATCTCCGCCCTTCTCACGGCCTAACAACTGGATTAGTGCGGCCTTTCTCGGAGACCGGCCCAGAGCTTCAGCAGCAGGCACGGCCCAGACTGTGACATCGTGGAGCCGCAGTCTGGGGAGCTTCTAGCCGCGGGCGCGGCGTGGACTTTCCATCGCAGAGCCTGGGATCCCTTGCCGGGGATCGCCAGAAGAAGTGCTCCCACCGTCGGCCTGCGGCCTATAACATCATGAAGCCGCAGTAAGAAAGTGGCCAATTCGGGAACTCCAAGCCGCGGAGTTCCGGACGAGAGGGCTTGTACATCGGGCCGTCCGTTGCGGCGACTGCGGAGGGTTCATGGCCCCAACCACGGGTGAACAAAGGAGGAAGATTGACTGAACGTTATTGCCTTCCATCACAGTGAAGAATGTTGATTCCACTGTGGTGGATGTTTATGTTAAATTCTATTGTGTATTGTATTCTTTTTTAATGTATGGCTGCATGGTAACTCAAATTTCACTGTACCTTAATTGATGCATGTGACAAATAAATGTGAACTTGAACGATGCAGATTATTTAAAATATTAACAAATCACTTATTGTAGGATGGGAATGTCAACTGATTTTATTTTTCCGAGGATGAGGGGAATTCTATCCTTGCTTTGTCCAGGAGATTAGGCAAATTAGGTGAGAAGCAGTGAAGATTCTATCAAAGGGTAAAGGGGAAACTATGGTTCAGGAAGGGGGAAGGAGTATTGCTGGAAATGCATGGGATAAAAATGCAAGATGAACAAGAGTGTTAGATTGTGGTTTTGGAATCAGAGCTGCATGATCCTCAGGGGAATCGATGTTAAAATAATCCACATTCCTTATAAAAAATATACGCTAGTGGTACAGAATCTCTTTGGTCCAAGGGCTGTCAATCTGAACCAGTCAATTCATAATATAGATTTATTGGCAGCCACCGCATTACTGGGAAAGGAGAATAAACTAATCAATCTTGAGCCGACAGAGGACAATGACGATACATTCATAGAGTGTATGGCTGTATCAATTAAATCTGGCTCCCAGAACAAAATAGCTGAATAGGAAAGTTCAAAATACATGGCAGGGTTACAGTGTTACACTTAATCCCCAGTAATAAAAATATTTAGAGATTTCCAAGGAATATTTGCATGGTGGTGTAGGTGCCACCGCTAAATAGTACCATTGCGAGGAGTTTGCATGCTATCCCTGTGGTCATGTGGATTTCCACCAGTGCTCCCGTTCTCTAAATGTGTGGATTGTTAAGTTAATTGACTGCTGTAAATTGTGTCTAGCGTGTTGGTGAGTGGTAGATTCTGGAGGGGTGGAGCATGTGAAGCTGCTGAGAATGAGAGAATAGAAAAAAAAGTGAGATTAATATAGGACTGATATAAATGGGTAGCTGATGGTTAATGTGAGCCACAAGACCAGTTTTGATGTTGCCACTTTCTGTAACTGGTGACATGTAGTGAAAAATAATTTCCACTGTGCAGGAAAGGGACAGTTCTACAGCATAAAAATAAAATGTTGGACTTTTCTCACGTGAAGGATCATCAGAATTGGACAAAGAGAAATCCATACAATTTGCATTTGAGGTCTGTAGCATAACTTCTATAGCGCCGACATCATCAGGTGGCGCCGTGAGCGGCAGCCTCGCCAGCAGTCTGTTTGTCCTTTCACCCTTCTTGTTATTTTTAGTCTGTTTAAAAGTATGTTCCTGGAGGTTTCTTACTATTTTTTATGTGGGGGGGTGGGGAGGGGAAGGGGGTTTCCCAGTCACTTCCTGGTCGGGATGTGTCTATTCTCGAGTCATATCTCCCCCCTCCTACCATCTGGATTGGCGTGGCCTTTCCTGCCAGAGACCGGCCAGAGCTTCAGCGGCAGCGCAGCAAATGAATTACCATCGTGGAGTGGGTGATGCATGACCGGGGATCGCCATGTTGAGGCTCCGGAGTATTGGGCCAGCTGCTTTAACATCGTGGAGCTGTCGTTTGCGGGGCTTCCAGCCGCGTGCGGTGCTGACTTTTAACATTGCGGAGCCTGGGGTCTTTGTCGAGGATCGCCAGTGTTGGAGCTCCGTCCAGCTCGGCCTGTTGACTTCGGGAGTTGCGGTCTCTGGTAGGAAGTGGCCGATTCAGAAACTCCAAGCCGCTGAGAGTGCTCTCCGTTCCGGCGCCGGAGCTCTGATCATCCCGGCGAGAGGACCTGAAACATTGGGCCGCCCGTGGCAACGACTGCGGAGAGCCTCATCCTTTTTTTCCCCGAAAAAAGAGGGCTGAACTTTATTGCCTTCCCTCACAGTGGGAAACGTTGATTCTGCTGTGTGGGGATGTTCATGTTAAATTCTATTGTGTATTGTGTTCTTTTTTATTCGTATGGCTGTATGGTAATTCAAATCTCACTGTACCAATTGGTGCATGTGATAATAAATGTCTCTTGAACCCTTGAATTTGAACTCTTAATTAGAGCTTGAGCAGCTAAAGGATCCCAAGCCAATAATGGAATATGTAAATTCAAAAATGAGCAGGGGGTCAAAATTAGAAGGAGACAGATATCCATGGATTATAGAGCTTGGAATAATCGCAAAGACAGGGAATAGCCGGATCTCAATGACGTCATCTAAAATAACTTCTTGCTTAACCAGGAACAACATTACGCTATTTTGTAACGGGGTAACATTTTAGATGACACTAGACCAGGTGTGGACCTGTGGGGCCCCGTTCACCAAGGAAATATTCCACCTGCCTCATAGCCCCCAACTGCGAAGGCGCAGCTGAGGGATTCCCATTGTGACGCCAGAGATCCCCGTTGTGGCGTGAGTCATGGCAACCTGTGACTCACCAACCGTGACTCGCCATCCCTTATCCTACCCCAATCCTCCTCCATTCCCCCTCATCCACCACTCTCCCTCCTCACCTCCCCCACTGCCCTCCTGACCCTCTATCCCCCACTCCCTAACACCCACACTCCCCCCCTCCTCTCCCACTGGTCCACCTCCTCCCCCACTCTCCCTCCTCCCCGCCCTCACCCCTCCATCCCCCTGCTCCCGCACTGCTCTCCTCCCCCCCTATCCCACCCACCCCACACAATGAAATCTGCAATTTTTCTTTTAAATAACCATATCACAATGATAGTTGTGAATGAAAACAGAAGAATTTGATTAAAACTGATTTTCTTTTTTGAAAATCGCGATTTTTAATGTAAATGAGATTCGGAATCCCATTGTGACGTCGACGAACGCGGCTGATGACCAAGTGGAAAAGTGGTTTGAAAAGAGTTTTTTGTAAAGTTTAAAATGTCAATAACTTGTAAAATATATCAATCTGAACAAAATGTTTCATTTACATTCCAGGACAATGGTGAGTAAGGTAGCCCATAAATTGTAGCGTTATCGTGTACCGTCTTGTCAGGGTTTTGGGATCTCACGCACACGCACGCATGCAAACAAACAAACAAACAAACAAGATGAGAGTTTTATTAATATATTAGTAATAATATAAATATATATATATAAATATATATTTATATTATTGTGTATAAATATATATATATATACACACTAGACCAAGTGGGACCCGTTGGGTCTCTGTCACACAAGAGGCCTGGTCCCCCAAAGCAACCGTTCCCCCAACGCAATATTCGACCACTCACCCATAGCCCCCACGGGAGGCATGGTCCCCCAACGCAACCCGTTCCCCAACGCAATATTCCACCACCTACCCGTTCCCCCAACGCAATATTCCACCACACACCCATAGCCCCCAACTGCGCAGGGGTGGCTCATTTCCCCTTTTTCACCCTCCCTCGTCAAGAGATATAAGAGTGTTTTATTGTCATATGTCCCAGATAGAACAATGAAATTCTTACTTGCTGCAGCACAACAGAATATGTAAACATAGTACATAACAGGAGAAAAATAAAAGTATACACACATACTCAATAAATGATACAATGATACAATGTATTTGTTGTAATTTGAACCTCATTGAGGTTCAAACGAAATTTGGTTTCTGCAGTCATACAAACAAGTAGAAGAACCAAGACACAACACAATTTACACAACATCCATCACAGCGAATCTCCCCCTCACTGTGATGGAAGGCAAAGTCTTATCTCTCCCTGCACTCCCCATTCTCCTCCCGATGTCAGAGTCAAAGCCCCAGGCGGGCGATGGTAAATAGGTCCCGCGGCCATTAAAGCCGCACCGGGCGATGCAAGGCAAACAAACAATTATAGTGCAATAATAATAATGTCTATTGTAGTTCAGAGCTTATTTGTTGTTGTGTTTAGTAGCCTGATGGCTGAAGGGAAGAAGCTTTTCCTGAAGCTGGACGTTACAGTTTTTAGGCTCCTCTACCTTCTTCCCGATGGCAATGATGAAATGAGTGTGTGGCCAGGATGGAGTGGGTCTCTGATGATGTTGGTTGCCTTTTTGCGGCAGCAACTTCGATAAATCCCTTCGATGGTGGGGAGGTCAGATCCGGTGATGGACTGGGCAGTGGTCACAACTTTTTGCAGTCTTTTCCGCTCCCGGATGTTCAAGTTGCCGAACCAGGCCATGTTGCAACCAGTTAGTATGCTCTCTACTGTGCAGCTGTAAAAGTTCAAGAGAATCCACTTTGACATTCTCTGGAAGTAGAGTCACTGATGTGCTTTCTTTATAATTGCATCAGTGTGCTGGGTCCAGGAAAGATCTTCAGAAATATGCACGCCCAGGAATTTGAAGCTTTTGACTCTCTCCATCATCGTCCCATTGTTCAGGCATGAGCCATGGAAAAACTGAAAAACGATGTAGAGAGATGGGGGTCCAGGGGGCATGACCCCCGGTAGGGTTCCAAGGGGCAACGCCCCAGGGTAAAAGGGGGCAGCGCCCCCTATATGCAGATAATTGTACCTTGAAATTTTTGATAATTGTACCTTGAAATGACAAAGTTTTCTTGCCTGTTTACCGTTCATTTATACTGTGATTTTTTTAAATTATGCCTTAAAATAACATATTTTACTTGCTTGTCACGTCTTAATTCACACAGAAAATTTGTGATAATCGTACCTTAAAATGACATCAACTCCTTGCTTGTTTACACTTAAGTCATATTGAAAATATTTTATATTACACCTACTTATAACATGATACCAGTTCCTTGCTTATTAGAGAGAAGTATCCTTTACCATTGTATTTAAATGCCGAACAAATTTCAAATCCAACTTTTAACAGTTAGGATAAAAATGATGATCCATCTACTTCAAAGATGATCATATTGTGCTACATAGCTACTCAGTCAAATTAAGTACAGTGGACAAAATATTAACATCTCAACCTGGAATTTAAGACATTATTTGAAAATAACACTTCCCAAAATTTTAAATGAAAGATTTCTTTAAATCTATGGTCAAATTAAGAAAAAAATATTAAATGATATTTAAAAAAATAGAAAATAAGCAAATATTTTTTCTTTTGATTGCTGGACATTTTCTGATTGCCAGAATTTGCAAAGTCAGTGACTATTAAGGAACGCTAATTGCTGACTCAATGGTGAGTCCAAGTTGTAAATGCAACAATACATTGTATTGCGCAGCCAGAAGGCATCACGACGGCCCGCGGCTGTGAACTGGGAAGGCAGCCAGAGGCCTTTATCGAGGCACCACGGTCTCGATGCCTCCAGGATTGCTGCGTAGAAGCTTAGGTTGGGGCCTCGCGGGTAGAAGCCCTAGTCGGACGAAGTGGCCATCGGCGCCCAGGTCGACACCACGGAGGCGTGAAATAGGGTATCGTCAGCGGTGAAGCCTCGGCAGTGGCAGCGGTGAAGCCTCGCAACGATGGGCCCACAGCGGTGGTGAAGCCCCGCAACGGCGGCGATGCCTTACCAAATTTCGAAATCCACGGATGCACAGATCCATGGGTAGGCGATCTGTAGTGGGTCGAGGTTCTTGTCGAGCTAGGTGTTGATATGCGCCATAACCAATCTCTCAAAGCACTTCATCGCCACGGACGTCAGTGCCACTGGTCGATAGTCGTTGAGGCACGTCACCTTACTATTCTTGGGCACCGATATTATTGGTGCCCTCTTAAAGCAAGTGGGAACGGCAGACCTCAGAAGTGAGAGGTTGAAAATGTCCGCAAAAAATGTCTGCACGGGTTTTGAGAACTCGACCGGGTATACCATCAGGTCCAAGTGCTTTCCAAGGGTTCATCCCCCTGAAGGATCTTCTGACGTCGGCCTCTGTGACTGTGACTGTAATATCATCAGGGCGAATGGGGGCTTGGGAAGGCACATCAGTGTTCTCCCTATCAAAGCGTGCGTAGAATGCATTGAACTCGTCACGGAGTAATGCTTCACTGTCGTTTGAGCTGCCTCCTGATTTTGCCTTGTTGAAGGTGATGGCATTCAAGCCCTGCCACAGTTGCCAAACAGTCGCCTCATCCTCCAGCTTCGAGCAGAAGTCCCTTTTGGCCTTTTTGATGGCCTTGTCAAGGTCGTATCTGGACTTCTTATAGACCTCTGCGTCACCAGACCTGAATGCCCGAGATATCTGGTCTTCAGAAGAATGCGGATCTCATGGTTCATCTAAGGCTTCTGGATAAGAAACACTCGGAAGGTTTTTGTTGGAACACAGACCTCCACACATTTCCTTATGAAGTCTGTAATGACTGTGGTATATTCATTCAAGTCAATTGCAGTCCTTGAACATTGCCCAGTCTACTGACTCCAATCAGTCCTGTAGTTATTCCTCTGCCTCCCCAGACCAGCTCTGTGCAGTCCTCGCCTCTGGGGGTGCGCTCTTCAGTTGCTGCCTGTATGCAGGAAGAAGCAGCACCGCTGAATGGTCGGAGGGTGAGGGATAGAGCGATAGGCATCCCCGATGGTCGTAAAGCAGTGGTCAGGGGTGTTTAATCCTGTGGTGCTGCAGGCGACATGTTGGTGGTAGTTTGGTAGTGATTTTTTCAGGTTGGCTTCGTTGAAGTCCCTGGATATGGTGGTAAACGCCCCGGGGTACGTTGTCTGATGCTTATTGACCTGAAGACATGAAGCTCTTTTTAAACTTAAAATAAAATCAGATTATAATTACTGCCAGGGAAAAAAAATCTAATTGCACTTGCTGCCAGGACTCTGTGTCCTGGGATTTGCAACATTGTAGTGGGCAGGGTTACAATCCCATTGTGATGTCATAGCTGTAACTGCCGCTGCACCTTCAAGTCATTTTTTCTCAAACTGGATATTGTAAAGTTAAAAATGCGAATAATTTGTAAAATATAACCATCTGAACGAAACTTTATAAAAACACAACACAGGACAATTGTGAGTAAGGTAGTCCAAAATTTGTAGCGCTATCGTGTACCGTTTTGGCATAATTTCAGGATCATATACACAGACATCCACACACACATACATACATACATACATACATACATAGAAACAAACAAGATGAGAGTTTTATCAAAATATAGATACTAGACCAGGTGCGGACCTGTGGGCCCGTCCCCAAGGCAATAATCTACCGCTGACCCATAGCCCCCAACTGCGCAGGCGTGCCTGAGGGGTTCCCGTTGTGACGGCAGAGATCCCCATTGTGACTCGAGTCACGACAACCCTCCCCCAACTGCGCCTCGCCATCCCTCTTCCCACCCCTATCCTCCTCCATTCCCCCTCATCTCCCAGCACTCCCTCCCCCTCCTCATCACCCTCCCTCTTTTTTCTCCTCCCTCCCTCACCCTCCCCCTACACTCAGCCACTCTCTCCCACCAAACCCCCTCTCCCTTCCCTACACCCCTCCTCTCCCTCTATTTCCCTGCTCCCCCCTATGCCACTCCCCCACTCTCCCTCACCTCCCCCCTATGTTCTCCTCTCCCCTCTTTCCCCATTTCCTTCCCCCATTCCCCCCTCCTCTCTCTCCATCCCCCCTCCTCCCCCATTCCCCCCCCTCTCTCTCCATCCCCCCTCCTCCCCCACTCTCCCTCATCACCTCCCCCACACACAACCTCGCCCTCAATGTCAGCAAGATAAAGGAGATTGTGATTAACTTTAGGAAGCAAGACAGTACACACACCAGCAGTATATACTGATAGTGCCAAAGTAGAGAAGTTCATAATAAATATCACCAGCAATTTGTCCTGAACATGCGACATTGAAGCTATGGCCAAGAAAGGATACTGATGCCTCTACTTCAGGGCTCGAAATTAGCGGTTGCCCAGATGCCACTGACCACCCAAAGTGCCGCCGGGCAACCTAAACACCGAGTCATTTTGCCCGGCTTGGCACTGGTTGATACCGAAGATAAAAACTGGAGTAACTCAGCTGGTCAGGCAGCATCTCTGGAGAAAAGGAACGTGACATTTTGTGTCAGCGACGGCTGTAATGAGTGGGAAAGATACTAAGTGCGGCGTGACGGAGGGTCGTAGCGAATGACGAGCCCCGAACAGCGGCAGCAGCGGCCACGATAGCGGTTCCATCTGCACCCTCCTCCCTCCCGCCCGCCCTGTTAGCGGCCGCTGCCTGCCACTCCACCAACGGCGCTTTCAAAACAAACCTTCCCGCACGCCGAGGCCGGGAGGAGGGAGGGAGGGGGTGGCCCCCTTCCGCCGTCTGAAGCGTCTGCACCGCTCGGCCCCGCACCTTCCTGTTGGTTGGCGGTGGCGAGGAGAACCCAACTGCCTCCCCCTTTGGCGGCGGCACTTGGCGATGGACAGGCAGGGTCGGAGATCCCCGGAGGGGGGGGGGGGCAGGGGGGACACGTCCCCCCGTTTTGAGAGGTCACCACCCGAGAGCCCCCCCTCCCCCCACGCACGGGGGTGGCCAGAGACATTGGGAGTCAGACGGGAGTGGTGCCCCCAAGCCCACAGCCAGCGCAGAGCAGCGCTTAACACAGCTCAACTCTGCCTGTCCCGCCAGGTTATCCCTGCCTGGATTTACAGGAAATATTTCATCAGCCCAGGCATGACCAGGCGAGACAAGCAGAGTTGAGCTGCATTTAGCGCTGGATTGAGCCTCCAAAGCCTCGATAGTGTGTGTATCAGTATCAGTATATCTTTATTGTTATTTCCTGAGTACTCACATACCCAGAGGAAACAAAAAAACGTTGCTCAACCAGTGTCCATTCAGTGTGCAGTACAAATAACAACAAGCGCATGGCCAAGATATTGTGTCCCCCGTCCCCCGGTTCCCTCCATATTTTGATAGCGATTTCTGTGCCTGCAGCGATGATGCCGGTGTTGTTCAAGGAGCACTGACCTTCCTTCCCACCTCCTCTGCCCCATCCTCTCTCTCTCTCTCTCTTGTACGCCCCCCTCCACCCCCCCGTAGCCTGATACCCCTCCTCTCCCTCCCGCACTGATCCCCATTCCTGCCTCTATTCAGTCCTCACTGACATCCCCCCCCCCCTCATCTACCTTCCCCCCCCATCCCCCCCCCCCCCCCCTGCCACTTCCCCATCAATCCTCCTGCATTGATCCTGTACTGACCCCCCCCATCCTTCTGACCCCTATCGTGCTGGAAATGTCAATTTTACCTTCAGAACGAATCCATTGACACCGATGTTTGATAACGTGCACTGCACCCCCTTCTGACCCTACTGTGCTGGAAATGTTTCAGAGCGAACATTCCTATGTTTGATAACGTAATGCAATTGTGTTTTAATTCCCAATGTTATTATTTGTTTTAATCCATAAACATTTAATCCATGGGTTAATTAAATTGTAAACACGTGAAACATTAAAACTGCAGTGTTCGATTGTCACTGCTACCGTTGACACGTTATTACAGAATTCATTTTAACGGCAAATCAATGCTCTTAATATGGAGTATCAGTACTGTAGTTATCTAATGAGCACCATTCACAACTATGTTGGATTTATCCAGGTTTTACTTCTACAGTCAGTGAAATACATCACAGATTTGGTCAGGAGATATTTCAGTTGAAATTTTAACGTTAATTCTGAAGTGGGATTGATGGAAAAAGTGGTTATCAACATTTGTTTTTAATTTGTTGCCTGCAGCTGTCTGTTTTTTCTCTCTTTTTTTAATTTTTAATTAGTTGAGTTTTTTGTTTTTCGGAGTTCTAGCCTTTTTATGTAGGGGTGGGGGGGGGGGGAAGAAGGGAGAAACTGTTTTCTAGGGTCCCTACCTGGTCGGAGAGGCAGCTTTTCTCCAGGCTGCACCGTCGACCCATCCTCGCGGCCTACCAGCGGGCCTGGAGCAGCGTTACCTGTCGGGGACCGCCCAGAACCTCGGCTTCGGCAGCACAGCGCTGGAGTGCTATCACGGAGCGGGCGATGCCTTGCCCGGGTCGCCGCGCTGGAACTCCGGTGAGCTGAGGCTGCCGAGTAAAATATGGCGGAGCTGCGGGCCTGTGGAGCGGCCAGCGGCGCTGAACTTTTCATCGGGAGCCTGGGATCTCTCGCCGAGATCACCAGTGGTGGAGCTCCATCCGGCGCGGCCTTGTTGGCTTCAGAAGCCGTGGTTTCCAGTCAGGGACGCGGCCGTTCCAGGGTTCCCATGCCGCTGAGGGGATTCTCCGGCGGGAATGGCCTGGAACATCGGGCCTCCGTAAAGGCAACTGTGGAGGCCTCAATAGGCCCGACTATGGGTGGACATGGAATGGGGACTGGACATTGTGCCTTCCCGCATAATGGGAACCATTGTGGGGGGATGTTTTTATGTTTAAATTTCTTTATTACTGTTATGTATGTATTCTTTCTTTATGTGCTGCATTGGCAAGAAGCATTTCACTACACTTAGGTGACCAATAAAATAACCTTTGAACCTTTGAACAAACTGGGTATCTTCATTGCTGTTCACAACACATACAGTTAATCTGAATGTCCAGTAATGTGGCATCTTGACACCTTTAAATATATTATGAAAAGAACATTTGCTGCATTTATGTCCTTTGGCCATCTCTTGTTAGTTAGTGTAATGTTTAACCTGTCAGATGAGTATAGTCAGTTTCAACAGCTATTATGATAAAATGCCTTTAGAAAATTCCTTGCATCCTGTATATTTTGTTGTGGATAAATTATGTGGGAAGTGAGAGTGTTTCTGTACCAATAGCAATAACGACCCATGCTATGGCCATGTCATGATAATTTTCGGTCCTTCACAGAAAACATGCTTGCATCAATCTGTAGTGTGCATGGTTAAGCATATATGTTATCATGGTCCAGGATTTATTGACACAAGTTGATCATACGCTGAATAATCCAACCACATTTTTGTTTGGAAGTGGAAAGAAATAATAAAAATTGCATTAATTGCAATGTGTAAAAAGAGTTGAGAGACTATTATAATTTTGCTGCATGTCATTGTGGTATATATCATGTCTCGATTGGTGAATATGTTTAGTTTGTGACTTTATTTGAAGCAGAAATTATATAAGAATGCTTCATTTAGCATGATTCCGACTGGTAACTACGCACTTCGTCCGAGCACATTATCGCACGCGTCATGCAAGCCATCTTAAATGACCACATTAACTGCCATTTGGCAACCTAAAAAGCTGCCAAGGTTGCCCGGCTGGCAACAGAGAAAAAAAGTTAAGCGAGAGCCCTGTACTTCCATAGAAGGCATAGGAAGTTCAGTCCCAAACAACCCTCACCATCTTCTGCAGATGTGTTAGAGACAGCATTCTATTGGGATGTATCACAACATGATTTATGAACAGCTCCATACAAGACTGCAAGAAATTGCAGAGTTGTGGATGCAGCCTATGCCATCACACAAACTAACCTCTCTTCCATTGACTCGTCTGCAATTCATGTTGCATAATCAAGGACCAGTCTCACCCTGGTCCCTCCCTCATCTCCCCATACCCATCAGGCAAGAGGTACAGAAGTATGAAAAGGCATACCTCAAAATTCAGGGACCGTTTTCTTCCCAGCTGCACGGTCCTCTCATCAGAGAGAGTGCAGTCCTGACCTCCCAACTACCTCATTGGAGACCTTTGAACCATCTTTATCTTACACTACATGTTGTACACTTTATCCGCACACAGTGGATGGCTTAATTATAATCATGTATAGTATTTTCTTTGACTGGATAGCATGGAACAAAAGCTTTTCGCTGTACCTCAGCATGCAATAATAAACTAAAGTAAAGTCAAATGAAGTTTACTGTCATATGCACGTATGATGAGACAGGTTCAATGGAAATCTGGTTAATCTTTGCTTAGCAGTTGTGATGGAACACTTTGTTGCAAAGAACAAAAGGCAACAACTTCTGGCATCTTAATATTTAATTACAGGAGACTTTTGTTCATGGATAGCAGATAAACAATTCAACTTAAGAGGATGAGATCAAGAGAAGTGGTGAGGAAGTGTAGGTGGTTGTCATCACTGTACAAGAGAAAATGTTACCATTTTTCAAATGTTGTCAAGTTAATGAGGAGGTGGCCAACAATAAATCAATGAAAGGTTCTAGAACAAGAGGAGAACTATTGTCGGTGATTCTTTGCAGTAAATGCACAATCAAGAATGCCACAGACAACAGCAACTCCATCCTTGGGCAATAGTTTAACACTGGAGGGACTGTCAAACACATCGCCTTGACAAATGCCATTGGCATGTATATAAACATGTTTAGAAGAATTAAATCATGAAGTATACAATGTGAATATATATAAAGCAGTAACACATTCTTTGAAGAGATAGCCTGAAGATGGATGGGAGATTAAAGGGATCAAGGATTTTTATCTTGAGGAAAATGTTATGACAAAAGTGGAGAAGGGAGACGAGGGAGGAAATGTCTACTATCAAAGATATTACACATTGTTGTTTTGATGGTAAACAACATCATGTAATATCTACTAACATTGGGCCAACAAGGAATGTTGGTTGGCCAGCAATATAGTAGAATTTGTGTCGTGGAAACAGGCATCAGGGGACCAAATGAAATCTCAAGATGGGAGAGAATTGAACTTAGTTGCAAGTTCACAGTTAATGCAAGCTGCGAAGGAAAACATTGGAAAGCAGCAGAGACAGCAGATCACGTAGTCTGAACAACAGCGAGATAGTAGCTTTTCACCCCCTCAAAGATATTGGTGGAACAAACAAGAGGATTTAAATATGATGGTTTGAAGTGTAAGAAAAACAGTTATCTTTGTATTCTAGGATGATGCTAAAATAGAAACCAGAGAAGAGACCATTAATGCTTTTGTCCTCCAACCACCTCAAATGCTGAATGGCTAAACAATCCCTCTGCAGCATACATTTATATCCACAACCCTTAGAAGCTGAGGAATAGCAATAGGGACCATAAAGGGGGAGCAATCAGGCTGATAAAATTGAACAGGTAAAGGATATCAACTGGTGAGAGCGATCAAACAGATTTTACTTCGGAGTCACGTGAGTGACTACGTGAAGAACCCGCTCAGTGCGCAGGTGCAGCATTAACGTCCAGCTGTGCAACGGGGGCCCAGACGGGAGTCGGGCGCTCCCGCAAACCAGCCTGAAATAAGGAACGTTAGGTAAGTACCTACCTTAATCGGGCCTTGTGTTTTTTGCTCCAGGGGGAGCAAAGCAGCAGAGGAAGCGGCCCCCGTTCGACTCCAGCGAAGGAGCCGACAGTGCAGGGGGATAGGCGCAAACGGGACCGCACACGCTGCGGACCACTGACAGGGAGCTGCGCTGATGCCGGTCCGCTGAACAGCTGTTCGATTAACAGCAGCGGACCGGAGGGAAATTTAAAACCCGACCGGCAACCCCTGCAGACTCCCGACAAGGAGAATCGCCGCCCGGGAACCGCTAGAATGCCGCCCGAAAACGGCAGGCAGCCTCTAACAACAGGTAAGACAAAACCTTACCAAAAGTACAGGTTCTACAGAATCAACTTTCCTCTAACTCTGGAACAGGCTGGAGACAGCAAAAACAAGTATGTCTGTCTCCCCAAGCCAGAGGAGGTCATGGAGCTAAAAACCTCCAGGAAAACGAGGGGTCACTGGCTGAATGCCAAGGGAGCTAACACTCCCACCCCAGTGCTATTGCACTAGCCATCTCCCTTGTCGAGGGATTGATGGGACCACGGAGGTAGGGCATATGCCTCCTCCACAGAATTTACAGCACCCCTTTGCTCCCTCTTTATTCGAGGCAAGCAAGGGAGGCCAGGGCTGGGCTGGCTCACACCCAGGGCAGGCGGACGAGAGCAGGAGTATGCCAGGGGAGCAGGATCATGAAGAGCTGCTGGGTGTCGTGGGCCACTATATGGCATCTCCACGCGCAGGAAGACTACTGGAACCCAGATGGCAGCCAGTATCAACCATCTTTCCAACAAAGCCCTGCAGGAGAAGGCCTTTCTAGAAGCTTTAGAAGAGTACAGCGCCAGAGAATTGAGAGGCACTACAAGTAAAGAGTGTCAACGGTCAAATCTGGAGGCAGCTGGGTCAGCAGACTCGCAGTCAAGAGCTAAAAAACCAGCGAATTCTGAAGCTCCTAACATCGAAAATCACCGCCTTTGCTCGTTCCATGGAACATACTAACATGACCACCTGCTAACAGATCAACAATCTAAGGCAGGACAATATAAGACCTGCCCTCAACCCCAAATATGCGGGGCTATGCAAAACCGCTGTAGCGGAAAGAGAGGCAGCTAAACCTGTGGGCCTCATGAGGGCAGGCCCGGGAACGAGCAGGACATCTCATCCAACACCCAGCTGGCAGCACCCCTCGGCATCCACCAGTCAACACCCACATCCAAGGACTGGTGAAAGCTCGGGGACCGCTGCTTATTACCCCCAAAGGTATTTTTTAAGACATGGGCCCAGAGCGTGACCCCAGGGAAAATGCGCCGCCCCACCGACAGCACCAGCATACCAGCAACAATGAACATGGAGGTAGGTAGTCTGGTTCCTGCCAGCTTACACAAAATAAGGGTGCTCTACTAACTGGGGGGGCATTTACACTTGTTTAAAAAAGCATGGGGTACTGTCACAAATAACAAATATATACTCAACAGTATTAATGGATACAAACTTGAATTAAAATTGGGCATATTACCGCCAGTTCAGCAATGCGCCCAAAGGGCATTTTTCCCTCTAAGAAAGAGAAGCGAGAAGGTCAAGCTGAACTAGAAAGGCTCATTACAAAAGGGATCATGGAAAAACAAAAAAAAAAACAAAAAAAAACATGAACCATTGGAATTTGTATCGAATATTATTCACTAAAACTAAAAAAGATGGTGGATGTCGCATCAGCATTGACCTACATCACTAAATAAATCTGTTGAGTATATACACTTTAAGATGGAGACGTTTTGTCACTGCCAGACATCTGATCTCCAAAGGATACTTTATGGCAAGCATTGATATTGAAGATGCTTACTATCTAATACCCATACACAAGGATCATTGTAGATACCTAAATTTATCTGGATGGGGCAACTATGGGAGTATAGAGCATTCCCAATGGTCTAACCTCAGCCCTAAACTAATTACAAAAATACTAAAAATAGCCATGGAAATATTAAGAAAACAAAAGCATAATCATGGCATATATTGGATGATATCCTCATATTAGGAAAAACAAAGGAATTAGCTGTGGCAGCAGTTCTAGCTACGAAACAGCTCCTTGAAACACTGAGGTTCATCCTACACCCAGATAAACCAAAATTGAAGCCGTTAACTACCATGGATTATCTGGGCTTTAATATCAATTCTATCCATATGACTGTTACTTTGCCAAGGTGCTCGGGTCACTATAATAAAATCATGAATGTACCCACTGAAGCTATATCAGAATTACAGTGGTGGGCAGACAATGTTTGGCACAGTTTCAGCCCTATTATTATCACCAATCCTAACTTGGTTATTAAAAACCGATGCCAGTACTTTAGGCTGGGGAGCAACTAACTCCATATCCAGCACAGGTAACAGATGGACCAATTCAGAATCATCGTTACTACACACACTGGGCATCAACTATTTGGAAATGGTGGTCGCCTATTGGGTTAAAAGCATATGCATTTCAAATGCAGCACGTGCATGTACGGTTACGGATTGATAATACTATGGTGGTGGCTTATATTAACCATATGGGGAGCATAAAATCATTATCGTGCAACAAATTGGTCAAACAGATCTGGCAATGGTGTGTCAAAAGACATTTTTTAACTATCGGCTGCCTATCTCCTAGGTAAGCTAGAACACAGTGGGAGACACCAGGTCACGGAGGAAAAATTTATGATAACATTGAATGGATGTCAAACCCAAAAATATCTGCTAAAGTTATTAAGCAATTTGAACGCCAGATATCAATTTGTTTGCAACAAGACAGAATCACCAGTAACCTATGTATGTGACTTAGGAACCAGATCAGAGGCAGCAGCGGTAGATGCCAACACGCTGGATAGGGGGAATTTCTGCTTTTGCTTCCTTCCCTTCTGCCTTATCAGTCGGGCACTTCGCAATACAGATGGAATCTGCCTCTGGGATATTGAAGGTGCCCGACAGGCCTACATAGCCATGGTTCCCAGTTCATCACGACATGGTGGTCGAGTCACCGGTGGATTTCCCTAGTGGACCACGGTTGTTGACTCACCCAGTATCAGGCATAAGCCACCCATGCCATAAAAACATCTAACTCCTGGGTTGTAGGTTTGAATAGACCTTACCAGGGACTGGGATTATCCAAATGAACCATCACCACCATGTCGGCATCCCTGTGAACAGTCACCAAGAAGCAAACATGGGAAAAATACTGCCAGGGCGCAGGGACAACATACGAAACTACTCAACCACTGACGTATTGGAGTTCCTGGACCATCTACACCATGATGAAAAGATGAGTTACAGTGCCGTAAATACAGCACGAAGCGCCCTGTCTGCTTATCTAAAAACAGCAGGACAGCAGAGCATGGGATCCCATCCACTGAAGATAAAACTTATGAAGGGCATTTACAATAACAAGCCCCAAAACCCAGGTATACCCATGTATGGGATATCAGTGTGATATTGACATATCTCAGAGGATGGCCACCAGCTAGATCCCTCAGTCTTGCACAATCTACGTTGAAAACGCTCATGCTTATGGCTCTCGTATCCGCTCACAGAGTTCAGTCACTCCATAAAACTAAGACTGGATAACATGGTGATCACCCCAGACCGCATCACGTTCATCATTCTAGGTCTGGTAAAAACCAAAGCGACCAGGAACGCCCAATTCACTGGTGGTATTCCGGGCCTACCCACCAGAGTCCAGGTTGAGTGTGGTGACCCATCTACAACAATATATAGACACAACCCACAATCTTAGAGGGAGAGGAAAAGCCTATGGGTCAACCACAAGAAACCCCAAGACGGGGTAACGAGCCAAACCACTTCAAGGTGGCTCAAACAGGTACTGAAAGCTGCCGGAATAGATAATAATACATTTAAATCCCATTCCACTAGGGCAGCATTGATATCAGCGGCTGAACGAATGGACGTCCCGGTTGACCACATTCTCAATACGGCAGGATGGTCAAGGGAAACGACGTTCAGAATATTTTTATTGTAAACCGTTGATAAGCCTGATTTAATTGCAGACAGAATATTACAAACTGCAAATATTTAATTTAAGCTCAGGGGAGCTATTTATGTTGTTATTGTTAATAAATACTTTTCTGTTTCTTGAGAAAGCAGATCCATTGGTTGATTACGATAACACTTCCTCCCTCAAGAACTTCGGCAGTGAGTGAAATTAAAACTGTTACACGGTTTGAAATCACAGACCTTTGAAATCTTCACGTAGGCATTCACGTGACTCCGAAGTAAAATAGTAAGATTAAACGAGTACTTACCAGTACGAAGTTTGATCTGTATTTTATGAGGAGTTACGATGAGGGATTACGTGCCCTCCGCTCCCACCCTCATTATATGGATCAAACTAGTAAACTGATGTCTCCTTGATCTTTACTATGTTTACTTCAAATATTGTGTCTATCTGTGATTCCACACCGCTGCTTGGAAGTATGCCGCACCTGCGCACTGAGCGGGTTCTTCACGTAATCCCTCATCGTAACTCCTCATAAAATACAGATCAAACTTTGTACTGGTAAGTTCTCGTTTAATCTTACTATTAATAGGTGCATAAATACTGTGCCAAATGAAAAGCAAGAAAGAGTAACGTTTTTCAAACAAATGGGTCAAATACTGCCAATGGGGACAAATAACGCAGTTCCTATTCATTTTTCTGACATGTTCCAGTTTTTCCCCACCAGTGTAACTTGTTGAAAGAGGTGGGACGATGGAATTTAAAATATTGCTGACAGCTAGCAAAAATTTGATGGGCCAAAACTCCCAACCTCCATCACACTCCAAGGTTAGGACATGATAATGCTCTTCATTTCCACACAGTTGTATTATTTATGGTGACTAGTTTAGGATTTATTAATCATTTCAATTTTATCTATTCATATACAATAAGCACCTCTCTCAGCAACTGCACAGAAGCCTCCATTATTGAACATTACGCACCCCTCCCATCATGAACAATCACATTTACTTTAGACTTCATCGATACAGCGTAGAAATAGGCCCTTCGGCCCACCGAGTCCACACCAACTAGAGATCACTGTGTACAAACACAATGCTATACACCAGGGACAATTTACAATTTTATCAAAGCCAATTAACCTATAACTCTGCACGTCTTTGGAATGTGGGAAGAAGCGGACCACATAGAGAAGACCCACGAGGTCACAGGGAGAACGTACAAATGTGTACAGACAGCACCCGTAGTCAGGATCAAACCTGGTTTTCCTGGCGCAGTAAGGCAGCATCTCGACCTCTGTGCCACTGTGCCGCCCCCTTGCTGACCATTAACTCATAACTGACTATTAGCAAAAGTGTCTACATAAAGGTCAACAATTATCTTTTGATTAGACCAAGTTACAGGAATCAAAGCAGCCACGCAGCATACAAGCTTTTACAAAACCTATGTAATCATGACCAATTACTCCATCAAGGAATGTCAACAGAAGGAAATTCTTATTCCCAACGACAATTTCCCCAAAATATTTATGGTCAAAAATCCTTGATACAAAATGAACTTGTTTATTCTAATGTACCAACATGCAATCTGCAGCTTCCCTATCATCAGAACTGTAACAAACATGGCCGAAGCACATTCCAACAAAACCTCATGTGCAACTGCATTTTAATGGGCCTGTCCCACACTTAGGCAATTTTTTGGACGACTACAGGCGACCGCCGCAACGGCAAAAGTGGCGAGAATTTTTGCTTTCGTAGGTCTTGTCGTAGGTTGTCGCTAGGTTCATTCCATTAAAAACTTGTCCCTGGCAGACGCCAAAAGAGTGGCGTAATGGGCCTGTCCCACTTAGGCGATTTACAGACACACACACACATAGTGATGAACAGGAAGGTTGGCGCTGTAATTAAGACGGTGAAAGCCCAGTAAGGGAAGGGTCACGTAAGTCCTTTAAAAGAGGGGGGAGAAGGGGGGAAGGAGTGGAGACAACTTTTAAGAAGTCAGAGATACACGGCTGTGAAGCTTATCGGTCGATTATCCTCGGTTCTGAAAACTACTACTTACGTTTTTTTTCCCAATGAGCCAATGAAATTCACCGGTCGGCACCGGCTACAACCTACGAGAACCTTCGACCTCCTGGCAACCCACTAGGTCCTCCTGGCGACCCACCTACGGCACGAGAATTCTCGCTACTCTCCATGCATGTTGAAAAATTTGCGGCGACCATAATGAGGACGTGACTGGTTCCCAGAATGCAGGAACTCCTCATGACCATGAAGGCGACTCACCGGCAACCACCCGCGAACATGTGGCGACCGCAATAGTCTCCTGCAGTCGCCTAAAAAGTCACCCGAAGTGGGACAGGCCCATTTAAGTAGCAAAATTTCACAAGATTCCTCACAAATTATAATACATTTTTTTCAGTCACAGCATAGATAATGAAACCTTGGCCCAAAGTTAATAAGTTTTAAGAAGCATTTTAATGGATAAGAGAGGCACAGATGTTTAGGGAGGGAATTCAAGAGCTCAGTACCCAGGTAAATAAAACAATGGCCAGAAACAGAGATGACTAAAACCAGGGATAAGTAAAATGTCAAACTGATTGAATGCAGATATCAAAGGCTTGAACAGGTTGAGGAGATTACAGAGATCGGAGGGACAAGGCCACGGCGAAGCTTCAAAATATTTTTTAAATTGTCAGGTGCAGAACAGTTAAAAGATTAAACAATGCAAATTAAAATACAGGTGGCAGAGAACAAATATTCTTCCATATCTTATGGATCTAGCTACTGCATTTAACAGACAAATGGTGGACAAATAAACAAAAACAAAAGCATCTTCGGATCAAAAGATAATGAATTTTGCGATGGAATAAATATATTCCTCAATTCTAAGCTGTCATGAAAAAGTTTACACATATGAATCATTTGTTGACTTGAGAAAGTTGGGACCTACATCTTCAGAGAAAATTTCACATAACTTCATTTCATATATCAGTATATTCTTAAATTGGGAATTCAACATGATTCCTTACACAATTATAAGGTTGCCAAATATTTTAAATTCCCTTTCTATTTAAGGATAACTTGAATTTCACTGTACCTTAATTGGTAAAAATGTCAATAAACTGACCTTGAAACCTTGAACTATGGGCAAAGTTTTTCTTTTGCAGCTTTGTCGCAGAGGACGATCTTCCACAGAGTGGAGGATGCAGTGCACAAATTCTTTTGACATAAAAGTGGCTGTTGTATATCAACTACCACACGGTCTTAATATTGCAAGGGCCAAGCTGATTGGAAACCAGACTCTGCTGCAAAATTTGATACACAAACACATGCAGATCCAACCACCATTACTCACACTACATACAGGCAGACATTTACAAATACTTACAAAACACTCCATTCCTCATCAAAATCGCCCTCTCCCTAAAATAAACCCAACCTCTCTTCCTGGTCTTCCACTTCCATACATTCCCTCTTTCCATGTTAACCTCCTACTCTCTTCCCTTTATTCCTTCTCACTGCAACCCAGAATAGAAATGCTAATGGAGAAGCAAGAAACTGAAGATGCTGGAATCTTGAGCAAAAAACAGTGCTGGAGGAACTCAGCGGGTCAGGCAGCATTGGTGGAGGGAATGCTATTTTGACAGATGCTATTTTGCATCAGTACCCTTCTTCAGACTGATCATACTGATGCCAATGATCATATCCGTTAAAAAGCAACCAGCAGATCGGCTTAAATTAATTTTGTGGGTTTTCTGAGGAGAAATATATATGTAAAATATATACAAGAATGTTATTGATAATGGTCACAAACATTACCCATTCTATCATGTGAGTTTACACCAATATATATATATATATATATATATATATACACCAATGCTACATACAAAAAAATAAAACTAGATATAAAATTGGATAAAATACAATTTTTGTACATTACATCAATTCACCGTTGACTATAATAAATAATTCACAGTGGACAATCAATTGTTTCTTTCTACAAAATGCTGTGTACAATGAATATACAAATATGCTCAAATAAGTACTAAATCGATCTACAAGCAAGGTTTTCAATCTGTTTTTCAATTAAATATGACAAAATTCTTGACAGATTACTCATTTAGTACTCCCTGGTAGTCATTAATTTGATAGTTTCGGAAACCGTTGATATGAGCAGATGCGATAACTAAGCCTTATTTCCCAATACAGCTATAGTTGTTGTCCTGATATAATGTAGCGTAGCATTCATTCAGAACTAACTGCATAACACATCATCAAAATAAAACTATTCAGCTGTTCATTGATGAAGAGAAATTCAATGTTTTAATCTGAAGGCATGACTTGCAGATAATTGCAGTACCTTGATGTACCTAACAATCTTGCAGTAATCTATTACCATATATATGGAATGAAATGAAAATTGGTATCTTCTTAATGATAACTAAAAGGCTGGAGCAACTTCTCAGCTGAAAAGTTACAATTTTTCAGTACACTAGTCTTGACTTTGCATGGGATATATCTGTCTTAGCCAACGATCTTCTTCCAACGTTGTTATACTGAAATACTAGACACAACATCCTGAAATTTGTGGAAGAGATAAAAATGCAAATTCCAAAATTAGATTTCTTACAACCTCATAAGTGTCTTGTTTTGGCATTTTCATTTACAACGACTTACAGTGTCCTCCATAATGTTTGGGACAAAGACCCATAATTTCTTTATTTGCCTGTGTACTCCACAATTTGAGATTTGTAATAGAAAAAAAAAAAATCACATGTGGTTAAAGTGCCCATTGTCAGATTTTATTAAAGGCCATTTTTATACATTTTGGTTTCACCATGTAGAAATATACATCGTCCCCCCCATTGCAGGGCACCCTAATGTCTGGGACACATGGCTTCACAGGTCTTTGTAATTGCTCAGGTATGTTTAATTGCTTCCATAATGCAGGTATAAGAGCTCTCAGCACCTAGTCTTTCCTCCGGTCTTTCCATCACATTTGGCAACTTTTATTGCTGTTTATCAACATGAGGACCAAAGTTGTGCCAACAAAGCCATTATGAGACTGAGAAACAAGAATACAATTGTAAGAGACATCAGCCAAACCTTAGGCTTACCAAAATCAACTGTTTGGAACAACATTAAAAAGAGAGCAATGGTGAACTTACCAATCGCAAAGGGACTGACAGGCCAAGGAAGACCTCCACAGCTGATGACAGAAGAATTCTCTCTATAATAAACAAAAATCCCCAAACACCAGTCCGACAGATCAGAAACACTCTTCAGGAGTTGATTTGTCAATGACCACTGGCCGCAGAAAACGTCATGAACAGAAATACAGAGGCAAGATGCACACCACTGGTTAGCCGCAAAAATAGGATGGTCGGGTTACAGTTTGCTAAGAAGTACTTCAAAGAGCAACCACAGTTCTGGAAGAAAGTCTTGTGGACAGATGAGACGAAGATTAACTTATATCAGAGTGATGGCAAGAGTAAAGTATGGAGGAGAGAATGAACTGCCCAAGATTCAAAGCATACCATCTCATCTGTGAAACACGTTGGTGGGGGTTATGGCCTGGGCATGTTTGGCTGCTGAAGGCACTGGCTCACTTATCTTCATTGATGATACAACTCCTGATGGTAGTAGCATAATTAATTCTGAAGTGTATAGACACATCCTATCTGCTCAAGTTCAAACAAATGCCTCAAAACTCATTGGCCGGCAGTTCATTCTACAGCAAGACCATGATCCCAAACATACCGCTAAAGCAACAAAGGAGTTTTTCAAATCTAAAAAATTGTCAATTTTTTGAGTGGTCAAGTCAATCACCCGATCTGAACCCAATTGAGCATGCTTTTATATGCTGAAGAAAAAACTGAAGGGGACTAGCCCCCAAAACAGGCATAAGCTAAAGATAATTGCAATACAGGCCAGGCAGAACATCACCAGAGAAGACACCCAGCAACTGGTGATGTCCATGAATCGCAAACTTCAAGCAGTCATTGCATGCAAAGAATATGCAACAAAATACTAAACATGACTACTTTCATTTACATAACATTGCTGTGTCCCAAACATTATGGTGCCCTGAAATGGGGGGATATGTATAAACACTGCTGTAATTTCTACCTGGTGAAACCAAAATGTTTAAAAATGGCCTTGAATAAAATCTCACTGTGTGCACTTTAACAACATGTGCTTTTTTTCTATTATAAATCTCAAATTGTGGAGCACAGAAGCAAATAAATAAATTATGGGTCTTTGTCCCAAACATTATGGAGGGCACTGTATATATTGGTGTCCAATAAAATGTTTATAAGCAGGAACTGCAGATACTGGTTTATACCAAAGATAGACACAAAATGCTGAAGTAACTCACCGGGTGTGAAGAAGAGTCCCGACCCGAAACATCATCTAACCATTTTCTCCAGAGATACTTTCTGACCCGCTGAGTCACTCAGTATTTTGTCCCTATGCCAAACACATGTTCTGACTGCAAGGTACTTTGCGATGCTTAAGAATACCAATCAAAGCTCAATTTTCATCAAAGAAATGGAGACTAGCCTAGTGCCATAACAACATATTGTGGGATAATTTTGCCAACCCACAAAAAGATTCAAGGATAATTATAATCAAACACCAATTTAATTACCTGTAATAAATCACCCATCTATTCTGATGCACTACCTGTACTTTTATGAACTGCTTAATTCAAACACTTAAAGAGCCTACACAAATGTGGAGTAAAAAAGTAGTAAATCTAAAGGCAGAAAAATTATTAACACCCATGAATCGCAGACAATAACAAATATCAAATGAAATCTTGCTCCACTGATTTAATCAATTTAATTGCTAAAATGTATAGAACAAGGGAGAGTTAAAAACAAATAAATGTATTAAATCTAGACAGCAGACAATAAATTAATGACATTCCTGGGAAAAGAATGTTAGGTTATGTTCACCAGGGAGAATTAATAATTTATGCAAATGCCAAAAGTGCTAAGGATCCAAGAATGCAGTTGATTTTACAACACTACACAGAATGGAGTGGTATGAAAACAGAATTACAGGTGATGTACTTAAATGACCAGATGTGTTCATTCCTGCACAAAGCAGCATGCATAATGAAAATGGCGCAAAGGAGAAAACACACTTGGAATTTATTTATTATTTATCCATTTTATTTTATTATGTTTATTTATGTATTATTTGTATTTACTTATTCGCTGGCATTTAGAAAGATGAGAGGGGATCTTATAGAAACATATAAAATTATTAAGGAATTGGACAGGCTAGGTGCAGGAAAAATATTTCCAGATGTTGGGAGAGCCCAGAACCAGGGGTCACAGTTTAAGAATAAGGGGTAGACCATTTAGGACTGAGAAAACGTTTTCAGCCAGAGAATTGTGAATCTGTGGAATTCTCTGCCACAGAAGGCAGTGGAGGCAAATTCACTGGATGTATTAA
This sequence comes from Leucoraja erinaceus, assembly GCF_028641065.1. NCBI lineage: Eukaryota > Metazoa > Chordata > Chondrichthyes > Rajiformes > Rajidae > Leucoraja > Leucoraja erinaceus. The sequence continues at coordinate 37,785,917 of NC_073390.1, forward strand.
AGAGAGTTAGAATTAGCCCCGAGGGCAAATGGAATCAAGCGATATCGGGAGAAAGCACAGGGGAAACTATTTCCATTGATCATAGAAACAAACGGATGCACAGATGTTGAATTTGTGAATTTAATATTTTGGGAGCTGGTTTCGAAGCAGGAGTGTCCATAAATCAGACATTCGTAATCTGGGGACGGGCTGCTGTACAAACAAATGACTTGTATGGACATTACATACATCAAATTAATGATGAAAGTTACAATACTGTGTCAAATGCTTTCAATGATTTATATACACACATCTCAAATATTAAGGTCGAGCCATTTTAGCTGCAACAAAACAAGAATTACATCAGGGCACTGAAAATTGAGAATTGAGAATCATATAATGACAGAATGACAGAATGAATTAATTCACAACATTTGTTTTTATAAATTCAGTGGACTTAAGATTGAGGAGGTATGTTAATCGACATAACAGAGCATGAAAAGTTCCAGACTTCGGCGGGGTGGGGGCATGGGATAAATAGTAATACTAAATGCTGGTAGAGACCTGAATGGCCAGATGGCCTTCTTTCTATATTAGAATATGAGAAATATGAGAATGAAAAACAAGTTAAGATATATCACTACAAAATATAATTATTTTTTCGTGCACGTACATATCAAAAGTTCTCGGCGATTTCTTATAGTATTTATACATCTTTAGTCACCAACACATGCGATACAAATCAAATTAACAAGTAGGGATCTGCCCTACTTTTTTCAAATAAATTGTTTTCCTTCCACCTGGAAAGCTGCAAACTTTGGTTCATTATCGCTTCAATTCCAAGTTGTTTGCATCATAAAGGGCCTGTCCCACGAGCATGCGACTCCATGCGACAAGCGCGACCTAAAGGGCCTGTCCCACGAGCATGCGACAAGCGCAACCAAACCAGAAGCGGGGCACTCGCGGAGGTCGAGTGAGTGACATGAAGTTCGTGCGAAGTCCGCGGGAAGTTTGCGCGGGGCTTCAAAAATTCCGCGCGGCAACGGCCTGCCGGCCCGTAGCCGCCTCGTTGCCGTACGTCATGCACGGCGTCGAGCCGGTGCATATGGCGTCGAGGCGGTTGCGGGCCAGCAGGCTGTTGCTGCGCGGAATTTTTGAACACGGTCCGTTTTCGGAGGCCCACGCGATGTCGGGACCAGCTCCGCACAACTCCAACGGCTCCGGCGATCGAAGTGGGACCAGCCCCGCGAGACCGTACGGCTCAAGCGACCACGTTAGGTCGCACTTGCCGCATGGAGTCGCATGCTCGTGGGACAGGCCCTTTAGGTCGCGCTTGCCGCATGGAGTCACATGCTCGTGGGACAGGCCCTTAAGAGTTTCTCTCACCCGAATCTCAGTCTGAAGAAGGGTCTTGATCCGAAACGTCACTTATTCCTTTTCTCCAGAGATGTTGCTTGACCTACAGAGTTACTCCAGCATTTTGAGTCTATCTATAAGAGTTTATTATATATCCACACAAGTCTGGATATCTACTACTGAATGACACTCAAACTGAATTAATGTTCCAAATTTAAAGAGAAAAGAAAAACAATGAAAGAATATCAAAAAGGGCAAGACTTAGTGCAGCAGAAATAAATCGCCACATACACTAAAACTAGGCTATTTCTGCTTCCTCTAGGTTTACACATTTTGTGAAGTTAGCCTTAATGACACCAACTACACCAGAGGCTTAGAAAATAACACTTAACTTTGAAATTCATAAAATCCACACTGTAACATAGACATACTTATAGAATTTACAATATCATTGCACAAGAGAATAATAATTTCCGTGCCTGTCCGACATCAAGGTTGCAATAATCACAGGGAGCACACTTAACTGTTGAGCAAACCAAATACAGTAATACCCCATTTAGCACTCAAGATATGTTCCTAGAAAGTCGAGCACTAAACAAAGCAGTGCTCTATCGGGTCATTATAACATAGCATAAAGGTAGATGAAATCCTTACGAGTTATTTTTAACTCACTTATTCAATTTGCGGCTCCCAGTATAAAAAGAGACATGCAACGACTGGATTCCCTCACACAGAGTTACTGTGTTAGATTTCCCCCACGCAGTTATCACACTCACAGTTGGTAAAACCTTCCTTTACTAGCGGATCTCTTTCCTTGGCTCCTGCTCAAACTTGAAAACCTCTCGGTGAGTGGAAGAGCAAGATGCCCAGTAACTTGAAACCCAAGAGAGGTGACGGACAATTCTCCCCGGACAGTGTTCCCACTGTTGGACCCATAGCTTTGAGGTGCAACTGAAAAGGGACTGGGCGTGCAGCTGACGCTGCTGCCAGTGTCCCATGCGTTAGTTGCTTGCCGAGCACCAGCACATCATAGCAGCACAGAAATCGCTCCGCAAGCATCAGCAGCGGGAAACAGAGCTGGGGCCTATCTCAGTCCCGCTTGTGGTTGACAGAAGCCACAGTGGCACCAGCCCAATCCGGAACAAAGCACAGTCCTAACCCAGAGTCCAGCCATCAGCGACTCCTAGGCGGAGGGTGATACCTCACTCTCGGACAGCCATGGACATAGAGGACAGACATGACGGCGGCAAAATAAAGGACAGTCCGTCTGCCTATATGGTCCATACTTCTACCCAGTTCGGTAAGTAAAAGCAATGCAAACTAGTTAAAATATTTTCTAATATACTGCATAACTTGTAACTCTTAGAAGAGCTAGAAGAGAAATGTTTACCTCATGTATTCAAAGGGTGATACTTCAAGTTTCTGATGCTAAATCTTGTTTTGTTTTTAAAATCAATCAAATAAAGTTCCAAAATGCGAAGTGGGGTAGTGAGGTATATGTATGAACAGTAACTTCCAAAAAGATTCAGACATTGGAATGAGATGACAGTTTTATTTTTTAAGAACGCTACGCCAATCTACATTTGAAGGGACAGAATAAATACAAATGGAACAATGGATCTGCCTAAATGTAATATAATAACAATATTTTGATGCATTTCTCCATAAATGTTACAAGCTTAAACAAAACAGAATAGGTACAGGCTCAGAATAACTTAGATGGAAAAATGGTGACCCAGATTGGATGCTTCTTATAACAGCTAAACGGACAACCTCACTGGCACAAAATGCTGGAGTAACTCAGCGGGTCAGATAGCATCTCTGGAGTGAAGGGTCTCAACCCGAAACGCAACCCATTCCTTCTCTCCAGAGATGCTGCCTGACCCGCTGAGTTATTCCAGCATTTTGTGTCTACCTTCGATTTATAACAGCATCTGCAGTTCTTTCCTACACAACCTCACTGCCACTACATTTTGAAAATGGAAGCAAATTAAGCAGCCTCCATATGTTACAAGTGGAAGTTGTTGCCAGTGATGCTCTGCTCCTACGCAGGATGTAATCTAGTAATCTCATGCAAATGTAATAATTTTTGAAATCACAGAAAGACAAAAACTGGAAATATTCACTACTTTTGTTGCTTAAATGCATGAGATTGAATTAGTTATTGCCAGGATGGAAACTACTGCGCAATTACCAAGAGTGAAATGTCGCACAGGTTGAAATTTGGTCTAAAACAATTACTGAAAATATCAGTTTAAGAAGGAACTGCAGATGCTGGAAAATCGAAGGTAGACAAAAGTGCTGGAGAAACTCAGCGGGTGCAGCAGCATCTATGGAGCGAAGGAAATAGGCAACGTTTCGGGCCGAGGGTTTGAAGAAGGGTTTCGGCCCAAAACGTTGCTTATTTCCTTCGCTCCATAGATGCTGCTGCACCCGCTGAGTTTCTCCAGCACTTTTGTCTACCTACTGAAAATATCTAACAGGTCACATGTACAGAGGCATAAGTAATATTAATGATCATGTCTTTTATATCTGTAATAGGTATTAATATATAGAGAAATGGGTAATACAATATAGAGAAAAACAAGCAAAAGGTGAGATCTAGGAAGGCAAGAGAGCATACATGCTAAAAGGAAAGATGTAAAAGTGGACAAGAAATAAAGGATGGATCTACAAATGAAGTACATGGAAGTAGTGTAATTATACAGCACTTAAATTCAATGCTAAGAAACTAATATTGTAACCTGCCAAATAAAATGAGATTCTATTCTTCAAATTAATATTGAATTCCAATGGAACAGTGCAGGATGCCAAGGACATAGGATGCAGAATGGAATAGATGAAGAAATACAGAGGCAGCAAGTAGCTTGACATCATGTCAATAGACCCGAATAAAGATGTTGCACAAAACTATACCCAATTTTTATTTTGCTCCCCAAAGCAGAGAAAACTATGTTGAAACTAATTATAATCTAAAGTGGAATACAAATTGTCAATCAAAGTGAAACTAGGATCAATCAGGACCACTATACTAGTTTGCCTCAAGCTGAAGAAAGAAATGGAATAATCGTGAAGGTGAACAAAGATGAAAGGGGACACAAACAGAAAAATAAACAAATGGATTGAACCATGATACTGAAAGAATTTTAAAGGAAGGAAAATGTACTCCACAACTTTGAAGATTCTTCATCATATTGCAGCTTCCTGTCAAAAAGAGAACAGCAGGAAATCATTTAGCCCTCAATTACCTGTTTAGCAATTTATTGCCTCATTTTTTATCTTTGGTCCAACATTACCCATTGTTCATTAATAACCTATTTAAAATAAAGTTGTAATTACCGTGTATTCAAAATGATTTAACTTTCATGTGCAGAAGCAAGTTATTACGAATCTATTCGGTGTTTCACTACTGAAAAGCTTGGTTTATTTTTAGAACTCGTCCATCAGTTTCTCTTCATATCTTGAAAACTTGAATATTAATCACCCCATTACCGTCTAAATTACACAGAATAATCCTTGCTTATGTTACATCCTTGTTAAACTGAGTTATTTTGTCAGTCCAATTCAAAAAAACTTGATTCAAACCATTGCTGCTAAAATCAATTCTTTATTCTGACAACGCTGGATAATTCTTTAAACCTTCCCACACAGAGCTAGAAACTCTGGGGAAGGTAGAAAGAACTACTGCTTTGATACAAATGTAACACATTATATAGGTATTGGACAATTATGATGTAAAAGGAGTGGCAAACTATTAACCAATCATTATGGTCTACCATACATTTAGCTTATTTGCATTAACCAATCAACTAAATCCTTTCCAGTGATTGACAACATGTATAGTCACATGATTTCCCCTTTTCTGGCCCCTTTACAACCTTTTTCCCTCTGGTTTTCTTTAATCTCTTTGCTCAAAATCATTTTATTTCAATGAAGTAAAACCACAGAAATATAAAACTAATTCTCAGAGACCACCTCTCAGAATATAAAATACACATCATACGGCAATCACACAATACATACACACAAAACATATATTTTCACTTTTGGAAAAAGGTTATTTCAAAACTTCAGATTTAAACAGTCTAATACTTACAATCCTAATTAAAACACAATACACTTCACAAATAATTTCCCTACTTCATAGTTAAAATACAGTTACTTATGGATTAAATATGAGTTTTGCCCCATTCTTACAAAGTGGTAAGGACTTAAGTTATTTCTACAATCCCCAACCACACAAAGGACACTAATTGTCACACTTGATTGCTTCTTCCCAAGCTCGGGTCTAGTTTAATTACAACCTTCCCCTTCTATCTCTGGACGAAAGGAATGTAAGGCCTCTTCACTAATAGCATTCCACACAGTAGGCCATTCGGCCCTTCGAGCCTGCACCGCCATTCAATATGATCATGGCTGATCATCCAACTCAGTATCCTGCACCAGCTTTCTCTCCATACCCCCTGATCCCTTTAGCCACAAGGGCCACATCTAACTCCCTCTTAAATATAGCCAATGAACTGGCCTCAACTACATTCTGTGGCACAGAATTCCAGAGATTCACCACTCTCTGTAAGCCATCTGTTCTCCTATGTGTGTGTTCTTTATTTCTTTGTGGGCTATGTATTCTGAAAACCTCAGCTCCAAGTCCTTCTCTTGCAACTTAACATAAGTTCCTCACACTGAAGTTATCATTTGAGCAATTCTATTGAATAATATTTCCTCATCCTTGTAATTGAACGTGGAGTACTCCAGGTGTGATTTAACCTCTCTTTATCTTCCTCCATGGACTGTCTCCTTGTCGTGGTAAAGAAGCTTGTGTGGTCCTGAGAGCGATGCCACCTGGAGCTATGCTCCTGGTAGGGCCACCCATGGCGGTAAGGTCAAGGGGGAGGTCTCTGACAAAGAGCAATCCAACCAAGACCTCAACGGTGGAACAGGCGGAGGATGATGGCTGACCTCAGTGGAGCGTCACAACGGCTGGGAAGGCGGATGAAGGCTGCAGCAGGAAAAGGTCTCCGGTCGTCTTGGACTCCATGCCACTGGATCCTGACCCAGATCTGTCAAAGACCGTGTGGTGGCTGTCTGTACCCCAGTCTCCCTACGTTAAACAAAGTCACGCACAGGTGTTCTCCATATAGGGAATCCACCCTAACTCCCTGGATTACGTCCTATGGCGACCAGCAAGTGGTGACGGGGGCAGGATTGTGAGATCTGGAAGCCCCTGGTCATGAGCTGGCACATCAGGTGGTGGGTGCTAGATTCAGTTGCTGGACTCTTGGAACAAGCCAGATGAGCCCTACGGCAGCTGTACCCACGACTGAGTAGTCCTCTTTAGAATCCACTTTGCTCACCCCACTTGGGGAAAGGGCAAGAAAAGGTGCCCTAAAAAATAGCCTGCCTCAAACTTACCAACTGGATTGCCGCGTCCAGAGGTATCACCACACGCGGTCAGAAACACAGAAATATGAATATGAACTCTGGAGCATGGAATGTGCACACATTGGTTGTTTGTCTTTTTGCACAAAAGTCCGCGAGCATTGCCACTTTCATTTCACTGCACATCTCGTATGTGTATGTGACAAATAAACTTGACTTGACTTGAGGGATAGTGCAACCAGTAATGACCAATGTGCATTCATTTCCATTTCTCTTTGGGCCCCCAATGCTACAAGCTTTTAATCATTTAAAAAAATATTCTATTCTTTTCAAGTAAATAAAGTCAAAGTTGACACAGTTTGGACTATTTATTCAGTTTTAATGCATTGACAACATGCTGCATATCAACTAGCTTTAATATGGATTTTATTGACTGGGGGGAAGCTTAGAACAAGCTATTTACAGGGGGAGTCCAGAACAGCTTTTACTTAAAAAAGATTCTTGGGGTGCTCAAGTCACATACTCATAATCCGAATACCTTTTATTTCTACAGCGAATCCTGCTCCCTTTTTGCTTCACTTTACTTATCGTTCTTGGCTTCCTTTTCCTTCTTGACAAAATCAATTTCATTTTTCCTGGAGCAAAGGAGGTTGAGAGGTGACAAGAACAACGTACATAAAATGAGAGGCATGTAGGCTAACCAGTGTGTTCCTCATAATGGGTGTACCTAAATCCAGAGGGCATGGGTTTATGCTGAGTAAAGAGATTCAGAGTTATCAGGGGTGAATTCTTCACACCAATAAGTTAGTATCTGGTAAGCTGCCAAATGAGGTGGCGGAGCTAGGAACAGTAACAACATTTAAGAGGCATCATGACAGGTACTTGAATGAAAACGGAGGAGGAATATGAAATTCATGTAGGCTAATGGGACTAGTATCGATAGGCATGATGGTTGGCAGAGACGTGGTTGCCTGAAAGGACTGCTTCTGTGCCATATAATTCTACGACTAATAAGATCCCTGAAAAGAGTGTGGCTGAAGGATGGAAACAATAACAGGAAACAATAGCAGTTCTGAACTGCGGGATAAAGGAATAAGAACAACCATATCATCTATGGAAAAAATAAACATTTTCATAAACAAGAAAGAACAATCACTTTAAGGGGCAAAGAGAGCAAGAGCATGAGGATCATTTTTGAGAGGGTGGAGACCAAGACTGAACAATAAAAACAGTGGTGTATAAAAGAACTGCAGATGCTGGTTTAAATCGAAGGTAGACACAAAATGCTGGAGAAACTCAGTGGGATCAACATCTCTGGAGAGAAGGAATGTGTAACGTTTTGGGTCGAGACCCTTCTTCAGACTAAAAACAGAGGTATTGCTGGCCGAGGGTCAGACACGGAACATCTCTAGAGATTTATTTCTCCGTAGCTCCTGACCTTAGTATCCCAACCATAGAACCCGCTTCAAACTCCATCTTAAGCAGCAATGACCTTGCAGAACATACAGTGCCCTCCATAATGTTTGGGACAAAGATCCATCATTTATTTGCTTGCCTCTATACTCCACAATTTGAGGTTTGTAATAGGAAAAAAAATCACATGTGGTTAAAGTGCACATTGTCAGATTTAATAAAGGACATTTTTATACATTTTGGTTTCAGCACATAGAAATTATAGCAGTGTTTATACATAGTCCCTCCATCTCAGGGCACCATAATGTTTGGGACACAGCAATGTCATGCAATTGAAAGTAGTCATGTTTAGTATTTTGTTGCATATCCTTCTGAAAGGGTCTCGACCCGAAACGTCAACTATTCCTTCTCTCCGTATATGCTGCCTCACGCGTTGCTTCTCCAGCATTTTGTGCCTACCTTCGATTTTACCAGCATCTGCAGTTCTTTATTAAACATTATGGAGGGCACTGTAGTTTCTTCTTGTACTTGTGTCACACAACTTGCTTTTAGTACCTTAAATTTTAATTTCTTGTCCACTTTCTTCCTACATATTAATAGTATCTCTGATAGCCCCCATTATTTCAAGATTCCAGTTCTCATCTTCACGTGGTTTTCCCAACCCTCTGCACCACCATCACACATCAGGATGAACCATGGGCCCTTCACATTTTCCTTGAATAGAGGCTCAACCATTTTTACTGCACACTACCTATTTTGACTTGAATGAAATTATTTTCACATCGACTGAATTAACTCCACCTTCTCTCATTAAAATGTGAAGCTATATGAACATAAATGGTTCCAAGCTATGCCATTGGCACGCTCAAAATAGTCCCTGGTTCAGTTCCACCCGACTCTTCCTCACACATTTTCCAGTATATAAAGAACTGCACTGGTGCGCCAAAGGACTCGTGCACCTTTGGTGCATATTTATGCATTGTTCTCACTTACACATGGTCAATCTCTGACGCATCCTTTACCTTTCTTGACTTCTCCATCAGAGGCTCTCGGCTAGTGTTCAATATTCATCACAAGCCCAGAAATTTCCAGATATCTTGGCCACATCCCCTTCCACCCAGCCTCCTGAAATTGCATTTTATTTCCCCACTTTCTCACCTTCTTTCCGCCCACCTAGAGGAAGGAAATGACTCCCCTTGCCTTCACTTTCCACAATACCAGCCACACACTTAATTGACCACCCTCTAATTTCCACCACGTGACAGTTCTTCCCCTTTCAGAATTACAAAGGCACTACTCCACAATGTTCTGGTTCACTCCTCCATCACCATCAACACCTACTGTCTTTCTAAACTCCTACTCTCTATGCAGACCTGCCTATTTACCACAGGACCCATCAATTCAATGACTTCAGATGAACCAGTTTTTCAAGTTTGTGCAGAACTGGCCAAGTCTGTTTAAAGATTATCAACATGCTTGAATCACATTTGTATTTCATATCAAGCTTTATAAGTATGTTAAATTAGTTTATCTTACTCTAACCTGCTGGGCATTTCAACATTCTCTGTTATTTGGATTTCAGCAACTGTAGTGCTCGTTTTCTCACATTTCCAGCATTGCTTTATTTTTCTTTCCCCTAGATTGTTATTCATCTCCTATTTACCCCTACCCTCGAGAGATCAGCTGCAACTAACAAGCCATCACCCCACTTTCTTAGTACAGGTGCACAACCTTTTATCCGAAGATCCAAATAACGAAAACCTCCGAATAGCAGACATTTTTTTCGGTCCTTGAAGAAAGGTCCTTGAAAACGTTCACCGAGGGAGGCCCGCAGAGGTGACAGCGGAACCTCCGGTCGGTCCTCGAAGAAAGGGGAACTAAATCCCCATTCATAAAAGAGAAGGTGAGAGTATATTGCGCGGGAGGGTTAATAATTGACAATATGCTGCTACCTGCCTGCTGAGTTAAAAAGTTCCCACGGTAGACTCACGATACACAGTGTATCGTGAGTCTTGCGTGGGAACTTTTTAACTCAGCGTGCAGGCAGCAGCAGATTGTCGCTCCCTTCAGTTTCACCCCACCTACACCCCCCTGCTTCCCGGCCATGTGTGTGACCCCTTCCCTCCCCAGCTCCCCACTCATTGCACCGGCACGGGGGCTTTGCACTGTCTTCACGTCGGCGATGCTAGCAGCACAGTCCCAGTCACCGGAGACGTCAGGACCAACGGGACACCGACCCCCAGGCCCACTGCAAGCACGGAGATCCCAGAGACCCACAGCCAGCAGCAGCCCAGCCCCGTTCCAACTCCAGAGGAAAACTGCAAACTGGCCGGAGACGTCAGGACCACCAGAAGCCGCTCCCCGAGCTGCGCCCCCTCATCGGGACACCGACCCCCAGGCCCACTGCAAGCACGGAGATCCCAGATCAGCAACTCCAGCCCAGCCCCGTTCCAACTCCAGAGGAACATGCTCCCCGTATGGGCAGAAGCTGATGGTGTGCAAGGGACGTCTTGTTCTTGGGGTCGCGCAGCTTGGGCTGTGGGCGAACTGCCACTTGTCGCCGTAGCGGCCCATCGGGGAGCGGATTCCTCTGGAGTTGGAGGGGGAGGGGGGTATTGTGCTGTTTGATCGCCCCCTACTATCACAGGGACAGGGAGACAGGACGTTCACCGAGGGCGGCCCGCAGAGGTGACAGTGGAACCTCCGGTCGGTCCTTGAAGAAAGGGGAACTAAATCCCCATTCATAAAAGAGGTGAGGGTATATTGCGCGGGAGGGTTAATAATTGACAATATGCTGCTACCTGCCCGCTGAGTTAAAAAGTTCCCACGGTAGACACGATACACAGTGTAGGCAGCTGCAGATTGTCGCTCCCTTCAGTTTCACCCCACCTACACCCCTCTGGTTCCCGGCCATGTGTGTGACCCCTTCCCTCCCCTCCCCAGCACCGGCTCATTGCACCGGCGCGGGGGCTTTGCACTGTCTTCACGTCGGCGATGGCAGCAGGTCAGTACAGTCACCGGAGACGTCAGGACCAATTGGACGTCGACCACCAGGCCCACCGCAAGCACGGAGAACCCAGAGACCCACAGTCAACAGCAGCCCAGCCCAGCCCCGCTCCAACTACAGAGGAACCTGGGTTGCGGATGACGGAGCGCAGCTCGGGGCGTCGTAGGGGCCCATCGGGGAGCGGGTTCCTGTTGGTCCTAACGTCTCCGGCCACCTGCTATCCTCCGGGAACTGTACCGCCCTTGCAGGAGAGTGGGGTTGTTTGCAGTTGCAGAGGGAGGGGGCAAGGGCGGTACAGTTCCCAGTCTCAGCTCCAGTCCAGGGGGGTGGCCGGAGACGCCAGGACCAACGGGACAGCGACCCCCAGGCCCACTGCAAGCACGGAGATCCCAGAGACCCACAGCCAGCAGCAACTCCAGCCCAGCCCCGCTCCAACTCCAGAGGAACACGTAGGGGCAGAAGCGGATGGTGTGCAAGGTACGTCTCGTTCTTGGGGTTGCGGATGAGGGGGCGCAGCTCGGGCTGTGGGCAAACTGCCACTTGTCGCCGTAGCGGCCCATCGGGGAGAGGATTCCTCTGGAGTTGGAGGGGGAGGGGGGTATTGTGCTGTTTGATCGCCCCCTGCTATCCCAGGGACAGGGAGACACAGCAGCTTTTTAAGACTAGTGGGCAATCACTTCCAAAGTTCTACCCACACAGTCAGTACACCTCTCCTACACTGCATTTCATACAAACATTTATTCTGCAAAAAAAACCCTACATTGAAGACTCAAACTCGCGATCGAGTAACTGCCGGGATCAAGGCGCAAACTCGCGACCTTGCGGATATGAGCCGAGCACTCTACCACTGAGCCAGCCATTAAAATCTACGCTAAAAAATTTCCATTCCGAAGACCGACAAATTCTGAATTACGAAAAGTGTCTGGTCCCAAGGCTTTCGGATAAAAGGTTGTGCACCTGTAGCAAGCCAGCATTTGCATCAATCCATCATTTAAGTTTAAGTTTTTTACTGCCATGTGTACTGAGGTACAGTGAGATGCTTTGTTTTGCCAGCTATCCAAGCAGATCTGATTTACCATACATAAATACAGTCGTCAAACTCGAGCACAATCGATTGAGCAAAGGGGGAAGATGCAGAGTGTGCAGAAAAAACAGTGTCCTCCATAATGTTTGGGACAAAGACCCATCATTTATTTATTTGCCTCTGTACTCCACAATTTGAGATTTGTAATAGAAAAAATCACATGTGGTTAAAGTGCACATTGTCAGATTTTATTAAAGGCCATTTTTATACATTTGGGGCTCACCATGTAGAAATTACAGCTGTATTTATACGTAGTCCCCCACTTCAGAGCACCATAATGTTTGGGACATTATGAGCGATTACAAACGCCTGTGAAGCCATGTGTCCCAAACATTATGGTGCTCTGAAGTGGGGGACTATGTATAAACAAAGCTGTAATTTTTACATGGTGAACCTCAAATGTATAAAAATCCCCTTTAATAAAATCTGACAATGTGCACTTTAACCAAATGTGATTTTTTTTTATATTACAAATCTCAAATTATGGAGTACAGAGGCAAATAAATAAATTAGTCTTTGTCCCAAACATTATGGAGGGCACTGTATGTGCTAGGTGAAAATGGTTTGACTGCGAAATGACGCCTTTGATTATAGAAACATAGAAACATAGAAATTAGGTGCAGGAGTAGGCCATTCGGCCCTTCGAGCCTGCACCGCCATTCAATATGATCATGGCTGATCATCCAACTCAGTATCCCGTACCTGCCTTCTCTCCATACCCCCTGATCCCCTTAGCCACAAGGGCCACATCTAACTCCCTCTTAAATATAGCCAATGACCTGGCCTCAACTACCCTCTGTGGCAGAGAGTTCCAGAGATTCACCACTCTCTGTGTGAAAAAAGTTCTTCTCATCTCGGTTTTAAAGGATTTCCCCTTTATCCTTAATTGTGTTGGCTGTTTTTCAGCGGCAGCATGAAGTGCAGGTGGAATCAAAGGTGGGAAGTCTGGTCTGTGTGCTGCACTGCGCTACATCTACAACACTCTGCAATGTCTTACCATCTTGGGCAGAGCTGTTCCCAAACCAAGCTGTGATGCAATCCAACAGTATGTATTCTCTGGTGCATCTGTAGAAGTTTGTAAGAGTCACTGGAGACATGTCGAATTTCCTCGGTCTCCTCAGGAAGTAGTATTGATGTGCCTGCTTGGTTGTCGCATCAATGTCATTGGTCCACAATAGATCATCGGTAACATTAACGCCAAAGAACTTGAAGCTTTCAACCAGTTCCAATTCCGCAAAATTGATGGTGATTAAGACATATACTCCACCATGTTTCCTGAAGTCAATAACTAGTTCCTTTGTCTTGGTGACATTTGCAGAGAGGTTTTTGTCCAGACACTATATTACTAAGTTCTCCAACTCCTTACTGTACTTCATCTCATCATTGTTTGTGATCTGGCCCACCAACGTGGTGTTATCGACAACCCTGCAAGTGGAATTAGAGCTGAATTAGGTTGAATTAGGCCATACAGTCATGAGTGCATTGGAAGTATAGTAGCGGACTGAAAATGCATCCTTGTGGGGTACTAATGTTGAGAATTATTATGGAGGTGTTGTCACCTATCCTCAACAAATGAGCTCAGAAAGTCAAGGATCCAATGGTAGTGGGTTGACCCGATTACTAGATCCAGGAGTTTGGAGATGAGTTTGAATGGGACTATTGGGTGAAGTCAGAGGTATAGTCGATAAATAAGAGTCTGATGTAGGAGTCCTTGTCTACGTGTTCCAGAGATGAGTTTAGGCCCAGGGCAATGTCAACGGCTGTGAACCTGTTCAGCCAATAAGCAAATTGCAGTGTATCACGGCTGGCTGGGAGGCTGGAATTAATGTGTTCTATCACCAGTCTCTTGAAACACTTCATGACGGTGGATGTCAGAACCACTGGACAGCAGTCATTAAGGCACGCTGTCTTACTTTTCTTTGGCACCGGAACGATAATGGTGTTTTGAAGCAGGTGGAGACCTCGGGTCGCGAACCAACCTTGCAGTGCCAGAGACCCAGGCTTGATCCCGACTACATGTTCTGTCTATCCGGAGTTTTACGTTCTCCCTGTGTTTTCTCCAAGATCTTCGGTTTCCTCCCACACTCCAAAGGCGTGCATGTAGGTTAATTGGCTTGTGTAAATTGTTCCCAGTGTGTGTAGGATAGTGTTAATGTGCAGGGATCGCTGGTCCGTGCAGTCTTGTCGGTCCGAAGGGCCTGTTTCCTTCTAAATAACTAAACAAATATTAACATTTCCTTTGCTCTCTTTGCCCCTCCCCTCCCCTGCAACTTAAACTTCTTCAATTCCTTACCTTTTGTAGGTCTAATGCAAGGTTATTGATCTACTGCATTAACTGAATTTTTCTCTCGCGATGCTGAGTATTTCCAACATTTACATATTTCAGGTATTCCAGACAGTGCAATATTTTGCTTTCCAACATACATATGTGTCTTTTTACAATACTGGAGCGTTTTTGACAAACAAGATTAGTATTCACTTTTTTACACCAATACACTGTTCTTAACAAAAATCTGCCCATCATGTGAAACCCTATGTAGCAGATATAACTTAGATAACTTAAAAACCGAAATTCATACTTTTTTCATAATAGATACATTTTCATAGTTTTCCCACCATTTTGGACACCAAAAGTGTGACATTTAGTCATGAATATTTAATTCATAAACAAAACTTCATATGGTCCCTCATACATAAATATTTTGATAATAGTCTACGGAAATATTTTCATCTATACTAGGAGAACAATACAGTAACATAAAAGTAATACAGTACAGTAAAGATCTCATGTTAAAGAAGGTACTGCAGATGCTGGAAAATCGACTGAAGAAGGGTTTCGGCTCGAAAAGTTGCCTATTTCCTTCGCTCCATAGATACTGCCGTACCCGCTGAGTTTCTCCAGCAAATTTGTCTACCTTCCAGTAAAGATCCCGTAACAGTCGCTGTGCTTGGTCACAACGTCCGTTATCTGGGTCGGTACCTCCGTAAGTGGAACCACGGAGGCTCCAAACCTCTAATGCTTTTCAAACACCTAACGAGGTATCCTATGGTGATAGCAATCTTTGGTGTGAGTTAATTATTTTTTTCTTATTTTGCAAATTAATATATCAAAAACATCGTGGTGTCAAAAACGCAACGTCCGTTTACGATATATTTCCCGACTTTAAAAAAGTAATAATTTAAGGTTTTTTTTAAAACATAAATTGGTCATCAAAACTCAGAAACTGAGCCAATCTTCAATTTGGCAACACACTGTCTCTTGTTTACCTTTCGTAAGTACCAAGTCGCTAACTTAATTCCTTCATGTCAACTTTGGGAAGCTCCTTACATTTTACTTACAAAAAAATCAGCCCAAATCAAACGATCTAGCGAATCATCGGCCATCGATGTCGCTCAGATCCATAAGGTAATGTACCGTTTAGATTGCATCGGTGAAAATGCTTGGTTTTCGCCAGGACACCAAAACAAACATTTTTTTTTAAGTGTCCACCACAACATGCGTTTGTGTATGTATATGATGTGTAACCCGCGTTGCGGTGTCCACTCAGATGGAGTATTCTAGTACATAATCGGGTAAATGAAGTGGAAATGGTGTTTGTAATTTTATTGTTCCATGAACTATGTGTACTTACTGTGCCAACTAGGTCACTGGTGGACATCACACAACAACCGTTACACAAAGTCTTATATTTGTTGTTGCTACTATGTTATTCATAAACCCAATAAAGTGCTTGTCAATTTTTTTGAAGGAATTTGAAATTTGACCCCATTTGTCACATTTTTGTGTGCAGTATTGTAAAAAGACGCATATATCTGCACACCGAAAAATGAACCCACTAAAGCCACAACCAATTACTGATCAGACGTCAAAAAAAGCACCTTGTTCAAAATGGTCACATCTCAGACTGACCATTATTTTGCTTGACATAAAATACAAATTTTATTCCAGTAGGGTGTACAGAAAGCCAAGCCAAGAAAAATTCAGATGCATGGCAGATGCAGTATAATGTGGATAAATGTGAGGTTATCCACTTTGGTGGCAAGAACAGGAAGACAGATTATTATCTGAATGGTGTCAGATTAGGAAAAGGTGAGGTGCAACGAGACCTGGGTGTACTTGTACATCAGTCACTGAAGAGAAGCATGCAGATACAGCAGGCAGTGAAGAAAGCTAATGGCATGTTGGCATTCATTGCGAGGATTGGAGTTTAGGAGCAAGGAGGTCCTATTGCAGTTGTACAGGACCCTGGTGAGACCGTACCTGGAGTATTGTATGCAATTTCGGCCTCCTAATTTGGGGAAGGACATTATTGCTATTGAGGGTGAGGAAATATTATATAATAGAACCGCTCGGATTGTGACTTTTATACAAGCTAGGTAATTTGCAAAAGAAAAGCTTAAGGTTTTCAGAAATGTCTCCTAATGGAATACAATGAAACATACACACAGGGAACATGAATCAAAACATGGAGGCCTGAATCTGAACCTGCTTAGCTTAGTTTATTGCTTTGAGGCAATTATAACGCTGGAGGAAATTGTATTTGGTATGATTGTGTTGGAGAATGGATAGCTGAATAGTTGCCTCTTCTTAGGCCAGAGGTCAACTGCCCTTTCTATATGGCACATTCTTGAGCTGTGAGGTTTATGCTGAGTTTGAGACAGAATTCACGGCTGAGAGATAATAGACCCTGTAGTTAGCCTTGGCTATGTTAAATTATAATGAGATTGGGATAAGGGGTAGGATGTATATGAAGGGCAGTAGTTGCTTGGAGAGGAAGAGAGATTGATGGATATGTTTATAGAAAGTCGAAGAAGCAGATGTAATTCTGATGTAATGGTTTGAGTAGTAAATTTCCCTTGTGTTCTGCCTTGTACATGAGATTGGAAATCCAGCTTCCAGATAGCAGGAAAGGGGCTACAAATTAGAATTGAGTTGTATCCTTGCACCAAACACTTATTAATTAAGTTGACAGATTTACGACCCATGTATGCTTGGTTGGGAGATTGGGGGGTTTGAACTTAGAAACTGTAATTCAGCAAACTTATATAATTGATGTTTTAAATACATAGGTAATTATATTTTAAACTGTGTAAAATTGTAGTGAAACAATTTATGAAATGTATTGTCTTAGAAGGAATGTAAACATTAGACTTTGTTTAGATTTATAGAAATATCTTCTTGGTATGGAAAGTGTGTATGACTTGTGTGATCATTGTATTACATATGTATCTTATATTTTGAGGAGTGGTCTTTAATAATTGAGCCTACTGGGGTTTTGCTGTGTTGAAATAAAATAAGCAAAGTTATACCACAGGCAAACGAAGGTTGTGAGGCCAGGGGAGGGGGATCATGTGACTGATGTTGTAAATCACCAGAAGGACTCAGATGATTGGTTACTAGCTTGTCATACCCACTGTATCTGAAATGTCTAATACCTATATAAATGACATGAGTTCTATCAAAGTTACTCCTCTCTGGACCCGCCCCAGAGTATCAGCTCTGTGTTGGAAGGTTCAGAGACTAGTCTCAGCTTAATGAAGAATCAATTTTAACAGCTACAAGTGTTTGAGTCAAGTGGACTTTAGATTGACAAAAAAACTCAGTTTAATAAGGGAGTGCAGCCTAGGTTCGCCAGGCTAATTCACAGGATGGCGGAACAGACATATGATGAAAGAATAGTTTGACTGGGATTGTATTCACTGGAATTTAGAAGGATGAGAGGATATCTTATAGAAACATTTAACATTCTTAAAGGATTTCACAGGCAAAATGTTCCCGATGTTGGAGGAGTCCAGAACCAGGGGTCACAGTTTAAGAATAAGGGGTAAGCCATTTAGGACCGAGATGAGGTACAATTTATTCACCAGAGAAGTGGAATTCTCTGCCACAGAAGGCAGTGGAGGCCAATTCACTGGATTTTTTCGTTGGATGTTGAAATTCACTGGATGTTGAGTTAGATTTAGCTCTTAGGGCTAAAGGAATCAAGGGATATGGGGGAAAAAGCAGTGATGGGGTACTGATTTTAGATGATCAGCTATGATCATATTGAATGTCGGTGCTGGCTCGTAGGGTCGAATGGCCTACTCCTGCACCTATTTTTCAAAGCACAATTTGTTTAATAATAAAAAGCAATGAAGAGACTGAACCCGGCAAACTGAAACATTAGAAAGGGTGCACAATAGATTGGGTTAAAATAAAATGAAACCAAATAACCAACTAAAAAACGTAATGTACAATTGGCAAAATAACTTTTCAGGCTGGAAGTAACAGTGGAAAAGGGCAGAGAGGTGGCATAAAAAGGGTATTAAAATGATGGGCCAAATGGCCAACAGTTGTATTATTCTTTTTAATGTCAGCAAAACTGGTGGCACAGAACAAGTCTGCCTAGCAACTTCACTATGAGTTATGAATATTTAGCATTTGCTTCACAGTTGTCCAAAGCAAGCACTTGAAGCCAACACCTTTTAGTGCAAACTGGAAGCAGCTGTAGTTTTGTTACCCTCAAAATACAAGGCGTTATTTCAAATACTTTTGTTATGTATTTGGGGGGGTTCTACAACAAAAATAAGACAAGCTATTTCAACTACAAGATACATAAAAACTACATGCAATTCAATCTCATACATAATTGTGCATAAACTGGATGGATAACTAGTTACTGTGTTTAAATAAACCTATTTTTTCAAAAGACTACCTGTGCTATGCTCACTATAAATAGATCACATAAAGACTTCTGAATTTGCATTACTTGGTTTAAAAATCTGAAATATAATAGAAATTCAAAAACAATTCTGTCGTTAGTTGGGCGGGAAAAAGGCGCAGATGACAAAAATAAAACTTTTTGGCTTTAGAAGCTGGGAAAACAAAATTGATCTGGGAAAGGATTTTTATGCCCTAATGGAATTAATTGTCAAAGAGCGAGTAAAAGAAAAAAATTACAAGATTTAATAATGCATGGCTGAACATGATCACCCAAAGTTTGTACATCAAAACAATAGAATATCTTAAAAGGCCTAAGAAACCAGTGGAACAACTTGATAACAGGTTACAAGAAATCAATTTGATTCCTAATAATTAAATACCTTGGAAACACACAAACAAACATTAAGAAAAGATAATTTAGAATCATTTAAATTAAAATCATACCCCAAATGCAAACCAATAAATAAGCTGATCTAGGCTTTGAGACCAAACAAGAGTAAATAAAGTGTAAAACCTGGAATTTTGAACAAATTACATGGGACTGAAATGCAAAATTTGATTAAAATAAATAACTTGAAGCTTTATCAGGATCTTCAGATAGAACGTCTGGTTTTAATGATGAGCATGCAAGATACATACATGACAAAAGCTAAAAAGCAAGCATGATAAAGGGATGATAAATGTGAAATCGAAACAGGAAAAAAATGCATGTACACATCATGCAACTAGAATACAAAAACAAAGAAAATGGTCAGGGGGCAGAAAAAGTCTCGGAAGATAAAGCTGAATTTGTTGTAGCTGAATTTAATCTTCATTCATTCATTCATCATCGTTGAAAACATTAACGACGCAGTGGTGCTGGTTTCCAATGGGAACAATGGCGGACGGACGCACCACACATCTCTGTCTGCCAGTTCCTGCGGACTTCCGCCATTGGAAGTATAGGGTTTTGGTGTGTGTGCTTTGTCATTCCTCACAATGCTATGTACGACAGTGATCGCAACTTCCACTTAAGTCTGGATGGCCGTTGGCTCGCTAGCTCATCCGCCCTTTGACAGGTCTTGTTTTTGGTCCTGCTGGGGGTCTACAGCCCCCTGCTCACCTGGCAAACCAGGTGGGGAAGACGGTTTAGTAGCCGACTATCCGACCATGGAGCAGGTAGCACGGGATTACATGGTACCCGTGGTGGGAGGAACTCCCCCCCCCCCCCCCCCCCTCCCCCGACATGACCTGAATTTAATCTAAAAAGCTAGAAATCCTCTATCTTCAATGGGAAAACTGCAATAGAAATGGGAGATAGAAACAGGCCTGCAAATGAACACAAAGCAGTAAATATTCACAATGTGAAACCTGCCTTCCCCAAGCAAAGCTGTTCCAGGTAAAATCATATGTATAACCTCAAATTGAAAGAAATGCATTTATTCAAACACTTTCAGAAACTTGGGATAGACCCCACACTTCGCAGCCTGTGTATAGACACTGATATGCAGGAAACATGCAACCAATATGCACATAGTGCCCCACAAAGAGCAAAATAATCATTTTTTTTACTGGACGTACAAGAACAGAGGACGTATAGGAAACAAATGCACCATAAAATATTTATAATTGAGGAAGCAGGGATTCTAGACTTGTTGATGGCGTAACCGTTAGGTTTCCTGGAAATGAAATAATTTAGTGTTGGGTTTGGTGCAGAGAAGAGACCAAATACGAGAAGTATGCCCTAGCAACCATCACCAATGAAACCTAGAAACCACGTAAAAGAGAATTAGATTAAAAAAATTATTAAGGGTGGAGATAGGTTAAGCAACAACGATACTTTAATGTGCAGAATTAAAGAACAAATGCAGTAAACTAAAGAGATTACAGCATTTGTTACTTCAAAAGCAATTTCCTAATACGAGGACCAGGACAGACTTTTGGCCAAGAGGAATTTATATAGAACAGAACAGCACCGAGCAGGAAAAAGCTCTTTGGCCCACAATGTCCATTTGTAGGCTCAGGTAATTGAGCAGTGTGAGTGATATTTAACAGTCATGGTGCAAATTCACACTATATTAATTTAATGAATGCAGAATATTTAAATAATTTCTACATCAAGTGGAAAGACATTACTTTCTGTCTCAGAAAAGGGAAATGACAAAAAAAAATGCTTAATCCACATCATACTGCAAGCTATTTCACACCAAGATTTATCTCTCCTGCAGATTATCTGCAATTTAGTGATTTTAGGGAAGGTACACAAAATCTTTTGGAAGCTTTAAACAGCAGAAAAAGCTGAGTATCCATTAGCCCATAAAATACTTCCAAGTATGCCTATGATTTTTCTGTATTGCCAAAATGTGCTGGAAATTATTTTTCTGAAATGTAGCAATGTTATAAAATTTTGAGATTTAAAAAATCAAGTCTGCAATTTATGTCATCAGATAAAGCATAAAAAGAAGTTTAATTTGACACCTAATTCACTTTTATATCTTCAGTATTAAAAAGGTTATGGCCATTTTCATACTCGGAAATTAGTATCTTGTTCCCTATTGCTTTTCCATTGACTTAACACAAAAGCTGTGATCGAGGTCAGTCAAAAGTCCATAACTTTCTTAAAAATTAAGAGAACTGAATGAAAATTTCAGTTATTATAGATGGAAGCATTCTGAAACAAATATAAAACATCTTACTTGGATGACCTGAAATTAAATCATATAATTAGTTAATTACCTAATTGCAGCTAATTACAAAATTGACCGTTGTGACGGAAATAGTAATAAACACCCAGACTGCCTTGAAAATTCAAAAATGTGAAATTCTCAAGATCAGAACTTTAATATTATTGTATAATTTGCTCTAAGTCCGTAACAGATAGGTAAATAAATTACAATTTCTAGCAATAGAACAAGTCTTTATGGAGAAGATCAGTTGCTAGCTGGTACATTGGCATATCATAATGAGTAGCATCATCATACTCCTCAGATTTTAACCAATAAGCAATTCTGTACACCTTATTTTTCCTCAACTCTTTAATTTTGGCATTGTAAATTACAAGTTTTTCCTCTTCAAACCACACATGACATGCCTTTGTGCCCACTACTTTCCCATTAACAATGTCCTGTAGGTTACATTTCTTAAGAAAAGTATAATTTTTAAAAATAGCCTAAGTATCCAAATAACAAACTAATCCCATTCACACACGAATTCACAATATAACATGATTTTTATATCTCACTGTCATGAATTTATATCCCAGATGGAAGGAATTTAATGTTTAATTTCCATAAATTAATCCAGAAACATCCACCCAAAATATAATCAAATTATTGTTTTTTTGAGCAATACATGTGACTCAAACTGTTGTGAATATTTAGTTTAAAAATAGTGATCATGGAGAGAGAGAAGAACACAAAATATAGACAATTTAGATGGCTTATCTCCAAAAAAAATGGCATTTTAATCATCTTGCTTCTGGAACGTGATCGATTGGAACGTTGCATTTGCGGTGAAGTTGAAGCTCATATCGTCAGGAAAAACACTGCCGGTTCGACTTACACCGTGTTTTGTCCCGTACTTGAGATCCGTCACTTTGTAGGCATTGAGGGCGTTCACAGTCACTTTTTATTTTAATCCAAATATGTCCAACGATTCTTTTTTTAAATATATAGTGCAAACGGGAGGCGGATCAATTTTTCTGCAGCAGCTGGCAGCCCGAGGAAATCCACCTCCAACAGGCAGGAGAAAACGGCATTTTAAACCCGTCCCCCCCCCCCCCCTCAAAGGAGCCAAAGTCGCACACACGGCCAGTGGCAGAACTGCAGCGCCGCTGAAGGTAAGTTTAGTAACATCGCTATGAAATGTGCCTTATTTTAAGATGCTTTTTAGAATAAATTTAAAATTTATTGGTGTGCAGATAATGAAAGACACACTTGGTTCGAACAAATGATTTAAAGTGTAAAGACAGGATTAATTCAGCTTGCTACTTGCATGCTCCAATTGAGCTCTCAAATTATATATTTAGGCTTTCTGTTTTAGACAAATTTATAAGGATACAATATATCACAAAGGCAATGGGAAAGCAATTTGATCCTCTTTCAGCCACTGAAAAAAAGGGTATTGTCACAAAATATTTTCAGTTAATGCAGGTTATTAAGTTAATGCAGGTCCATAAGTTAAAAATAAACCTGCTGCTTTGCTTGGCTTGCAACCAGCACCATTCATCTTTGTTGAGCAGAATTTGAATAATTAAGTGTTGGTTAACTGCATATTACAGAACAAATTTATGTACAGGCGCACAACCTTTTATCCGAAAGCCTTGGGAACAGAGACCTTTCGTAATTCAGAATTTGTCGGTCTTCGGAATGGAATTTTTTTTGCGTAGATTTTAATGGCTGGCTCAGTGGTAGAGTGCTCGGCTCATATCCGCAAGGACGCGAGTTTGCGCCTTGATCCCGGCAGAAGAAGTTGGAGCGGGGCTGGGCTG